>NC_047158.1:14946681-15259181 GCF_009819705.1 Hippoglossus hippoglossus
CTCTGGCCATTAGAGAGAACACAGTAATGGTCTCACGTCTCAAGTATGAGGAAAAATCTGCTGGATAAAAGTGCTTGGGAATAGAGAATATATGTAAGCAAGAGGTTTTGACTGATTGTTTATGTGTGGGCAAAAGAAGTGTATATGTAGTTGGACCGTTTTACAGCATTTTCTCTGTCTGGAAAAACACAAACACCAGAGGAGCAGAAAGCACATGGAACACTGAGAATGCAGTTTTTTCTTTTGCTTCCCGGTGATCTAGTTACAACACCTCATTTTCTCCCACAGTCTCCTACACATGAGTCATAAAGCAATGTTTCACTGCACAATAGAGACAGAGAAGGCAAATGAAGGGAGAACAGCTGAGGAATGACAGTGCAGGAACACGCATGTTAGCACATTACAGGTCCACTGCCTCTTTTAATGATTTAATGATTGTACAAACATAGGTCCAAAGTTCACCGACATCCACTCGTGTGCGTTTGCTCGCTGAGAACTCTTGTTTGTGTTTCCGCTGACTCACGTGGCGTCTGGTGACCTCTAGAGGATGCTGCTGGTAACTATCAGTCGTGGTACAACAGTAAGAGGTGATCTGCAGTGAGCCGGAGAAATGTCAGCGTGCAGCATTATTGTGTTAGCTCTAATTGATTTATGTTGTTATGCTCTCTGGCCCCAGCTCTGACTCTTCCTCTTCTTTTTCCTCCATGCTATTGGTGCAGAGCGCCCACCTTGCCGTGATGGACGCCCTGATGACAGCGGGAGCCATGGAGACGGTGGCTGCGGTGAAGACGTGTGGTTCGGCCGAGTTGCTGGGCGGAGCTGCCAGCTGGGAGGAGGCTCTGCTTCATTGGGTTAACGGGGTAAAGAGCCGGCCAGAGAGGAACACATCTTTATTGCATCCTGTCAGAAATTGTTCATACTTATTTAGCTGTCTGTTGTACAAGATACAATGTCACGTTAGCCATTTTATAAACATGACACAAAGTACAGATCCTTCACCTAAGTGTACTAACTATATATATATTTTTTTCTTACCGTATCCTCAGTTAAATCAGAAGCTGAGAGAACTTACAGAAGGACCCCAGAATGACTCGTCTCAGGCTACAGAGCCCCAACCTCTTCAACCCTCTGTGAGTTTTACATTACACATCCAGTGTATTTCTATCTCTTGTCACACATCATTATATCCAAACACACCCTTTGACATGATGTATTCAGTGTTACATAAAAGTGTCTCTCTATTAAGCCTATATTGTTGGTTTTGCTGCACTTTCAGGCCCAGGAGTGGTTGACACAATAAATACAGTGCAGCGTCACTGCTTTGTCAACAAGGTTGTGTTGTCATGGCAAGAAATTAGCATCATCTCAAACCCTTTCTCTCCTTTTGTCTAGTTCTTCTTCTGTAGGCGTAATACCTCTTGTTGTGCTCCTGTTCTCCACCTCCCTGTCTTTCTCTTTTTCCTATCCCCTCCTCCTCTCTGACAGTGTCCCACTCGCTGGTACTGGAAACTTGTTCCTGTAAGTTCCCTCCTTTCCTCTGCTCCCTCCCCCTGTCCCTCCATCCTTCCAGTGTCTTCATCAAATTTATCAGCAAATATCTGATGGTCAGGTGTGTTTTTTTTTTTTCTCCATATGCTGGTGTGGGAATGCTAGTGTGCATCACATTCTATACGCTGCATTGAATTGCACGTCACAGCGTAAATGTCATAGGGCGGGGCATGGCAGGGGCGTGGAAGGCATTGTTTGTCGAAACATGAGTGGTGCATGAATCACAATTGGGACCCGAGCAGGCCTTGAAAGTGATCGATGTCTAACCGGTTCCTCTGGTTGTCTGTGACAGAGGTGTGTGTTTGTTGTGAAAAGCGACAGGGGTTAACAGAGACAGGATTCTTGTCGGCTCGTCCCTGCTGACCGTCTGTTTTTTTTTTGGTTTACCTCAGTTGTACTGGAGACGCCTTTTTTCTTTCTCTTTCTCTTGAGACCCTGACCTGTCCCACTTTTTCCTGACAAAACCCTCCTACATCCTGCCCTCCCCTTGAATTTATCATTTCTTCACCTAATCCGTCTCTTGTACATATTAGCATGACCGTTTTTTTGTCCTCTTTCTCACATGCAGTTATTAAAACATTTTCTGTATTAAAATGCATTTGGACTTAAGAGTATTGACCTGTGTTTTGAAAACACTGACTTTGATGGTGATGTTTAACGTTAACTACACGTAACAAATATTTCACTCATAAACCTTTTTAAGTAGTAGATTGTGTTGTTGATTTGCTGTTTTTTGCTTTTTTGTTGTTTTTTTTAGCTCCGCTACAGGAAGGATAAAATTCAGTCCAAACAAACGGCCATCTTTCCAGTGGTGAATGAAGTCAAAGACCTGTCCAGTGGTTGTGCCATTGCTGCTGTCATACATTACTATTGTCCTGGACTGCTAAGACTTGAAGGTACCAACAAACACTCTAACCACTAACCCTGACCCTACAGCCGTTTTCTGACATGAACTCCAGGCAAAGTCTGGATAATGTCCAAACCAAATTGTCCGGACATTATCTGGACTTTACCTGGAGTTCATGTATGAACATATGATCAATGGAGCAGGATATTGTCCAGGTCAGACGTGTTCACAACAACAGGAAACTCTCCAGAGGGTTTAGGTGAGGGGGGGTGTCTAGGTAGAGCAGGAGGCAGGACATGACGTATCAATTCAGTTGCTGAAGTCAGATGTTTTTGTTTACAGCAGAAAGACACCGGCGGAAAACACTCAAAAGTGTCTGTAGCTTGGACATTTGCGTTTTCAAATCCAGCCCATCCGGATCATTTTTGGAGAATATCCGGAGTTCAGTGCATGTCTGAAAGCAGCTTAGGAGTGAAAAGCTTTACTGTAGTTTACTTTACAACTTTGCTTTTGTACTGAAGTTATTATATCAGTTAATAAATGTTTGTTTTCCTCTCCCCAAGATGTTTGTATGAAGGATTCCATGTCTGTAGCAGACAGCCTGTACAACTTGCAGTTCATCCGTGAATTCTGTGACAGCTGTCTGAAGAGCTGCTGTCACTTGGCACTGGAGGACATGATGTACACCCCACAGGAGCTTCAGGTACTTCCGTTGACTGAATGACACACTCACAAAAAAATCCAGAGTACTGAGTTTTCTTAATACCTGATTTATTTTTGTGTGATTTTTGTAGGTCAACTGGCTGAGCTTCCTGGCAGAACTGCTTAGCTGGTTCGAAGTACGAAAGCCAGACTTTGTTCAGCCAATAAACACGTTGGGTAAGTGTCACTAATTATGTGGTGCTTTGTAAATCCTGTAACATCTTACAAGGAAGAGCATGACATGAGATTGTCTAATCGTAGGATTTATCTCTTTGTTAGATGGTTCCACACCAGTAACACCAAGTAGCTTGACTGGAAACAGGTACTGAAGCTCTCTTAATGTTCATTTGTTTTTTAAGTAGTCTGATAAATTCTTTGGATGCACTTGAACTTTATTTTTTCCCTGGCTTGCAGTACCTCCCCTTCTATCTTCAAGAAGCCTTTTCTCCCTATCTCCTGCCCCGCATCAGGTAAGATTAATACTGTCTTCTCATCATAACATCAAACTACAGACCTTTGTATGCGCTTATCATTTTCCAATCTGGTCACCTATTTTCCCCTCAATGCTTGTTTGTATTTTTCATGTTGCACGATACCCTTGTTTTCTTACTTTTATAAATATCTTAAACCTCTTGTACATATTTTTTTTACTTTTATTGTGCAGTTTGGTTGACATGTGCATCCATGTGTGTTGTGCCTCCCTGTGTTGTGTGCATGCCTTCACATGTTTGTGTGTGTGTCCCATTATACTCAGGATCTTTGACTCAGTCTACCTCAATGTCTCATATAGAAGGAATTGGAAAGACATGGAGCAAGAAACCTCTCAGGTTAGACCAATATATTCGGCAACACTGTCTTTCTTACTTTTTCGATTGGACTTGTACTGACATTTTTCTCTCTTTCTCAGCCGACCCTTGTCAGCAGTATCCTTTAGCATCCCTTTTGGCCTGGACAGTGATGTGGACATTGTGATGGGCGACCCCGTGATAACCCGCTCTGTGAGCTCAGATCAACTCAACCGAGCAGCCCAAAACATAATCCACGTACCCTACACCCCTCCTGAAGACATCAGCCATTTGCTTAACAAACCCTTGGGCCCCAGTGGCTCACAGAGAGCTTCCTGGGCCACACAGGCTCCTAGTATTCCACGGTTGGCAGAGCAGAATGGTCTTGCAGAGAGTGAAACAGGAGAGCTGCCTACCATCGAGGAGGCTCTCCAAATTATCCACAACGAGAGCAAGATGGAGCCTCGTTTACACCCGGATGGGGCTCCTGATGGCTTCTACCTCCACTCTCCTGATGACCCCGCTAGTTCGCGACACACCAGCAACATGAGCTGCTCCGCTCCTTCACGCTCAGGAATGATGTACCGGCCTACAGGAGAGTCCAGGGACTCCGCTCGCACCAGGAACACCTCCGAATGTTCACGAGATGATGACTCAGTCTTGAGAGACGGCAGTGTGGACTCAGATGCATCAGAAGACATGCCTAAGGCCCGGTCCACTCCCACCACACCAGCTGCTGGTGCTCACTCTGCTAGGAGCCATGGCAAAGAGGAGTCTGACAGCGGTGTCAAGTTGACCAGCTTTGCAGAGCGCAAAAAGAAGCAGATAATAGATTCTCCGAAAGCCAGGGACTCCTCTTCTCCTCAGATGACCACATGGGCACAAAAGACTGAGGAAAGCCCCAGCAAGAGCCCACAACTCAATAATGAGATGACTGAGCTGGGAGTTCGGCTTGAAGAAAAGCGCAGAGCTATCGAAGCCCAGAAGAAACGCATTGAGGCCATTTTTTCCAAGCACAGGCAAAGACTGGGTAAGAGTGCCTTTCTGCAGTTAAAGAAGGAGCAGGATGAGGGCGAGGGGGAAGGAGGGGATGGCAAGGTCAGCACCTCATCCACAAAAGAGGAACTCTCTCGCTTGAACTTGGAAGAAAGGCTAGCTCACATGGAGGAGGAACAGCGCCCCTCAGTGAAGGATGAGGGTAATGTCAAAGGGGGGCTTCAGCTCAACAAACCGTTAAGTCACTCCAAAGAAAAGGCAGGTACACCAGGAGAGAAGGGCTCTGGGACACCGGGTGAAAAAATGGTGGCTCCACTAGGGGACTATAACAATGCTGTGTCGAAGCTGACTGCAGCTCTCAGCTCCCTGCAAAGTGACATGCACCGACTTACAGAGCAGCAGAACCATCTCGTCAAGAAGAAAGCTGTGGGTTCCTGGGTTATTCCAGCCAGCCCTAAAACCTCCACCCCAGCCCATACCCCTGCACGCATGTCTCGAGAATCCAACCGAGATTTAAATTCAGCCTCCTCCTCTCCTTCTCCATCGCGTAAAATCACAAACCACGGCACTCCTCCTAAATCTCCTCATGTCCACCGTAGAGCCCAATCTGTGCCCCCTAAAAGCCCCAGACACCACCAAAACAGTCGTCCCTTGGACATTAAGGTCCCGACTGTGTCGAGAGTTCTTGTCACTCATCAAAACGTGGACCGCATCCCCCACCGTCGGCGAGTAAATCCCTGGCAGTCCCAAGTCCAGACTTCATCCTCATTCTCTATTGGGGACTCTGGCAGCCTAGATGACCTGCGCTCGTATGGACCAAGTCCAGTTCCCACGCCGACACTGACCCCTGTACCATTTCCTACCCCGACGCACCGTCCTGCCGCAGATGACACCCTGTCAGAGGTAGGCTCCAACGATGACCATAGCATATTTAGCATGGACCTGGACGCAGGGTCTTTGCATGGTCATGCAGCCAAGAAGGAGGGGCTTGGAGGTGGGGGCTGCAGCTCTGGTGCCCCATCAGAGTGCTCCTTTGAGAGTGATGCCCCTGCCGGGATGGTGAATGGCAAACGCAGCAGCCTGATTGAGATCCCGCTGTCTGCTCTGCAAGATGGGGATGAGGATGACCAACTACCTGACGCCTTTTCTGACACAATGAGTGACCAGACAGAACCAGAGACGAAAGGAGGGGTCGGTTTCTTTTTCAAGGTAGGTGACTAATCATTATTAATGAATGTCCCATTCTAAAAATTCAGTGTTTTGTAACTTCTCCACGTTAATGTTTTTTTTATTTTGGTCTTCATTATTAGGATGACATGAAGCGACCGGAGGACGAGATGGCCCAGCGAAGAGCAGCTTTGCTGGAGAAACAGCAGAAAAGAGCAGATGAGATGAAAAGGCGCAAACTGGAGCAGGAAAAAGAAAAAGAATTAAAGTGAGAATCATTTTCACTCAAACATCTGCACCCATAGCCAGATGAAGGCTGTAGCATTTTGTGTCTTTGTGAAATTAAATGTAACTTTATTTATTTATTGTTCAGGTTCATAAAGTGTGAATACATATATATTATTTACTTTCAGCAAGCCTCAGTGGATGATCATCGAGGGCTGGGGGAACAAGGGAGAGGACACACCACCGACCCCCGGCACCCCTACAGCATCACGCACCACACCAGTAGAGGGGACTCCCAAGCGCAGAGATGACTTCACTAGGCAGGAGTATGAACGGAGACACCAGCTGAAGATCATGGAAGACTTGGACAAGGTGCTGAGGCAGAAACCCACCACGGTTCGCGGGGTCAAGAAGCAGAGACCCAAGACTGTGTTCAGAGATGACTCCGGACTCTCTCACAGCCCTGCCAAGGGTTTCACGGGTAAATAGTTTGAACGTTCACTAACTGGTGTCTTTTATATGTCCGCTTTTTACACACACATGCTTTTGGCTTCTTAGTATAATTTCCCCTTTTTCCATCCTCTCTTCCCTCATCTAGGCACCAGGCTGAACAAAGTGTACTCCCACTCAACCATGAACCTGTCATCCATGGCGAATGACTCTGGAGGCCTGTCGATTAGGAAGTCTCCCAGGTAACCTGCACATTGAGAGGCTTGAGAGGAAGTAATGAGCCAAAAACAAGTCCCAAAGATATAAGCAAATTTACTATTAAAAAAAATGCTGAGCTCCATGATTATAAATTGTTTTCATTATATGAGACTAGACTTTTATTAATGAAAAATAACACATAATTATTGATAATTTTTTAATACACGTTTGTAAATATTTACAAACGTGCAAATAAAATATTGCCAGAATATCGAAGACAAAGTTTTCAATATTGTTAGTGAGTTTACTGTTTGTAGGATTGTATATCCATAGCTCTTTTGCTCAACCAATATAATACGGGCGTAGGCACACAGCCTCAAGGTCTAATAACGACTTATCTTTTGTGACTTCCTCTAGCCGTTCACACTCTCCTTCCCGGCTAATGTCACCAGGACGATCGATGGCTATGAATGGAGAGAGAGACTGGGAGAATGGCTCCACCATTTCCTCCCCTGCCTCAATCCCAGAATACACAGGTCAGTCATATGTTCCCAACGTCGAGTTTTGTTTTAAACTATAAAAATGACATCCAATGAACATGATTCTGTCGGGTACATGACATTTGGAAACTGTTATCCTGCAGGACCGAAGCTGTACAAGGAGCCTAGCTTTAAGTCCAACAAGTTCATCATCCATAATGCCATCACTCGCTGCTGCCTGGCCGGCAAGGTCAATGAACCACAGAAAAACAAGATTGTAGAGGTAAGCCAACAAAGAGGTCCACCCCAACTAGGCTATAAGTGACTGAGTTCTGGTCTCTGCTGCAGTTAACCGGTGTTTCTTTCTCTCTTCAGGATATGGAGAAAAGCACTGCCAATCATTTCCTCATCCTCTTCAGAGATTCCAGCTGCCAATTCAGAGCAGTTTACACCATGAACCCTGAAACAGAGGAGATGGTACGGCTCACTGGTATCGGCCCCCGCTTCATCTCACCCGAGATGGTTGAGTCCATTTACAAGTACAGCTCTGACCGCAAGCAGTTCACGGCCATCCCGTCCAAAACCATGTCCATGAGCGTCGACGCCTTCACCATCCCCGGTCACATTTGGCAAAAGCGCCCAGGAACTCCCAAAAAGCTTGGCACCCCCAAATAAAGACGATGCACAGAAAAGATGGGTGGAGATGTTATCATTCAGGGAACCCACTCCCAGCATGACTCCTATTGTCCTGTATTTTGGCCAGTGAGGCACTTGAGGTTGTTCAGTATACAGTTAGACTAACAACGGACAGCATGACTGAAATATCAACCTTGACCCCTACAGCAAAAACTCTACATGCCAAGAGAAAGAGCCAATCACTCACTCACTCACTCCTTCAGCCATTGTAGTTAAAATAGTTTCAAGAGCTTCTGATTGGCCCTCGATTGTAAAATGTAATCTTCTAATTCTGCCAGGACGAAGAATTATCTTCCTCTTGCACCCTGCCTCCCTATGACTTGCCTTATTCTGCCCCCAGAGTAATTTTTCACAACTCTTAGGTAAGAAAAAGAGGAGACGACCATACTGCCTTTGCCCGCTTAACAGTATTTTGGGCCGGAGTAGTCCCCCCCACTTCCCCTTCCCCTCTCGATTCTGCTTGCTTTTCCTTTTGCTGCCTTTTCTTCGAACCCACTCTCTCTCTCCAGTCGAATGAGTCAAGTGGCTCAGCTCCCTGTTCTGATCTCAGCTGAAAATGAACAGCAGGTAACACTGCTCTCATATGAATGTAGGGCACACACTAACCGCTCGATCCATTCAGGGGTATTTCTACCGATTGGTCAGGACGAGAAAGTACCACAGGGGGTGGTTCCTCTGTGGGCTGCGCTGGTGGTTGCTACTGTGGAATTTCACACCGAGAAACCACTTGTGCTCCTCAGTCTGTGCACTCCACTCCACTTCCACTCTCCTTCAGCTGTAGACATCTGGATGTTTTTTTTAATACTATTTTGACATGTTTTTGCTGGACAAATCACTTCAGCCATTGAGAGCTGAGAGAAGAATAAAATTCATGTGACTCGTTTCCTGTTAAATTGCTTTCTCATTCTCGACATGATGAATTGAAACGTCATCTGAGTCTATCTCGAGATACGATCCTGGAAAACATGAAGGAGGGCTTTATCGTGTTTACCATTACTTGGATACAGCTCTGTGTGAAAATGATAATCATTGCTAATTTAATATATACTGAATGCTGATTACTTTGATTTTTTTTTTTTTTGACAATGATTTGTAAAAAGTAAGTTGACCTTTGTAAGCTATGAATAAGCTAGCCTGCTGCTTGAGCATTAGTGAGATGGATGGTTGAGATGAGAAAAAGTGAATGAGAATGAATAGAAATTGTCAAACAGATGAAAATTGCTGAAACCTTTCGTCTAGGGATTAATAAACCCTTTAGGTCACTAGGAGTCTGTTTCCTATTATATGATTCCCTGTTTGTGTGTCTCGACATTGTTTTCTTAATGAAGGATAATTACAGACTGTAACAGCCCTCATCATCCCCACAATCTCTAGACTCCATGTATAACTGGGGGAATGTAAACGCCAAACTGTTTTGTTTTTACCAATATCACGGAGTGAAAGAAAACAATCGACTCTGCATCTGTTTTGTGATCAGGTCAAATTCACCATAGGATCTGTGGGAGTTTGGCTTCTTCTCTTCCTCTTCAGTCTTTAGCAGCTCCTGGAGCTGTCTGACTGCCTCGTGTGTTTGAGTGAGATGTGAAAAATGTGTTGAGCAGCATTAAGAAAAAGGTAAAGTAGATGATTGATTAAAAGTGTGCGTGGAGGAGTGCATATGAAATAAGTGGATGTTTGTATTTATGTATTTGTAAAGAGTAGTACATGGTAGTTAACACTATATTTTTTGATTCTGTGCAATTCTCCCCTAGAAATCCCCACATCACCCAGAGATGTATTTATTTGGTTTGCATTAGATGTTGCATTTGATGTTTAGTTTTCTGTTTCTACTTGTGTCTTTTTTTTGGTTAAGGTCTTAAGTCACTCATTCATTTCATGTAGGAGGTGGCATACCATTTTTCTTTCTTATGCGTTATCAAATTTGTCCCAGAACACTATGTATGTTCATTTCATAAACTTGACTATCCCTGCAACTGGACCAGACGAATAAAAATCCTTTTTGAATCATCGTCATCTTTTTCTTTTTTCATTCCCATGTTTTTTTTCACCCATTTGCATGCAGCATTGTTTGAACACATAGGCAACACAAATGCAGAACCAAATTTCTTTATTCAATAATGCACTTTTCTTTCTTGTTTGAACAGCTAAGCTCTTCCTTCTTACCGAAAACATCGTGATAGAACTTTGATCTGAACTCTCACAACAACCCTGGCCAATTCTTTATAAGGCAGTGTGGCTGTGGTAATACTGTTGATAATTTGAACTTGGGCAAAGCATGGCACAGGTTTAGTAAATATTCCCCCTCACTGCTGATCCTGGATGACGCATCACTTCTGCGACCGTCACCAAAAGTGCTGTTATAGAGAGCATACCTGTTTACTCTAGCAACAATCATCAATAGTAAAAAAGAAAGCACATTTGGAGCTGGAAAGCAGAAAATGAGGTACAAGCATTTACAGCACCACCTCAGTTGTGCTTGGTGTGAAGCATCTCTGTGAGGAGAGAGTTGCAGGGCAAGTCTCCCAGAAGATGGCGCTGGTACAAATACTCCTCGACCTGCAAGCTAATGCTTCGCACCTCAGGCAGGCGAAGCAACAGCTGGCCAAACTTATCCGAGTGTCCTGGATGACTTCGCTGCGTGTGCTCCATCAGGGTCCTGTTCACCCTCTCTTGAGTCTGCTCCACCTGCCTTCGACTCTGCACATGTTTCACATCTAGAGCACAGAGAAGATGTGTGTATATTCATCATAAACACATAAGACACACGTGCATGCATATTCAATGCTAACAGAAGCTGCAAGCATGACAGAAAAAGAGCAAACTAAAAGCTCACAAAGTCTCAAAACATCCAACATATACTGTTTATCGAGACGCTAATGACTTTTCTTTTAAAAGGGAAAGCTCACCGGGGTTGAATAGCACCAAGTACTTGAGACAGACAAACTCATGTCTGTCTAACTGGAGTGTCTTCAGTTTATAGACCAGGTCTTGGGTCCTGGATACCAGGCTACTCAGTATCACTCCTGCCTGAGATACGACGGTCAACACCTCAATCTGTATGAGAATGAGACGGAGGTAATAATCGTGTGGATTAGATGAACGACCACAATCCAAAGACATGTTAGATTATCATAAGGAGGCTGTTTTTCTGTGCCTGTTGTACCTGTTGTCCTGTGACCAGATATATGCATCCCTCTTTGCCATAGGCCACCTGTCTACAGAGGTGGTCCAGGACCAGCAACTCACTCCAGCAGCTCTGCAGCAGCGACATCTGGTCCTCCACCTACGTGAAGTATAAAAGGTTGACCTTCAAATTAGAGGACACAAACCTTTGACCTAAGTGCCATAGGACTCATCACACAGCTGATTTCTACTACTTGACATGACTTAATGGTTCGTCACCTTGAGCTCCTTGAAGAGTGCAGTGTTCCTGGCCCACTCCACAAGACCATGCATTGTCTGGTCGGCCATCTTGCACATGATGCTGAATGTATTTAGGCGGTCGTGTTTGCCTCGGCTGGCCTGTTCCCTCTGCAGGCTGGCCAGGACCTTGGCACACAACTGGCTCTCATCCTGCTCGCCCTCCAGGAGTTGGTTTAGGAAGTTGGTCGTAAGTGTGGCCGGCGGGGGAGTGTGGGTTTGGATGAGAGCTTGGGAGAGAGCGGTGTTCGAGCTCGGTGTGGAGCAGGGGGATGATGCTGGCGTGCCTCTTGGTGTGAAGGAACTGTTTGGGGTTGGGTGCAATGGATAATTCGAGGGAGCCGCGCTGCAGCCAAAAGCCATCTCTCCTTTCTCCTGGCCAAATCCAGGGAGAGTGCGGTGGTACAGTCCAGGACATGGCAGGGATGGAGGAGTGAGCCCCCTGTCTGCGTGCGTTGTGCAGTCCAGTGGCATGGACGCGCCCTGCTGCCCCATGCCCGAGGGATACACGTGGGATTGATGAAAAGCATCAGAGGACAACAAAGTGCTTGTGTGACTGCTCATCGGGTGAAGGTCATTTGCAGCTGAGGGCCAGTGTCTTTGTGCAGTTTCCATCTTAATCCTGTAGGGAGCGGTGTTTGCTCGGGAATCGACCCTTTGCTGCTTCATCTGCCTGTCCCGTCGATACAGAGGCCCAAATTTATTCCTGCCACCTCTCATACGATCTGCTCTTACAGCTGTTGACAGGACACGAAGCAAGTTAGAAAGTTTGACCACACATTATCGGACACTGCCTGAAATGATAATATGTCCCCTCCACTTTAAGAGCTCAGACTACCTCCACAAGACAACGTCATTATATGTAATCTAGGTCATTACAGGCACTACTTGCACTTGTTTATGACTCCTCAGATAAGTGATATGGAAGAAGACCATGCATGTCAGTGGAACAGAAGGCATGTCGCAATGAAGCAGAAGACCTGCCCTACTGCAGGAGTGTACACGTGTATGTTTCTGTGTGTGTGTGTGGGGGGGGGGGGGGGGGGGGACCTTCTCTCTTCATGCCCACTGCCAAACACTTCTGGAAGCGGCAGGAAGGACAACGTTTCCTCTGGGAAAGGTTCATGGGGCAGTTCTGTCGATCTGCACAGGTGTAATGCTTGTTATTCTGCACTGAGCGTTTGAAGAAGCCCTGCAGAGAGAGAGAAAGTTATAGGAAAATTGCACGTCACAATATAATACATGCATCATTATTATGGCTGGTGCTGTTAGGGGTTAGGGGTTAGACCATCCAAAACCCTGTGTCGTACCTTGCAGCTTTCACAAGTGAGCAGTCCATAGTGGTATCCTGACACTTTGTCCCCACAGATGGGACAGCTCTCCTCTGCCTCTGCTCTGCCGTGTGGCTCTGTCTTTAACTCCCGAGCTGGAGAACGACAGTTATCATTGAATCAAATGGACAACGCGACACAAGCTCCTGCTGCTTACAAACATGGCACAAGATGGTTGGCAGACTTCTCACTGTGTTATATTGCTTCCATTGGTAATAGTTATACAAACAATAAATAGTTAAGGGATTGTATTGATATAGTTGTTTTAAATAGCACAAATCCCATTCACCCATTCATTCATACATTCTATATTCAAAACATTTTTTATCACACACCATTCATTCACTGTCAGCACCGGTACATAGCTAGGGTCAATTTGGGGTCAGCAGCTTGTATCTGTGTCAAAAACCCTTCAGAATGCAGTCTGGAAGCGCCGGGGATCGAACCACCGAGCGTCTGGTTAGTGGACGTAGAGGCGCTGCTTGTGAAGAAGCAAGGCAGGCAACTGCTTGGGGCCCCCGGGCGATGAGGGGGGCCCCCCCGAGGGCTGACAAACTTTTCTCCACAGCAGTGTCTCATAATGTGGCTAGTGACTACCCCCCCCCCTCAAACAACAAATGGAGTATTCGCAATAACATCTCAGTACAGACCTCCCTATAGGGGCCACATGTCATTCCTGTCAGAACTACAGTTCTGTACCATTGAACGTGAAAGTAAAGGAAAATGAAGAGGAGTAATCCATCTTGAAGTGAAAAAAGAAAGAGAAAACCAGATGATGAGAAAAAAAGGAAACAAGACAGTGGTAAGTGAAGCAGATAATGAAAATTAGGTTTAACAGTATAACTGAATGCCGCCATTAGCATTTACTAATGGGAGAGACACTTGAATTTACGCTAGCGTTGGATTTATGGCGTTTATTCGTTGACCTTTTTATTATGTCTTTATTGTTCTTTATATTTAGAAAATTTGAAGGTTTTAATGTTCTTTGTTTTTCTTTTCTTTTTATTTGTAATTAAACAACATTTCACCTCCTACCTTTCGTTGGTGTAATGTTAGTTATAACATAATGTTGACGAGCGCTGTTTGAGGGGCACTCCAGTTTTGTACTCGTGCAGGTGATATTTCAAGTCAGCCATTAAGAGGATCGATATCTAACACACACCCTCAGATTGGAGTGCCAGCTGTTTGTCTGCTCTGCCGCTGACATGGAAATGTGTCATCTCCTGATGTTTATTGCTCAGGTGTTGAGAGCAGCACCGTCCCTCTGTTGCAGACTGTGCCTTATCTCTCTGCTTGATTTCCTTGACTATGATAGCAGATATGACCCTTACATAATTCTGAGATATCAGAGGCTGTGATAGGAACCAGTCTTCTAAATGAAAGTCTGTAGCACGACATTTTAATTCTTTTTTTTCTTTCTGGATTTTCATGCGGAGGTGATAACTGTCTTTTTCGTATCAGTACATGACACAGATTTCCAGACACTCCAACTTTCGAAAACAGGACATCTAAAACACCAATGCCTTTCTAACCCTGTACAAGTTCAACCAAGTGGACATCCATCCTGCACTCACATGTTGATGATCCCTCTGAATTGAACTCATTGTCCGGGTAGCTGCCAGGGTGGTGGACAAGAGGCTGGGGCAGCTGTGGGTGATAACCTGCTAGGTCCATTCCGGCAGGTGGGTCTTGAACTCCACAGTTAGTCCAGGCTGATCTTCATAGTTGCAGAGATCAGGAGACCAGACAGACGCCGCGGCCACGACAGAGAGAGGCCAACAGGCAGGCTGAGCAGCCCCGGTGGACTGATGGTCGTTTGAGGCCCACGGTGGACTTCGATCTGTAGTGAGCGTCATAAAACCTCTCCTGACTGGCACTCCTATACAGATTGTCAGTCAGTGGGTAAGCCAGCCAACCAACCAGTCCCTCCATGGGTCAGATAGCCACCTGCTGGATTCTCACTGTAGTGAAGTCGCTCACAAGTGATCAGAGATGAGGCACCTAACTGCGTACAACTTGTTTGTAAAGGGTTACAGGCCAAAATGTTTATTAAATCTTTAGCAATTGCTTATATGTTTTGAACTGATCATTATTTCAAAACTCAACTCGGTTACAGTACTTTCCAATGTTCATTCATGCATGAACTCACTGAGCATCAGCTGAAAGGCAGATTGTCCACTTTATTAAGTACTTCAGGAAAGGTCAATAGATTCTGAAAAAACTTGATTTAGTCGATGTAACGCCGGGTGGTTATACTGTTCCACATTCTCAGCGCCTGAGATGATAAGGAGCCGTTCAACAGCCCAAATGGCACAGACGTCTTTAATGGAGCTCACAATGACGTCAAAGTCCGAGGGAGGCCAGTTCAAGGGTGGATGGTTATGACACCTGCACATTAGATTGTAACTGATTTCGACATCCAACAATAAAATAGTCCCCCTACTTTTGTAACCAGATGATTCGCTTATGTAAAATCTGCATGAAATAAAGCATATTTAAAGCTCCCTGTTGCATATCAAAGAAAAAGCCAAAAGTGCTGGTAAAATACAGAGCAGTGCAATTCTGCCCCTTGTTGAATTAAGTACGGCCATCTAGTGGTATTAAATAGTATTGCTCTAAACTGGCGTGAGAATAGCTTGTTTTTTGCAGGCCTCAAACTAAACCAGCTGATTATCTCCACCAATGAGGTCATGTTTTCCTATGTTTCCTCTTCTAGTTTTCAATATTTAATATGTTATATTGGTCGAAAGAGAAGGGTCAATCAAGACGAACAGCAAGAAATCCCAGTGAAAAGGTGACTTTATTGAATATAACAAAAAAACACAACAGGTTAAAACCTTCATCCCATCTAACGGAGGGTGTATTTATTTAATTCAAAATCTAAATCTGGGCTTTCATCAGAGGCTTCATCAGATGATGCAATATAACTTGTGGACATTGAGTAGAAGTCCAGCTGCAACATCTGGACAGGCAGGCGACTAGCCCATTTCCTCACTGCTGGAACTATCAAACACATTGGATCTTGACGACATGGCCCGCGCAACAAACCACATCTCATTGAGCGAGGTAGTCACCGTACTGCAAGGAACAAATACACACACACACACACATGCAGACAAAAAAATCATCACCTAATACTCAAGCCTATTAACTTTTCTCATATTATTGTCTTTCTGATTATCACTGAGAAAATGATTTGGATTTGTTTACCTGTTATACACAGCAGCATAGAAGTAGTTTTGCACGTGTCCCAAACCAAGTAGGTCGAGAATAGCGGACAGATTGATTGCTGTTGTGGTGTTGTCAGACATGGCTGTCATCATTCCACTGTACCTCTTTGCGAACACTGTCATGTTGGGCATGCCATGGATGGACACCTGCAAGTCAACTCTCATTAACTGCCAGTGCTTTTGGTCGACATCACAGAATCAGATCAAACACGATCAAGGATAATTATGGCCAAATGATTGTTGATGTGTTTTTTATGTTTACCATATCATCCAGGGGATTGGGGGGGTTTGTCTGATATTCAGCTGGCAGCAAGAAACTGATCATAGAGGCAGCAGTTTCCGAAGAAATGTTGAAAGGTATTCTCAAAAGAATAGGAAATTTCATTTCCATTGTCGTTCCTAAAGGAAGACAGTAAGAGAGCACATCAAGTTGTTTTTTTTTAAATGTCACAAATTTGGATAATAAAGCAAACTCAAAAAAACTCAAAAAAAAGCACAAGAAAACATAAACCAAAGTATCTCTGATCACAACTAAGTACAGTAATTATAATGTCACTTTAAAGCACTTTTGATTTGATATAATTCCACTAATGGGAAAAGTTAGCTCACTTAAATCTTACATTTTCTTTATTTTTGTTCACAGATCTCTCTTGAAAAATAAATCTTGATCTCAATGAGACTACCTGTTTATGAAAGCTATTAAATAAAACATGAATAAATAGATTGCACATACGAACCATTGCTGTTGGCACCACTGAAGTATTCACTTAGTAGTTTGAATGAATCCATTGTTGTAAAGTCCATGGAGAAGGACGTCTCATTAGCTGAAGCCCACATCACAGATCCATAGTTTCGTTCCTGATGGACACGAGCAAACATGGAGGAGAGGGTTTTTATTTAGAAGTTTCTGGCACCTGAAATGTGAAAATGTTTCTCGCTTGTTCAGAGACACTCACCTCAAAATCCCCAGTCTGAGACATCAGATCATACGGCAGAGACTGCTGAGAGGAGTTCCTGTGAAATAATAACATTATTATAATGGTACTGGTGCAGACAATAGCAATAATTACCTGTGCCAGGCTCTGAGTAAAAATGTGATTAATATTTTCCATCTCTTATTTATCCATCAGTTTACTTCATTAGCTGATCAGTGAAGTTTGAGTAACACACAACGCATGCATTCAAACATCGCTTGCCTTAACTCGACAATTACATCCAGTCTACATTATATACCATGTTTTTAGCCTAAATGACTGTTACCGGAAGTAGCACTTTGTGCGTCCCCTTGGGCGAGAGCTTGTGTGCAGTGTGCGCAGTGTGCGCAGTGTGTGCAGTGTGCGCAGTGTGCGCAGTGTGTGCAGTGTGTGCGAGGCTCGCCAACTCACTACCTGTCTTTAAATCACGCATTAAAACATCTTTTTATAGGAGAGCATTTTTAACTTGTGATTTGTAACCCTGGTGCTACTGTGTTATATTAATACCCAACCGGTCGAGGCAGATGGCCGCCCACATTGAGTCTGGTTCTGCTGAAGGTTTCTTCCAGTTAATGAGGGAGTTTTTTCTCTCCACAGTCGCCAAAGTGCTTCTCATTGTGGGAGCTGTTGGGTTTCTCTCTAAATTTAAAAGTCTCGACCTTAATATGTTATGATTTGGCTTAAAAATGTAACCTTTTATTTGTATTCCTTCATTTGTTGCCATGGATTTTATGAAGTACTTTGTCACCCTGTTTAGATATATGCTATTCAAATAAAGTTATTACTATTATATTATTAAATCTCAAAACAACTTTTTTCACTCTGAAACTTTGGTTGACTACAGAAATCTGCTAAAAGGGGAATAAATGCCGGTTTCTTACCCAACTCCGGCCTCAGCTGTCAGCACCAGGAAGCAAACGAGGCCTGAAAGAAGCATCCTGGGACACACACAGAGAGAATGTTTTCATTCAGACTTAACAAGCTGACTTTGCTCATCCAGTGAAAAAAGAACAGTTCAAGCTCAATTCATGCAGACAGAAATGTCTATTTACTGATTTCTATCTAAGACGATCTGAAAAGTAAAACTGTACTTACATCATGTTGTGTGTTGAGGGTTGTTTTCCTTGCATTCAAAAGACTGTCT
Organism: Hippoglossus hippoglossus; assembly: GCF_009819705.1. Classification (NCBI taxonomy): domain Eukaryota; kingdom Metazoa; phylum Chordata; class Actinopteri; order Pleuronectiformes; family Pleuronectidae; genus Hippoglossus; species Hippoglossus hippoglossus. The sequence continues at coordinate 14,964,874 of NC_047158.1, forward strand.
CTTTGCAGCCTGGTCCTCCTGCTTTTAAAAGGAAAACTGGCCACTCCCTCAACCAATAACCTAAACAACACTATAGACTGTAAAGACAGTATAAGATGCCTGTGGTAAAACCAAATTAGGAACAAGACAAAATGGGGGGGGCTTAAATAACAAACAGAGAAGAGTTCAAATAAGATTTAATTTTGACTATCCTGTTAAACAAACTACAACAAATATTGTGTTAAACCCTCAATACAAACAGTACAAATATTTCAAATTACTTTTATAATAAACCTTAAATTTCACATTTCCAGAGAGACAAAAGATTTGTTTTCATTTATAGCCACAGGAAACACCATGAAGGATGTACTCTGCACAATCTAATATAAGCTTTGTAACATTTGAAATTCTACTCTAAGAACATACTTCTGCACATTGAATATAATATTACCACTGAGTACTGCCTTCTTAAAGGACTCCATTATGAACACTTAACAACAGCAGCAAAGAATGTTTAAGCGCAGTAAGCTTTTACATTACTTTTCTTTTTGGTGAAGTTTGGCAGTTTCCCTTTGTTTGCTGCATTTAAGCTGAGCTACTATTTAATTAATATCCTGGGGCAGTGTGTTCAAGCCCCGGGCCAATGCAAACTCAAATTTAGCTTGTTACTGAGGCAATAACAATTTATAAAAAAAGAAAAGAAAAAAGAATATATATATATAGTAGGTATACTTGAGTCACAACCAGGTACTCAAATGCTTGCAGCAACAAGTGAAACAATGAGAACTGCTACCAATGCCTTGCCATCCAAATGTCGAGCGCAGTTCAAAGGACAGTCCTATCACATATTGTCACTACCACCCTACGACCACACCTGATACTTTGGTCTAACACCCTGCGCGTCGTCTACTTCGTAGAATTGACAGTACCCTGGGAAGACGCTGTTGATGAAGTGAATGAGAGGAAAAGGATACGGTATTCAGACATGCAATTTCAGGCAGAGCAACGTGGTTGGAAAGCAAGTTTGCCCTGTGGAGATTGGCTGCAGGGTTTTCCTAGCAGCATCCACCTGCATCAGGTTGCTCAAAGATCTGGGGATCCGCAGACAAGCCCTGTGCCAGACCATAAAAGAAACATCACACACTGCAGAACAATGCAGCCAATGGCTCTGCATCAGGAGGAAAGATCCCAACTCGGCCCCAAGATGCTAGGGACATGCACCCAGGTCTGATCAACCTGCGGTGGCCCTGCCTTAGGAGAGGGTGTCTTGTGATTAAAAGTCTGAGGCACCTGATGATGCTAAGGTACACAACTGAAGACGTGTCCCTAACATCACCTGGTGGTCACTAACATACGCTAACATCAACTGGTGGTATAGGCATTAATTTGTGCGGTAAAACATACAAGGGATATTCTCCATCTTGTCCTATGTTCTAAGAAAGGACAGTGTTTAGTTTAAAAAGTCATAGAGGTAATGATGTCTGATCTACTGAGCAGGCCACATGGCTTTCATAGTACTGACATACAAGCCAGTAGCCAGTCAGATTTACCTTTAGCCTCAGCTCACCCTCTAGTTCAACTGAGGTCACGTCCCTAACATCCGCTGGCGGCTGGTAACACCTGCTATCATCTACTGTTGGTTGGTATGTTAAATTTTGCAGAAGCCCTTAAAACGTACATCGGATATTCACCATCTAGTCCAGTGGTGTCAAACTCAATCACAGAGAGGGCCAAAATCAAAAACTGGGACTACGTCGAGGGCCAAACAGGTTCAACATTTATTAAACAGGATAGACAGGATATTGGATAAAGTGCAGAAAGAAAACATATTCAGGCAGGGTACATTCTACTTTCATGTACATGTGCCAGAGCCAGATGTTTGGCATCTTTTCTTGGCTGCCAGTTCATTAATGTTTGGGGTTCAGGCTCTGTGCTGTGGAAACCCTCAAGATGGAGTGAAGGTGTGCATCAGTGAGACGACTCGTGTGTGGGGTTTTGTTCATCTTCATCACAGAGAAAAGCGTGTGGGTGAACTTGATGGGGCAGGCACTGGGATCTCTGGAACGCTGGAAAAACTATTTAATAACACCAAATACTCTGCAAGTGAGGAGGGGCGCTTGCTCCGTGTGCGTCTAGCCGGGCAATGCACACCGTGGCTTGTTCAATGGAGCCCGTGCACTCCACCTGGCTTTCTGGCCGGAGCGAGATGGAGAGAGAAAGACGGACAGAAAAAGAGAGAGAGACAAGCCTGAGAGACATGTCAGATCTAGTCCTATATTCTAAAAGGCCACTTACCGGTCGGGAGCCTCAGGTTGTTGACAAGAGCATGGCGTCACTTTGTAAGTGTTTGCTAGTGCTCCTGGCTGCTGGGACAAGTTGTCAGAGTGGTTGGTCAAATGTAAAGGTATTAGTGTGACTCATACTACTCGTATGAAGACTCAGAGGATAAAGACAAAGGAGTCTTTCGTTGGAGTCTTCGGGGGAGGCTGAGGGGGAGGCAGAGCATAAAGCTGCTGTCTCTTTTTATTTTAATATGTGTATACTTTCTGTGCGCATTACTACTCGTAGATACTATAGGCCTTGCACTCGTTCACACCAATACCGTAACCTTTCCTCTCTTATCTATCCCACCCGTTCCACACATACCCAACATCTTGTCACAGGGGGCCTATGGAACTGCCAGTCAGCTACCCGCAAGACAGACTTCATCTCTGGCTTTGCTACACAGCAATCGCTTGACTTCCTTGCTCTCACTGAGACTTGGATCACACCGGACAACACATCCACCCCAGCTGCTCTCTCCTCTGCCTTTTCTTTCACCCACACACCCAGACCCACTGGTAGGGGTGGTGGTACAGGTTTACTCATCTCCCGCAAATGCCACTATGTGAGCATCAGAAAGGAAATGGCGGAAATCTAAACACCCGGACGACCTGCTCACTTATCAGTCTCTTCTCTCCTCTTTCTCTGCCTCTATTTCCACAGCCAAAAGCTCTTTTTACCTAACTAGAATTCAATCCTCATTTTCTAACCCCAAAAAACTCTTCTCCATCTTTTCCAACCTCCTTTACCCCCCAGTCCACCTCCTCCTTCCTCCCTTCTACCAAGCCACTTTGTCAACTACTTTACAAAAAAGATAGATGACATACGCTCCTCATTTTCTAATCCTCCTTCTATAACTACACTTCCATCAACTTCATCTTCATCCCCTTCGCTTTCTTCTTTCACCCCCCTGTCTCCCAATCAAGTTCTTACCTTGGTAACCTCCGCCCGCCCGACCACCTGCCCCCTTGACCCCATCCCATCTCACATTCTCCAGTCTATCGCTCCTGACCGTCTTCCTTTTCTCACCCATCTTATCAACACTTCCCTGTCAACTGGCTGTTTCCCTAACTCTCTGAAGGAGGCAAGAGTAAATCCTCTCCTGAAAAAAACCACCCTCGACCCGTCTGATGTAAATAACTACAGACCTGTCTCTCTTCTTCCCTTTGTTTCCAAAACTCTTGAGCGCGCTATCTTTAATCAACTCTCCTCTTATCTTAACCACAATAACCTTCTTGACCCTCACCAGTCTGGTTTCAAGGCAGGCCACTCAACTGAGACGGCCCTCCTTGCTGTCTCTGAGCAACTTCACACTGCTAGTGCAGCCTCTCTCTCCTCTGTCCTTATCTTTCTAGACCTCTCTGCTGCATTTGACACAGTGAACCACCAGATCCTTACTTCCTCCCTTCAGGACCTGGGTGTCTCAGGCTCTGCTCTCTCCCTGCTCTCATCCTACCTCAACGACCGCACTTATCGGGTAACTTGGAGAGGATCTGTGTCGGAACCTTGTCCTCTCACTACTGGGGTCCCTCAAGGTTCCGTCCTGGGTCCCCTCCTCTTCTCTCTGTACACCAACTCTCTCGGCTCTGTCATTCACTCACATGGCTTTTCCTACCATAGCTATGCTGATGACACCCAACTAATCCTCTCTTTTCCCGAATCTGAAACACAGGTAGCAGCACGAATCTCTGCCTGTCTGACTGACATCTCTCAGTGGATGTCTGCACACCACCTGAAAATTAACCTTGACAAGACTGAACTACTTTTCCTTCCAGGGAAAGACTCTCCCACCCATGACCTGACTATTAACTTTGACAACTCCGTGTTAACCCCCACTCAGACTGCTAGGAACCTGGGTGTGACACTCGACAGCCAACTCTCCCTTACTGCCAACATTACTGTAACAACACGTTCCTGTCGATTCATGCTGTACAACATCAGGAGAATATGCCACCTTCTCACTCAGAAGGCGGTGCAGGTTCTGGTCCAGGCCCTGGTCATCTCACGCCTAGACTATTGTAACTCCCTCCTGGCAGGTCTACCTGCTAGTGCCATCCGACCTCTGCAGCTCATTCAGAATGCAGCAGCTCGACTGGTTTTTAACCTACCTAAATTCACTCACACTACTCCACTCCTCCGCTCCCTTCACTGGTTACCGGTGGCTGCCCGCATCCGTTTCAAAACATTAGTACTTGCGTACCGTGCTGCGAACGGATCGGGTCCAGTCTACATCCAGGACATGGTCAAACGTTACACCCCAGCCCATTCACTCCGCTCTGCTTCGGCCAATCGGCTTGTTGCTCCCTCACTGCGAGCTAAACACTCATCAAAATCACGACTGTTTGCTGTCCTGGCTCCTAAATGGTGGAATGAGCTCCCCATTGACATCCGGACATCAGAAAGTTTACACATCTTCCGCCGCAAACTAAAAACACACCTCTTCCGACTATACCTTGAATAACATTTTTAAAACTAACAATTTAGTAGCACTTAAAATGGCACTTACTTATAGCACTTTGTAGTTTTGCTTTTTTGAAGAAATTGTACTTTCTCTATTCTTGTTGTTCTGGGTTTGTACCCTCATGGTTGAATGCACTTATTGTAAGTCGCTTTGGATAAAAGCGTCAGCTAAATGAAATGTAATGTAATACTGAGAGGTAACATTTTGGTACGAATGTTAAAGCTATATGTTTTAGTAGTTGGTATTACCTATGTGCTTTGTTTTCAAAAATCAAGGCTAAGGAACCTTTTTGCTATCAATAGCCACATCATTAAAGATCCTCAGAGGGCCACACTTAATTACTGAACCCATATATCACAGTAACTTCTCAAATGCTTTGGCTGAAACTACATCTGTTCGGTAAACATCTGATGTCAGATGACAGTGATGATGATGCAACAGGTTTGGGTCAGTCAGTCGTTAGCAGAAGTGAGAGAGTCTTTTCGAGAGAAATAGTAAAGATCTACCATCAGTGGTATGTTGCCCCAAACAGGGAAGCAAACTTCAGTGTGTCTCCCCCTCAAGTGAAAAACAGCAGGATGCACACATAGACCAGAGGGGGGTTGTTGTAATTATTTTGGATCTTGTCGTTGCTTTGTGGCTCAATGATTTCATGTTGTGGGTCGTCAACAGTAACAGTTTAACAAACTTAAATTTTCATGTTTTGAAGCCTCTCACCACCAAGGAATTTTGTCACATTTTGATTATTGTCACATTTTGCTTTAATCAGGGACGGGCCGTACACAGTGAGTCATCAACTTCAACTTTCACGTGTTTTAATACAAGTTAAATAGCCCCAGGAAAAACCCTGAAGGATGTACTCACTGTATATGATAAATTAGTCATCCTGTGCTTACAATTCTTTTGTGCGTGCATTCTGCTGCACCTGATTATAGTATTACCACAAACTACTGTGCATAAAGTCAAATGTATTGTTTCATAAAATGCAACAAAGACACCGTCTATTTAAGCTACATGAGGGATTCATTGCTGTTTGGTAGTCTCAAAAAGTCTTGAACCACTTTCCATGAAATATTTTGGAGGGGTGGAGCGTGCCCAAAGGAAGATCCCATTACATTTTTCAGGATTAACAAGCACATCCAGGATTTTTTTTCACTTTCTTTAACATGGCGAGAGAGGGCGTTAGCCTTCGCAGAGCTCCTTGAAATTTTATGGAATTATGGGACATGTCTCAATAAAGTTGCATATACATTTGGTAGCAGATCCAGATAAATAGGTTCATCCAGTATTTTTTTCCCCACCTTCTTTAACATGGTGATATAGGGCGGACGTATGCTCTTCTAGTTTTCAATATTTAATATGTTATATTGGTCGAAAGAGAAGGGTCAATCAAGACAAACAGCAAGAAATCCCAGTGAAAAGGTGACTTTATTGAATATAACAGAAAACACAACAGGTTAAAACCTTCATCCCATCTAACGGAGGGTGTATTTATTTAATTCAAAATCTAAATCTGGGCTTTCATCAGAGGCTTCATCAGATGATGCAATATAACTTGTGGACATTGAGTAGAAGTCCAGCTGCAACATCTGGACAGGCAGGTGACTAGCCCATTTCCTCACTGCTGGAACTGCTGGAACTATCACACCTACTGCATCTTGACGACATGGCCCGGGCAACAAACCACATCTCATTGAGCGAGGTAGTCGCCGTACTGCAAGGAACAAATACACACACACACACACACACACACACACACATGCACACAAAAAAACCATCACCTAATACTCAAGCCTATTAACTTTTCTCATATTATTGTCTTTCTGATTATCACTGAGAAAATGATTTGGATTTGTTTACCTGTTATACACAGCAGCATAGAAGTAGTTTTGCACGTGTCCCAAACCAAGTAGGTCGAGAATAGCGGACAGATTGATTGCTGTTGTGGTGTTGTCAGACATGGCTGTCATCATTCCACTGTACCTCTTTGCGAACACTGTCATGTTGGGCATGCCATGGATGGACACCTGCAAGTCAACTCTCATTAACTGCCAGTGCTTTTGGTCGACATCACAGAATCAGATCAAACACGATCAAGGATAATTATGGCCAAATGATTGTTGATGTGTTTTTTATGTTTACCATATCATCCAGGGGATTGGGGGGGTTTGTCTGATATTCAGCTGGCAGCAAGAAACTGATCATAGAGGCAGCAGTTTCCGAAGAAATGTTGAAAGGTATTCTCAAAAGAATAGGAAATGTCATTTCCATTGTCGTTCCTAAAGGAAGACAGTAAGAGAGCACATCAAGTTGTTTTTTTTTAAATGTCACAAATTTGGATAATAAAGCAAACTCAAAAAAACTCAAAAAAAAGCACAAGAAAACATAAACCAAAGTATCTCTGATCACAACTAAGTACAGTAATTATAATGTCACTTTAAAGCACTTTTGATTTGATATAATTCCACTAATGGGAAAAGTTAGCTCACTTAAATCTTACATTTTCTTTATTTTGTTCACAGATCTCTCTTGAAAAATAAATCTTGATCTCAATGAGACTACCTGTTTATGAAAGCTATTAAATAAAACATGAATAAATAGATTGCACATACGAACCATTGCTGTTGGCACCACTGAAGTATTCACTTAGTAGTTTGAATGAATCCATTGTTGTAAAGTCCATGGAGAAGGACGTCTCATTAGCTGAAGCCCACATCACAGATCCATAGTTTCGTTCCTGATGGACACGAGCAAACATGGAGGAGAGGGTTTTTATTTAGAAGTTTCTGGCACCTGAAATGTGAAAATGTTTCTCGCTTGTTCAGAGACACTCACCTCAAAATCCCCAGTCTGAGACATCAGATCATACGGCAGAGACTGCTGAGAGGAGTTCCTGTGAAATAATAACATTATTATAATGGTACTGGTGCAGACAATAGCAATAATTACCTGTGCCAGGCTCTGAGTAAAAATGTGATTAATATTTTCCATCTCTTATTTATCCATCAGTTTACTTCATTAGCTGATCAGTGAAGTTTGAGTAACACACAACGCATGCATTCAAACATCGCTTGCCTTAACTCGACAATTACATCCAGTCTACATTATATACCATGTTTTTAGCCTAAATGACTGTTACCGGAAGTAGCACTTTGTGCGTCCCCTTGGGCGAGAGCTTGTGTGCAGTGTGCGCAGTGTGCGCAGTGTGTGCAGTGTGCGCAGTGTGCGCAGTGTGTGCAGTGTGTGCGAGGCTCGCCAACTCACTACCTGTCTTTAAATCACGCATTAAAACATCTTTTTATAGGAGAGCATTTTTAACTTGTGATTTGTAACCCTGGTGCTACTGTGTTATATTAATACCCAACCGGTCGAGGCAGATGGCCGCCCACATTGAGTCTGGTTCTGCTGAAGGTTTCTTCCAGTTAATGAGGGAGTTTTTTCTCTCCACAGTCGCCAAAGTGCTTCTCATTGTGGGAGCTGTTGGGTTTCTCTCTACCAAAGTATGACTTTTTTTCATTTTTTTTTCTCATATTTTGGACGAAATACAAAACTGTGTTTTTAGGTGCTTTCTAGGCACTTTTTGACGTTTTTAACCTATTTTGGAGGTCATACCAAAGTATGACTTTTTTTCATTTTTTTTCTCATATTTTGGACGAAATACAAAACTGTGTTTTTAGGTGCTTTCTAGGCACTTTTTGACGTTTTTAACCTATTTTGGACGTCATACCAAAGTATGACTTTTTTTCATTTTTTTTCTCATATTTTGGACGAAATACAAAACTGTGTTTTTAGTTGCTTTCTAGGCACTTTTTGACGTTTTTAACCTATTTTGGAGGTCATACCAAAGTATGACTTTTTTTCATTTTTTTTTCTCATATTTTGGACGAAATACAAAACTGTGTTTTTAGGTGCTTTCTAGGCACTTTTTGACGTTTTTAACCTATTTTGGAGGTCATACCAAAGTATGACTTTTTTTCATTTTTTTCCTCATATTTTGGACGAAATACAAAACTGTGTTTTTAGGTGCTTTCTAGCCACTTTTTGACGTTTTTAACCTATTTTGGACGTCATACCAAAATATGACTTTTTTTCATTTTTTTTTCTCATATTTTGGACGAAATACAAAACTGTGTTTTTAGGTGCTTTCTAGGCACTTTTTGACGTTTTTAACCTATTTTGGAGGTCATACCAAAGTATGACTTTTTTTCATTTTTTTTTCTCATATTTTGGACGAAATACAAAACTGTGTTTTTAGGTGCTTTCTAGCCACTTTTTGACGTTTTTAACCTATTTTGGAGGTCATACCAAAGTACGACTTTTTTTCATTTTTTTTTCTCATATTTTGGACGAAATACAAAACTGTGTTTTTAGGTGCTTTCTAGCCACTTTTTGACGTTTTTAACCTATTTTGGAGGTCATACCAAAGTATGACTTTTTTTCATTTTTTTGCTCATATTTTGGACGAAATACAAAACTGTGTTTTTAGGTGCTTTCTCGGCACTTTTTGACGTTTTTAACCTATTTTGGAGGTCATACCAAAGTATGACTTTTTTTCATTTTTTTTCTCATATTTTGGACGAAATACAAAACTGTGTTTTTAGGTGCTTTCTAGGCACTTTTTGACGTTTTTAACCTATTTTGGACGTCATCCCAAAGTATGACTTTTTTTCATTTTTTTTCTCATATTTTGGACGAAATACAAAACTGTGTTTTTAGTTGCTTTCTAGGCACTTTTTGACGTTTTTAACCTATTTTGGAGGTCATACCAAAGTATGACTTTTTTTCATTTTTTTTTCTCATATTTTGGACGAAATACAAAACTGTGTTTTTAGGTGCTTTCTAGGCACTTTTTGACGTTTTTAACCTATTTTGGAGGTCATACCAAAGTATGACTTTTTTTCATTTTTTTGCTCATATTTTGGACGAAATACAAAACTGTGTTTTTAGGTGCTTTCTCGGCACTTTTTGACGTTTTTAACCTATTTTGGACGTCATACCAAAATATGACTTTTTTTCATTTTTTTTTCTCATATTTTGGACGAAATACAAAACTGTGTTTTTAGGTGCTTTCTAGGCACTTTTTGACGTTTTTAACCTATTTTGGAGGTCATACCAAAGTATGACTTTTTTTCATTTTTTTTTCTCATATTTTGGACGAAATACAAAACTGTGTTTTTAGGTGCTTTCTAGCCACTTTTTGACGTTTTTAACCTATTTTGGAGGTCATACCAAAGTACGACTTTTTTTCATTTTTTTTTCTCATATTTTGGACGAAATACAAAACTGTGTTTTTAGGTGCTTTCTAGCCACTTTTTGACGTTTTTAACCTATTTTGGAGGTCATACCAAAGTATGACTTTTTTTCATTTTTTTGCTCATATTTTGGACGAAATACAAAACTGTGTTTTTAGGTGCTTTCTAGGCACTTTTTGACGTTTTTAACCTATTTTGGACGTCATACCAAAATATGACTTTTTTTCAATTTTTTTTTCTCATATTTTGGACGAAATACAAAACTGTGTTTTTAGGTGCTTTCTAGGCACTTTTTGACGTTTTTAACCTATTTTGGACGTCATACCAAAATATGACTTTTTTTCATTTTTTTTTTCTCATATTTGGGACAAAATACAAAACTGTGTTTTTAGGTGCTTTCTAGGCACTTCTTGACGTTTTTAACCTATTTTGGAGGTCATACCAAAGTATGACTTTTTTTCATTTTTTTTTCTCATATTTTGGACGAAATACAAAACTGTGTTTTTAGGTGCTTTCTAGCCACTTTTTGACGTTTTTAACCTATTTTGGAGGTCATACCAAAGTATGACTTTTTTTCATTTTTTTGCTCATATTTTGGACGAAATACAAAACTGTGTTTTTAGGTGCTTTCTCGGCACTTTTTGACGTTTTTAACCTATTTTGGACGTCATACCAAAATATGACTTTTTTTCAATTTTTTTTTCTCATATTTTGGACGAAATACAAAACTGTGTTTTTAGGTGCTTTCTAGCCACTTTTTGACGTTTTTAACCTATTTTGGACGTCATACCAAAATATGGCTTTTTTTCATTTTTTTTTTCTCATATTTTGGACGAAATACAAAACTGTGTTTTTAGGTGCTTTCTAGGCACTTTTTGACGTTTTTAACCTATTTTGGAGGTCATACCAAAGTATGACTTTTTTTCATTTTTTTGCTCATATTTTGGACGAAATACAAAACTGTGTTTTTAGGTGCTTTCTCGGCACTTTTTGACGTTTTTAACCTATTTTGGAGGTCATACCAAAGTATGACTTTTTTTCATTTTTTTTCTCATATTTTGGACGAATAACAAAACTGTGTTTTTAGGTGCTTTCTAGGCACTTTTTGACGTTTTTAACCTATTTTGGACGTCATACCAAAATATGACTTTTTTTCATTTTTTTTTTCTCATATTTTGGACGAAATACAAAACTGTGTTTTTAGGTGCTTTCTATGCATTTTTTGACGTTTTTAACCTATTTTGGAGGTCATCCCAAAGTATGACTTTTTTTCATTGTTTTTCTCATATTTTGGACGAAATACAAAACTGTGTTTTTAGGTGCTTTCTCGGCACTTTTTGACGTTTTTAACCTATTTTGGAGGTCATACCAAAGTATGACTTTTTTTCATTTTTTTTTCTCATATTTTGGACGAAATACAAAACTGTGTTTTTAGGTGCTTTCTAGCCACTTTTTGACGTTTTTAACCTATTTTGGACGTCATACCAAAATATGGCTTTTTTTCATTTTTTTTTTCTCATATTTTGGACGAAATACAAAACTGTGTTTTTAGGTGCTTTCTAGGCACTTTTTGACGTTTTTAACCTATTTTGGAGGTCATACCAAAGTATGACTTTTTTTCATTTTTTTGCTCATATTTTGGACGAAATACAAAACTGTGTTTTTAGGTGCTTTCTAGGCACTTTTTGACGTTTTTAACCTATTTTGGAGGTCATACCAAAGTATGACTTTTTTTCATTTTTTTTCTCATATTTTGGACGAAATACAAAACTGTGTTTTTAGGTGCTTTCTAGGCACTTTTTGACGTTTTTAACCTATTTTGGAGGTCATACCAAAGTATGACTTTTTTTCATTTTTTTTTCTCATATTTTGGACGAAATACAAAACTGTGTTTTTAGGTGCTTTCTAGGCACTTTTTGACGTTTTTAACCTATTTTGGACGTCATACCAAAATATGACTTTTTTTCATTTTTTTTTTCTCATATTTTGGACAAAATACAAAACTGTGTTTTTAGGTGCTTTCTAGGCACTTTTTGACGTTTTTAACCTATTTTGGAGGTCATACCAAAGTATGACTTTTTTTCATTTTTTTTCTCATATTTTGGACGAAATACAAAACTGTGTTTTTAGGTGCTTTCTAGGCACTTTTTGACGTTTTTAACCTATTTTGGAGGTCATACCAAAGTATGACTTTTTTTCATTTTTTTTTCTCATATTTTGGACGAAATACAAAACTGTGTTTTTAGGTGCTTTCTAGCCACTTTTTGACGTTTTTAACCTATTTTGGACGTCATACCAAAATATGGCTTTTTTTCATTTTTTTTTTCTCATATTTTGGACGAAATACAAAACTGTGTTTTTAGGTGCTTTCTAGGCACTTTTTGACGTTTTTAACCTATTTTGGAGGTCATACCAAAGTATGACTTTTTTTCATTTTTTTGCTCATATTTTGGACGAAATACAAAACTGTGTTTTTAGGTGCTTTCTCGGCACTTTTTGACGTTTTTAACCTATTTTGGAGGTCATACCAAAGTATGACTTTTTTTCATTTTTTTTCTCATATTTTGGACGAAAAACAAAACTGTGTTTTTAGGTGCTTTCTAGGCACTTTTTGACGTTTTTAACCTATTTTGGACGTCATACCAAAATATGACTTTTTTTCATTTTTTTTTTCTCATATTTTGGACGAAATACAAAACTGTGTTTTTAGGTGCTTTCTATGCACTTTTTGACGTTTTTAACCTATTTTGGAGGTCATCCCAAAGTATGACTTTTTTTCATTGTTTTTCTCATATTTTGGACGAAATACAAAACTGTGTTTTTAGGTGCTTTCTCGGCACTTTTTGACGTTTTTAACCTATTTTGGAGGTCATACCAAAGTATGACTTTTTTTCATTTTTTTTTCTCATATTTTGGACGAAATACAAAACTGTGTTTTTAGGTGCTTTCTAGCCACTTTTTGACGTTTTTAACCTATTTTGGACGTCATACCAAAATATGGCTTTTTTTCATTTTTTTTTCTCATATTTTGGACGAAATACAAAACTGTGTTTTTAGGTGCTTTCTAGGCACTTTTTGACGTTTTTAACCTATTTTGGAGGTCATACCAAAGTATGACTTTTTTTCATTTTTTTGCTCATATTTTGGACGAAATACAAAACTGTGTTTTTAGGTGCTTTCTCGGCACTTTTTGACGTTTTTAACCTATTTTGGAGGTCATACCAAAGTATGACTTTTTTTCATTTTTTTTCTCATATTTTGGACGAAATACAAAACTGTGTTTTTAGGTGCTTTCTAGGCACTTTTTGACGTTTTTAACCTATTTTGGAGGTCATACCAAAGTATGACTTTTTTTCATTTTTTTTTCTCATATTTTGGACGAAATACAAAACTGTGTTTTTAGGTGCTTTCTAGGCACTTTTTGACGTTTTTAACCTATTTTGGACGTCATACCAAAATATGACTTTTTTTCATTTTTTTTTTCTCATATTTGGGACAAAATACAAAACTGTGTTTTTAGGTGCTTTCTAGGCACTTTTTGACGTTTTTAACCTATTTTGGAGGTCATACCAAAGTATGACTTTTTTTCATTTTTTTTCTCATATTTTGGACGAAATACAAAACTGTGTTTTTAGGTGCTTTCTAGGCACTTTTTGACGTTTTTAACCTATTTTGGAGGTCATACCAAAGTATGACTTTTTTTCATTTTTTTTTCTCATATTTTGGACGAAATACAAAACTGTGTTTTTAGGTGCTTTCTAGCCACTTTTTGACGTTTTTAACCTATTTTGGACGTCATACCAAAATATGGCTTTTTTTCATTTTTTTTTTCTCATATTTTGGACGAAATACAAAACTGTGTTTTTAGGTGCTTTCTCGGCACTTTTTGACGTTTTTAACCTATTTTGGAGGTCATACCAAAGTATGACTTTTTTCATTTTTTTGCTCATATTTTGGACGAAATACAAAACTGTGTTTTTAGGTGCTTTCTCGGCACTTTTTGACGTTTTTAACCTATTTTGGAGGTCATACCAAAGTATGACTTTTTTTCATTTTTTTTCTCATATTTTGGACGAAATACAAAACTGTGTTTTTAGGTGCTTTCTAGGCACTTTTTGACGTTTTTAACCTATTTTGGACGTCATACCAAAATATGACTTTTTTTCATTTTTTTTTTCTCATATTTTGGACGAAATACAAAACTGTGTTTTTAGGTGCTTTCTATGCACTTTTTGACGTTTTTAACCTATTTTGGAGGTCATCCCAAAGTATGACTTTTTTTCATTGTTTTTCTCATATTTTGGACGAAATACAAAACTGTGTTTTTAGGTGCTTTCTCGGCACTTTTTGACGTTTTTAACCTATTTTGGACGTCATACCAAAATATGACTTTTTTTCATTTTTTTTTTCTCATATTTTGGACGAAATACAAAACTGTGTTTTTAGGTGCTTTCTAGGCACTTTTTGACGTTTTTAACCTATTTTGGAGGTCATACCAAAGTATGACTTTTTTTCATTTTTTTTCCTCATATTTTGGACGAAATACAAAACTGTGTTTTTAGGTGCTTTCTAGGCACTTTTTGACGTTTTTAACCTATTTTGGAGGTCATACCAAAGTATGACTTTTTTTCATTTTTTTTTCTCATATTTCGGACGAAATACAAAACTGTGTTTTTAGGTGCTTTCTAGCCACTTTTTGACGTTTTTAACCTATGTTGGACGTCATACCAAAATATGGCTTTTTTTCATTTTTTTTTTCTCATATTTTGGACGAAATACAAAACTGTGTTTTTAGGTGCTTTCTAGCCACTTTTTGACGTTTTTAACCTATTTTGGATGTCATACCAAAGTATGACTTTTTTTCATTTTTTTTCCTCATATTTTGGACGAAATACAAAACTGTGTTTTTAGGTGCTTTCTAGCCACTTTTTGACGTTTTTAACGTTTTGGACGTCATACCAAAGTATGACTTTTTTTCATTTTTTTTCTCATATTTTGGACGAAATACAAAACTGTGTTTTTAGGTGCTTTCTAGGCACTTTTTGACGTTTTTAACCTATTTTGGACGTCATACCAAAATATGACTTTTTTTCATTTTTTTTTCTCATATTTTGGACGAAATACAAAACTGTGTTTTTAGGTGCTTTCTAGGCACTTTTTGACGTTTTTAACCTATTTTGGACGTCATACCAAAATATGACTTTTTTTCATTTTTTTTTTCTCATATTTTGGACGAAATACAAAACTGTGTTTTTAGGTGCTTTCTAGGCACTTTTTGACGTTTTTAACCTATTTTGGACGTCATACCAAAATATGACTTTTTTTCATTTTTTTTTTCTCATATTTTGGACGAAATACAAAACTGTGTTTTTAGGTGCTTTCTAGGCACTTTTTGACGTTTTTAACCTATTTTGGACATCATACCAAAATATGACTTTTTTTCATTTTTTTTCTCATATTTTGGACGAAATACAAAACTGTGTTTTTAGGTGCTTTCTAGGCACTTTTTGACGTTTTTAACCTATTTTGGAGGTCATACTCCAACTCCGCAGCCCTTGCCGTTGTCCCGACAGATGAGTGAAGGTGCTGGTTGTGTCCTCACAGCTCCGGAGGAGTGGCGCTGTTCCTCAGTCCGCGCACTCACCTGCTCTGAGCCTGCACCGCAGCTCAGCGCGTCTTTTTCATTCACTGTGACGTGGGGCCAGTCCGCCTTCACGTGCTGTGGGAAATTCTCACTTCAACAGGGAACTTTTGGAGAACGTCAAACTGACCACGACGATCAGTGTATTTCATAGATACTAAAGTGTGTGGGTGGGGGAGCCTTTAACTATAGTATGAAACACTTAATTACTTACAAGGCATTCATGGTCGGACGTATCTTTAATCCCAAAGTTGACCTGCTCTGGCAGAGGCTTTTAACAGATCCAAACTCTGAGCTATAGAATTAAAGAGGGAAGAGCTTAAGAAATAAAAGTTGTAAGACTCTGAGACACTTTGCCTGTGGAAAATGTTAAGACTAAAATCTATCTTTTTCTTTGTGTGTGTCTGTGAAGATGGCAATGAAACTGAACTCTAAACAAATGCAGTATGTTAGGCAGGGGCAGTTTGGGCTGAATATGTGGAGAATGTGTGGCCTTCACATAGTGACTTTTAGTAGCCGTTGCTGGCTGGTTTTAATCTTGAAGTTGGTTAGTGTGTGTGTGTGTGTGCGTCACATCGCAGTTCAGTCTGATAATGCCTGTTGTGGAGACTGTACATCTGTGGCATACAATACACTGTACTTTAACTTGTTCTCATACCTAACTTACTATATTACAGCCTAAACTCCATTAGCTTTATGCAACATCACACATACATGAATGCACTGTGCTCATAAGAAACTGTGACCTACGCCTTAGAAAGAATTCAAGCAGCTGCCATTAAGGTCTGAAGGGCAGATAGGAAAGGTGTTGTTTTGTCTAGAAAATGCACATGCTTAGACACACAGAACATACAGCCGTCCAATGTCAAGGCTTGTTATTAAAACACAAAACCAAACACTGTCAGAATGTGAAGATTTTCCCAGCTACTGTCAAAGGAGGGGCAAACCTGGGGCGGCTCCTCATCATTCGCAGACTCCAGGGCCAAGAGGATGGGACCACGCCTGCGCACCAGCAAGGGAGAGCCAAGGTCTAAACCATGGTGACTCCCCCTCGTTATTGACCAATGAAGTTATACCTACTACTATAAGTACTGTACCCGTCGTCCGTTCGGGCCGACTCTTGACTACCCCGTGCTACTAGAAAGCAGAGGCTGTGTATTCAGTGCCCATAGCTATGTGCACATAGCTATGCTGTACCTTTTCATTGCTTCTGAATAAATACTCGTTGAACCAAACCGAGACCGGCTCTTCTCATATCTCGGGACAAAAGAACACGACAAAAACAGCAGGTTGTGTCCGTAGCTTCCTTTTTGAATCCAAGCTTAAAACATAGTTTTATTGTACCCCACATTCTGTGATTTTACAAATGTAATGGTGGTCCTGCTTAAATTTTAGTTTTTGCTTATTTGTTATATTTTATTTTGAAGCATTTTTACTTTATTTCGAGAAGTACTGCAAATATATTATTTCAGTCATAACTTCCTTTTAAGCATCTTTTGAAACAAACCTAATCTTGGCCTCAGACATGGCCCTTATGAGCTTTATCAGTATGAAGGACTATTTTTGCGATACACTACAATAGGTGAGAGACTTATGATAAGGAACTTATTGATCCCACACTGGGGAAATTTCAATTTTTACAGCATCACATTGTCAAAATACAGAGAACTATGTATATAAAATACACTTTCACTACAGGCAGTATAGTATATATCCCATTCGTGTTATGTATAGGGAGATCTTGAAATAAATGTATGTATATAAGCATATATACTTGTATGGTGTATGAATATAAAAATGTGTTATACATGTTTGATTTCTATTCAAACACTGTAGAATGTTGTGTTTTTTAACAACCAGAATGTAATTTTACTGAAGAGCTCAATTTGTTCTGACACAACTCGACAAATTACACCAGAAACACAACGAAAGAAAAACATACGAGGAGCACTTGAAGGCGACATGTTTCTCCATCCGTTGCTGATTATACCACAAACAGCGTTTGTTCGCCACCCAGTGGAATGAATATACGCTGCAGGTTGATGAAGCTGAGAATCGTGTATCAGCAAAAACAAATGTTTTCCATCCTGACTGAGTCTGTGTTTTAGTTAAAACAGCGACATGATGAAATCTTAGGCTTTAAATTAAATCAATACTGTAACACAGTTTATCTTTTGGTCTCATAAATATCTTGCCTTAAAACAAGTTCAGAAGTACAGATAACTAGCAACCGGAACAAGTGAAATGCAAATAAATGGTTTCAATATGTGATACAAAGCCAGAGAGTATTCAGACTTTCTGTACACTTTATTATGTTGCACATTTCAAATTAAATGGATATAAATGTCATTTTATCCTATCAATGATCCATCCCCACTTCATTAATATATTCAAACTCCGCTGACAAACGGAGCAGCAAGAAGGCAGGTCAGCCCATGCACACATACTGTATGTACACACCTAATCGAAAGTGAGGAGTTTGAAATCGTTTAGGAAAAAGGCAGGTGAAACATAATTCAGGTGCAATGTCATTACTGCAAAAAACACTGGTTTTCTAAAGGTGGCGTTAAAGCTTTTGCTTGAATGCATAAAAAGCATAACTGTCCATGTGGATGTGGTACAGAGAGAGAACGTTGTTCAGCCAGAGAGTTAATTAGAGCCACAGATCTTTTCACTGAAGCGTGTCTCTGTAGCATGACCCTGCACAGTGACAATCACTGGATTGAGAGGACACAGATGCTAGTTACTGTGGTGCAAAGACACCAGGACAGGTCAGTGGGGGACAAGATGCTGGTGAAAAACAAACATGATTAATGATGGGTCTTTTATAGATTACTGACTGTTGACATGTAATGTTTAAAATCAGAGAATGGTGGTCAAAGTTTTTCGAATAGACAAACATCAGAGAAGGTTTCAGCATCAACACACTGGGCACAATAATAAGTCTGGATTTCCCGCTGACCAGTGGGTGGCAGTGTTGTCCGGCGGCCACACCTGTTAATGATTCGGCCGCAGATTGCTCTGCGTGCAGCTGCTGGCAATGTTCTTCATTAAGTGAGACCTGATAAGAAGGAGACACGGTACAAGCAGAGGTTACACTCGGGTTCAGTCAGTCCTTGGGATCACGCATACCACAGCTTCTGAGGAGGACAGGCGTTGCGTCTCAACTAACAGCCATGGCTCTTGGATGCTTTTTGTGGTATGTTTTCTGAGCGGCATGAGTTTCTGAGCACTTTTTAAAATAGTGACTTTAATTAGATGTTTGTGCTTCTCTTGCAGGATTTCAGGGATTTGCTTTTTGCTGTTTGATGGCAGTGTTGGTTTACCAGCCATAAAAGGTAATGACTCTCTCCTTAATTACCACATCAGGCCTCAGGAATATCTGTTTAATCTATAATTGTTAATCCTGCAGGGTATGGATATCCGTACATAGCTGACTCACGCAACATGGAAGAGGAAGCGCTTATGTTTGATGACTGGCAGGCTTCCAATGGCCAGCCGAGTGGCGCTGCTTACACAAGCTACAACAATCCTTCAGCTGCATGGCAGCCGGTCGCAACTGGACAAACGGTGCCTAGTGCTCCTGCAGTAGAGAGCTTTGTTAATAGTGAGTCAGGGGACTGGAACCTGAGGAACTCCAACACGCCACTCAACTTTCCTTTAAGCCACAAGCCGAGTAACCCAGCAAGGCCTCAGCCAGGCCCCAACACTGGCTCCAGTACATATGGCGGGGGCTCCCAAAATGTTCCCCATCTTGTCTATGAGGAAGTCACTCAGTATCCCTCAGAAAATGCGGCGCAGTCCCCAAGTGATGGTGGTGTCTCTAATACTGCAGGAGGTGCCGGTTATATGAGCACAGGTTATTCCTCAGAGCCCTCCTACCAAAAGTACCCAGCTAATGCAGGAGCTCAACAGGTCGCTACATCTGCTCAAATGAGTTACCAACCACAAAACCCAGTCGCCAGCCCAGAGACAGAAGTTTCCGTGAGAGTGAGTGAACCTCTCCTCCCTCCTCCTCCACCACCACCTTCATCCTACATTGTCCAGTCCAGAGATGCCTACCGGAGATCCAGGTACCTCTTCAACAAATCCAGATACTCGCCAGGATTTGCCCCTCCACTGGCTGTAAGATCAGTGCCTGCAAGGCGTCAACCAGCTGCCCCTGTGGGTGTGAAGAACCCTCAAGGGTATGTCCTCCACTTAAACGTGACGTCTCTTTAACGCTTGTGAAAATATGCCTAATCATTGCGTTTCCTTCCAGACCACGCATACATGGATAGTGTCCTCAAAAGGTAACTGTCTTGATTTTAACATTAAACATCTCAAAGTGAAAGCTTCTATGACTAACCCCTGCCTTTTTGGTTGCAGAACGATGTGTGCTCCAGAAAATAAACTTTTTTTAAAAGTTCAACAATTTGCTGTGTGCTTCAATGTGACTAGATTACCAACCTCCAAGCAGTATTTGCTTACAACACAATTGCACATGCTTAATGGTAGATAGGCAAAATGAAAGAACCAAACAAAATGGTGCAATGTTAGTGGTAAATTTCATATGGGTGTCCTTTGGGTCAAATGCAGGTTTTTGACATTGCACTGTTGCTGCCTCCTGTGTTGAGTCATTTACCTTGGCATTGAAATCCTTGTTTCCCAAATCCCCCGCAAGAAAAAGGCACAAGTGTTAGAACAGGGCACCTCCCATTTGTTTTGTCAGTGAAACGTAAAATCAACTCAAACTTTGTCACCAGTTTATAAAAGTTATTTTATTGCAGTTTAATATCTTTAAATCTGCAAAAGTCGACCACAGCAGAAATGTGCTCATGACTTAAACGTACATCTGCGTTACTGATGTAAACATTCACTGCTGCACAACTTTTGCATAAAGAAATTCACTTCAACACTGATCAGAGGCAGTGAAATGACCGTTGGTGTGTGTCTCTTACCAGATGAAGTCCGTGCAGTGGCTGCAGAACGTAGGCTGCTTGAAAAACCTCATGGTGAATTTGTGGTTTTTCACTTCGTGCACGTTTTTCTGGCGCAAAGCACCTTTGCGGCGGAACCGGTTTCCGACCCCTGCGGAGTCATTGTAGTGTAAAAGGTGGTCAGCCATGATGGAAAAGAAAAAAGGGGGGCAAACTCCGCAGCCCTTGCCGTTGTCCCGACAGATGAGTGAAGGTGCTGGTTGTGTCCTCACAGCTCCGGAGGAGTGGCGCTGTTCCTCAGTTCGCGCACTCACCTGCTCTGAGCCTGCACCGCAGCTCAGCGCGTCTTTTTCATTCACTGTGACGTGGGGCCAGTCCGCCTTCACGTGCTGTGGGAAATTCTCACTTCAACAGGGAACTTTTGGAGAACGTCAAACTGACCACGACGATCAGTGTATTTCATAGATACTAAAGTGTGTGGGTGGGGGAGCCTTTAACTATAGTATGAAACACTTAATTACTTACAAGGCATTCATGGTCGGACGTATCTTTAATCCCAAAGTTGACCTGCTCTGGCAGAGGCTTTTAACAGATCCAAACTCTGAGCTATAGAATTAAAGAGGGAAGAGCTTAAGAAATAAAAGTTGTAAGACTCTGAGACACTTTGCCTGTGGAAAATGTTAAGACTAAAATCTATCTTTTTCTTTGTGTGTGTCTGTGAAGATGGCAATGAAACTGAACTCTAAACAAATGCAGTATGTTAGGCAGGGGCAGTTTGGGCTGAATATGTGGAGAATGTGTGGCCTTCACATAGTGACTTTTAGTAGCCGTTGCTGGCTGGTTTTAATCTTGAAGTTGGTTAGTGTGTGTGTGTGTGCGTCACATCGCAGTTCAGTCTGATAATGCCTGTTGTGGAGACTGTACATCTGTGGCATACAATACACTGTACTTTAACTTGTTCTCATACCTAACTTACTATATTACAGCCTAAACTCCATTAGCTTTATGCAACATCACACATACATGAATGCACTGTGCTCATAAGAAACTGTGACCTACGCCTTAGAAAGAATTCAAGCAGCTGCCATTAAGGTCTGAAGGGCAGATAGGAAAGGTGTTGTTTTGTCTAGAAAATGCACATGCTTAGACACACAGAACATACAGCCGTCCAATGTCAAGGCTTGTTATTAAAACACAAAACCAAACACTGTCAGAATGTGAAGATTTTCCCAGCTACTGTCAAAGGAGGGGCAAACCTGGGGCGGCTCCTCATCATTCGCAGACTCCAGGGCCAAGAGGATGGGACCACGCCTGCGCACCAGCAAGGGAGAGCCAAGGTCTAAACCATGGTGACTCCCCCTCGTTATTGACCAATGAAGTTATACCTACTACTATAAGTACTGTACCCGTCGTCCGTTCGGGCCGACTCTTGACTACCCCGTGCTACTAGAAAGCAGAGGCTGTGTATTCAGTGCCCATAGCTATGTGCACATAGCTATGCTGTACCTTTTCATTGCTTCTGAATAAATACTCGTTGAACCAAACCGAGACCGGCTCTTCTCATATCTCGGGACAAAAGAACACGACAAAAACAGCAGGTTGTGTCCGTAGCTTCCTTTTTGAATCCAAGCTTAAAACATAGTTTTATTGTACCCCACATTCTGTGATTTTACAAATGTAATGGTGGTCCTGCTTAAATTTTAGTTTTTGCTTATTTGTTATATTTTATTTTGAAGCATTTTTACTTTATTTCGAGAAGTACTGCAAATATATTATTTCAGTCATAACTTCCTTTTAAGCATCTTTTGAAACAAACCTAATCTTGGCCTCAGACATGGCCCTTATGAGCTTTATCAGTATGAAGGACTATTTTTGCGATACACTACAATAGGTGAGAGACTTATGATAAGGAACTTATTGATCCCACACTGGGGAAATTTCAATTTTTACAGCATCACATTGTCAAAATACAGAGAACTATGTATATAAAATACACTTTCACTACAGGCAGTATAGTATATATCCCATTCGTGTTATGTATAGGGAGATCTTGAAATAAATGTATGTATATAAGCATATATACTTGTATGGTGTATGAATATAAAAATGTGTTATACATGTTTGATTTCTATTCAAACACTGTAGAATGTTGTGTTTTTTAACAACCAGAATGTAATTTTACTGAAGAGCTCAATTTGTTCTGACACAACTCGACAAATTACACCAGAAACACAACGAAAGAAAAACATACGAGGAGCACTTGAAGGCGACATGTTTCTCCATCCGTTGCTGATTATACCACAAACAGCGTTTGTTCGCCACCCAGTGGAATGAATATACGCTGCAGGTTGATGAAGCTGAGAATCGTGTATCAGCAAAAACAAATGTTTTCCATCCTGACTGAGTCTGTGTTTTAGTTAAAACAGCGACATGATGAAATCTTAGGCTTTAAATTAAATCAATACTGTAACACAGTTTATCTTTTGGTCTCATAAATATCTTGCCTTAAAACAAGTTCAGAAGTACAGATAACTAGCAACCGGAACAAGTGAAATGCAAATAAATGGTTTCAATATGTGATACAAAGCCAGAGAGTATTCAGACTTTCTGTACACTTTATTATGTTGCACATTTCAAATTAAATGGATATAAATGTCATTTTATCCTATCAATGATCCATCCCCACTTCATTAATATATTCAAACTCCGCTGACAAACGGAGCAGCAAGAAGGCAGGTCAGCCCATGCACACATACTGTATGTACACACCTAATCGAAAGTGAGGAGTTTGAAATCGTTTAGGAAAAAGGCAGGTGAAACATAATTCAGGTGCAATGTCATTACTGCAAAAAACACTGGTTTTCTAAAGGTGGCGTTAAAGCTTTTGCTTGAATGCATAAAAAGCATAACTGTCCATGTGGATGTGGTACAGAGAGAGAACGTTGTTCAGCCAGAGAGTTAATTAGAGCCACAGATCTTTTCACTGAAGCGTGTCTCTGTAGCATGACCCTGCACAGTGACAATCACTGGATTGAGAGGACACAGATGCTAGTTACTGTGGTGCAAAGACACCAGGACAGGTCAGTGGGGGACAAGATGCTGGTGAAAAACAAACATGATTAATGATGGGTCTTTTATAGATTACTGACTGTTGACATGTAATGTTTAAAATCAGAGAATGGTGGTCAAAGTTTTTCGAATAGACAAACATCAGAGAAGGTTTCAGCATCAACACACTGGGCACAATAATAAGTCTGGATTTCCCGCTGACCAGTGGGTGGCAGTGTTGTCCGGCGGCCACACCTGTTAATGATTCGGCCGCAGATTGCTCTGCGTGCAGCTGCTGGCAATGTTCTTCATTAAGTGAGACCTGATAAGAAGGAGACACGGTACAAGCAGAGGTTACACTCGGGTTCAGTCAGTCCTTGGGATCACGCATACCACAGCTTCTGAGGAGGACAGGCGTTGCGTCTCAACTAACAGCCATGGCTCTTGGATGCTTTTTGTGGTATGTTTTCTGAGCGGCATGAGTTTCTGAGCACTTTTTAAAATAGTGACTTTAATTAGATGTTTGTGCTTCTCTTGCAGGATTTCAGGGATTTGCTTTTTGCTGTTTGATGGCAGTGTTGGTTTACCAGCCATAAAAGGTAATGACTCTCTCCTTAATTACCACATCAGGCCTCAGGAATATCTGTTTAATCTATAATTGTTAATCCTGCAGGGTATGGATATCCGTACATAGCTGACTCACGCAACATGGAAGAGGAAGCGCTTATGTTTGATGACTGGCAGGCTTCCAATGGCCAGCCGAGTGGCGCTGCTTACACAAGCTACAACAATCCTTCAGCTGCATGGCAGCCGGTCGCAACTGGACAAACGGTGCCTAGTGCTCCTGCAGTAGAGAGCTTTGTTAATAGTGAGTCAGGGGACTGGAACCTGAGGAACTCCAACACGCCACTCAACTTTCCTTTAAGCCACAAGCCGAGTAACCCAGCAAGGCCTCAGCCAGGCCCCAACACTGGCTCCAGTACATATGGCGGGGGCTCCCAAAATGTTCCCCATCTTGTCTATGAGGAAGTCACTCAGTATCCCTCAGAAAATGCGGCGCAGTCCCCAAGTGATGGTGGTGTCTCTAATACTGCAGGAGGTGCCGGTTATATGAGCACAGGTTATTCCTCAGAGCCCTCCTACCAAAAGTACCCAGCTAATGCAGGAGCTCAACAGGTCGCTACATCTGCTCAAATGAGTTACCAACCACAAAACCCAGTCGCCAGCCCAGAGACAGAAGTTTCCGTGAGAGTGAGTGAACCTCTCCTCCCTCCTCCTCCACCACCACCTTCATCCTACATTGTCCAGTCCAGAGATGCCTACCGGAGATCCAGGTACCTCTTCAACAAATCCAGATACTCGCCAGGATTTGCCCCTCCACTGGCTGTAAGATCAGTGCCTGCAAGGCGTCAACCAGCTGCCCCTGTGGGTGTGAAGAACCCTCAAGGGTATGTCCTCCACTTAAACGTGACGTCTCTTTAACGCTTGTGAAAATATGCCTAATCATTGCGTTTCCTTCCAGACCACGCATACATGGATAGTGTCCTCAAAAGGTAACTGTCTTGATTTTAACATTAAACATCTCAAAGTGAAAGCTTCTATGACTAACCCCTGCCTTTTTGGTTGCAGAACGATGTGTGCTCCAGAAAATAAACTTTTTTTTAAAAGTTCAACAATTTGCTGTGTGCTTCAATGTGACTAGATTACCAACCTCCAAGCAGTATTTGCTTACAACACAATTGCACATGCTTAATGGTAGATAGGCAAAATGAAAGAACCAAACAAAATGGTGCAATGTTAGTGGTAAATTTCATATGGGTGTCCTTTGGGTCAAATGCAGGTCATGTAGGGAGACTCCCACTATATTGTGACGACACAATACATAGGAAGCTCATTCCAGTCACTCAAGCATGACCATTCTGACGTAGAGTAACCATAACAAAACGTACGAGTGTTTTTTTTACCAGAGTTTTGGGGTTGGTAGACATGCCAGATACCCAAATTAACGTGTAGAAGCACTAAAGTGGAATTTTCATAATGTCCCCTTTAAGAAATAAAAGTTGTAAGCCTCTTAGACACTTTGCCTGAGGAAAAAAGCAAGATGCTTTTTTTGAATCCAAGCTTGAAACAGTTTTATTGTTCCCCATGTTCTGAGATTTTTACCAATCTAATGGTGGTCCTGCTTAAATTTTAGATTTTGATTATTTGTTATATTTAGTTTTTATGTAGTGTCTTTTATTTTGAAGCATTTTAACTTTATTTTGGCAAGTGCTGCAAATATATTATTTCAGTCATAACTTTTAAGAATCTTTTGAAAGAAACCTTATCTTGGCCTCAGACATGGCCCTCATGAGCTTTATCAGTATGAAGGACTGTTTTTGTGATACACTACAATAGGTGGGGGACTTAAGATAAGGAACTTATTGATCCCACACTGGGGAAATTTCACTTTTTACAGCATCACATTGTCAAAATACAGAGAAGTATGTATATAATATACACTTTCACTACAGGCAGTATAGTATATATCCTATTCCTGTTATGTATAGGGAGATATTGAAATAAATGTATGCATATATACTTTTATATATATATACAAGCAGATTGTAATTTTAATGAAGAACTAAAAATGTTTTCTTGCAAATATCAACAAATTACACCAGAAACGCAGTGAAAGAAAAACATACGAGGAGCACTTGAAGGGGACATATTTCACCATCCATTGCTGATTATACCACAAACAGCGTTTGTTCACCACCCAGTGGAATTAAAATACGCTGCTGGTTTTGATGAAGCTGAGAATAATGTATCAGCAAAAACTAATGTTTTTCATCCTGACTGAGTGTGTTTTAGTTAAAATAGCGACATGATGAAAGCATAGGCTCTAAATTGAATCAATACTCTAACAGTTTATCTTTTGGTCTCATAAAATATCTTGTCTTAAAACAAGTTCAGAAGTACAGATAACTGGCAAACAGAACAAGTGAAATGCAAATAAATAGTTTAAATATGTGATACAAAGTGGCATCAGATAGTATTCAGACTTTCTGTACACTTTATTATGTTGCACATTTCAAAGTAAATGGCTATAAATGTCATTTTATCCTATCAATGATCTGTCAAAATGGACGGATATAATCTATGAAATGCCATAATGAAAATAGTGTTCGGAGATCTGTTCTCGTCAGACCAGATAATCTTTTGTTCCTCGTGCTCCCAGAGGTCTTTAAATCCTGTTTGGCGAAGTTCAATCCAGCTTCTATTTATTTTACTCAAAGTGGCTTCCATCACCATCAGCAACAAAGTTTCACCGTTTCAAAGTTGAATGAATTTGCAAAAAAAAAAAAAAAAACATGTTTTCACTTTGACATTCAGTTGTAGATTAATGTGCAAAAAGACAATTTTACTGAATTCACAACCCAATAGACTTGTTTTTAACGCAGGTATTTTGTTGTAATAACAGTGGGAAAACACACGTGTTTTTTGTGCATCAGTTGCAGAGTCTGTTGAGTCTATAAAAACAAAAAGACGATGAATGTGACTGACAGAGAAAGGGAATCCGGGGTATGCGGTTTCTATGGCAACGGGCACACGCCGGCTCATCGCGGAGGACGGATGTGACGCAAAGTGATGAGGAAGTTTTCGAACCGTTTTGAGCGCTGAAATCACAACTGGAGTGTAAGTGGCTCTTTTTCCCGTTTGTTATCTTTTCACTGACATTGTGTTTTCAGCACGTCGCTGCTGACAGGCTAACGTCTCATAGTGCCCGTGAGAGGAAGTACCCCGGTGCTACCCCAGGGTTTTACTGAGAGCTTTAGCTCGGCTAGCAACACGCTAGCTGCCCTTTAAATGGTGTCTAGCTAGTTTGTTAACATCGCTAGTTGTGATCATCAGGTTGTCATGTCATGCTCACATCACGTGACACGATGCTGCTGTGTTTAATACAACAAGGTCTTAGGCTCACGTGAGTAATTCAGCTGAAGCACTAGCTAGCTAACGTTGGCTGTATTTGTCAACAGAGTAGTAGTACTAGTTTCCTTATTAGCCGTGATAACAACTTATTCATCCCCCTCAGGACACGATGAGCAAACGTGAGGACTCATGGGAGACCCTGGATGCTGAGTTTGACTATTTTCTGCTGGACATGAAGCCACATGTCCAGAATCATCCCAACAGGAGAGGTGAGGTTTCACTTCATCTCATTTCTCCTCCATTAACATCATTCGACACCACTGCTGTGGTTGACTTCACGTCCGGCTCTGTTTTGTACCTTTTGAGCTCAGGAATCACGCCAAGCAAACCGATGTGATGTGTTAACCTGTGATAATCATTTGTGTTGTCCCCCATCTCTTCTACTGTTCTCAGCGCGCCATCAGTGTGCCGCATGGATAAAGAAGCTGTGTGACCCTGCCACGTGTGCTTCAGGTCTGGTCGGCCGTAAGAACCGCAACATGTACGCCCGCCTGCTTCTTCACATGCTCAAAAGAGGGGTCCTGGAGGCGCCTTTTGTCAGCAAACCAGAGCCCGGCAGCCTCAAGACGCTCCCCACCTACATGGTGAGGATGGCTTCTACATCAAACCCTCAATATACCCGTATTACCATCTAGTAGTGCGACAACGTTCCCGGTTTCGAGACACTTTTGCGCCCGATGTTGGAGTTTAGTGCACTTCAAAGATTCTGTCATAACCAAGGCAACACATGCAGAGTCCACAAAGTGACACAAACAAGGTTGTAGCTTTGATCGAATCTTATGCAGTTGAAACCCAATAACTGCCATTGTAATTGATTGCACATACTGATGATATAATTTAATCTAATCCTCATCTTCTGGTTTTGAATCTTTATTTCCAGTCCATCTACTTTGATGAGCCACTGACGAGTGGATCCGCGCAGCACAGCAATGCAGGTCTGCCTGACTGGGTGACAGGAGAGCTGAGTGGCTTCACTGATGACAGTTTGAGCGTTGGCCTCCTTAAGGACAGAATCAGTTCCACACCTGTCGGAACTCATCACAGGTACTTTTCCTCTGAACATCATCTTGCTCATATAAACACAGGTTTAGCTTGAAAATCTCCCTAAATAAAACAAACAAAATCGTTTGTTTTCATTGTATTTATAGATTTGATTGTGTTTTCAAGACACTGCAACATCTTTTAAAGGTGCTAAGTTGAATTGAAAAAAGCTAATTTTGAAGGTAGGACACAGGTCCTTACTGTGGGGAGTCACAAATGTGGCACTCTGACTTCCCATATAATCACAATTGCAAACTTTTGATCCTGTGTATTGATTGTTGGAGAAAAACGCCTATCATACGCCCAGTGTAGCTAAAATGTCTCACACATCTCCGAACTACATTGTGTTGTGATCATTTTTTTTCATGCCATGCTCAGTAAAACCTTAAGGGACTGTTCTGTGTGCAAATCTCAGGAGATCAGCAGTTTCAGAATTAGTCAAACCAGTCTGTCAAATGATCATGTCACAGTGAAAGTCAGAGATTATACCTTTTCCCTGTTCTTCTGTTTGATGTGAACATGAACTGAAGCTTGTGTCATGTTGAGTCTTGTCTAGAACAGATATTAGTTGGTACTCAAATGCAAGTTGAATATTCCTAGGATTTTTTCCCTTTCTTAACATTGTGAGATAGGCATGTTTAGGGGACTGATATTTATAAGTTTGTGCAAAATG
Source organism: Hippoglossus hippoglossus (assembly GCF_009819705.1). NCBI lineage: Eukaryota > Metazoa > Chordata > Actinopteri > Pleuronectiformes > Pleuronectidae > Hippoglossus > Hippoglossus hippoglossus. The sequence goes on from NC_047158.1 coordinate 14,994,182, forward strand.
GTGCAGATCCAAATATATATCTGGATCTAAATGAATTCTATTAATTATGTCATAGCAAAGAGATGATTCAAAAGAGGACGCTCTTCTTGTTCCAGCTTGTGATTTAACATCTCTGATGACGGAGAGTCAGATGCTGCATTGAGCACATTGGATATTTATCTAAGTATTCTGTTTAAGAAGTTCTTTTACCAGACTGAAAATATCGAGTTGTGAAGCTGGATGCGCACAGCTTTTGTGACTGATTGCCCATCATATTTGCTCAGCAGCACTATCGGAGAAGCCGAAGACATTGCCAAGTACTTGCATCAGTCTGCCCTGGCTGTCCATACAGACTTTTCAAAGAGAGGTACTTCAAAAACAGCATGAGAGGACGAGGAACCTCTCATATTCTCGTTCCATCTTTCTGTTCCTGTCCTCGTTGCACTTTCCCAGTCGCTGAACCTGAGGAGAGAGGAAAGCATAGTATAGAGTCTGGTAGCTCATTAGCAGTCTGTGTTTTTCTTTGATTGTTTGCCTTCTATTCTCGCAAGAACATCAGCTAAATGCATAATACTTAAATATATGTATTTTGAAATTAGAATGGTCTGACTGAATGACTAAAAAAATCACGTTTTACTCAGGTCCTTGTGTAAGTACATAAATATTTACACGTTAATGTGTGATGTTTTTGAATGTGATGCTTTAAATCATCAGTGATCCCTCTTTGCTCAGGGATATTTGCTCTGACTGCAGGCACTTCAGGAGTTTGACAAAATGATGTTAGTAATGGCTCCAGGTTTTTTATTCCAATTAACAAGAAACGGAAAATCAGAGCCCAGTGGCTTGATATGCTCATTAGCATAATCAAAAGAGAGCTAGTAAAGAGTCTAATATCCACTGTGGCACAGTGAGAGAAATGGTACAGGCCCTTTGCTGCCATATTTCATTATGGTAAACTATAATTGTTAAAGGGTCGTAGCGTATTTGATCCTTTGAAATTGATAATTAGGACTTGTCTGTAAATATTTGTCACAGTTCCATTGTAAAGCCCACGTCCCATTAGTAGAACTCATATTGATTAGATGTTTTGAGATTTTACATTGACACCCAAAAAAAAAATAGCAGTCCAAAAATTGGATACAGGGGCAATGGAATTATGCTAAATTGCACCATTGACTCACAGTATTAGTTGTTTATGGATGATAGTTATTTTATACAATGGGTCAAATCATCACACTTTTGGGCCACATCATCACAGATCTAAATGAGAGTTTTCATGCTGGTTTGGTTGTAACAGAAACCCACTGAAATGTCATGTCTCTTGGATCCTAATTAATTAATGTTATGAGATCCATTTCTCTGTGACCTATATTAATTGTGATATGACCAGTCCTCACAAAAACTTCAAACTTCAGGAGTCCATTGTTTCCCTTAATTGTGATCCGAGATTCAGGAAATTGTTTCCATAGGTTCAGTTGTGACCAAATCAGCATGAAAAATGTTATAAACATCTTTGACTATGGCCCTAAATTGCAATGATTTGACACAGAATGACCCATATGTTTTCATCGGTTCATTGAATTTAACACAGGCTATTGTTTCTCAAAAGACTTTGCTTTATATGACCTGATCAAACTTGTTAATGTCCACCAGTGAGGCGTTGTTAAATCAATAGTGACCAGTTTGCGTGACCAAAAAGCTGAGAATCAAAAGCTCGAGCTGTTTGCGTAATTCTATAGCTTCATGTGTGGCCACCTTCTATAAGGCACAGCCATTCCTTCTCTCTACTGTAGAAGGTGTGGATAGAGGGGTTTTGTGGGGAGCAGACTGCTGAGTACCATAGTGTCTGATTGGGATAAGACCATGAAAGACACTCAGATCACAGGCTAACGTCCCGATGGAGAAAATTATTCAGGCCAAGGGTCTTTTTATGTGTCTCTCATTTAGATAAGATTAAATGGAAGGAGCTTGTCTGACTCCCTCCCTATGATGTGGCAACGTTTGATCTCTTTCTCACTCACCATTAGTCAGGTGATGGGCAGGGATTCTTTTCGCTCGTAAAAAACTGTTAGAGCCAATTCAAGTTTCAACATCTGAAGGTACAGCTGGGTAGTTTTTCTCTTTCTTTTTTTTTCCACACAGAAGCGGAAGTGTTGTGATGTGTTTATGTACGTTAACGGACGCGCCATTAAAACCTAAATTAGTCCAAAATGCCCTGAGTAAACTCCCCTATGCAATCCACTGCTGCTGCTGTGCTATTCCTAATTTAGCCACAAGATGGAGCCACTGCTTTGTGTATAGCACTCAGTGAGGAGGAGGAATGCTGTGGGAAAGCAAATGCAGCCGGTGGGGGTCAAAGGATCATAGAAAACAGCTTTGGTGATTAGTCCACATGTCCACTCCATATTCTAATGTCAACTGGAGTTCAAGGTAGAGACACCCTGATAAAGACGTGAGGGGGAAATGACATGTGTGGTTGGTTTTGACATGTTAACTTGGTAATCAGCTCTGTGAGGGTCAGGTTCACTGCTAAAGTGTAGTTGAAGAGCATGTAGTTCTTTCTTTATCTCTGTATTTGGCTCTACTCTCCATCTTCTTTGGTCTCTTTAAGGCCCCTTTTCTGTTCTTATCTTCCTCTTGTCTCTCTCTGACTTCTGCTTTCAATCTGTGTTTTCAGCCACATATGAAGACTTTAACCCACCCCCTTTCAACTCCCCCTCCCCTGTTTTTTTTCTCTCTGGGTAAGTGTGACAATAACAGTGCACTTGCTGGAGTCAGCCGTTGAAGTTGCTGTAAATGCCTCTAGTCTCTCCCGTATAGGCCAGCATGTTTCCACTGATCTCACAGCCTCCGGGTGCTGTGGGGTTGTGTTGGAGGGTGTGCAGGGGCAGGGGGATGTTTGTGTCCCAAGGTCAGACTGCTTTCCTGAGATTGCCCGAGGCTGAGACCTGGGCCCTCTGGCTATGCACCTGGAGGTCAAGCTTGGGTATGGATGTCAGGACGCTTTAATCAGCCAAGCTACAGCTTCTGAGGCTCGACATGGTGTTCTCATCTTTGTGTGTGTGTTCATGTGTGTGTTCGTGTGTGTGTGTGCGTGCACGCTCGTGCAAGCGCCTGTGTGCGGCTCTGGCCAGACTTGCCACTGCTTTGATCTCTGGGCCTCAGACTCCAGACACATCTGATTCAATTATCCTCATCCACCTGTTGACTTAGAGGCCCAAGATTGTGAAGCTTGGCCCCCCTGTCCAGGTTTCACAGCTGCATGTGTTTGTGCATGCAGGTGTGTGTGTGTGCCTGTGTGTGCATGCGTGCACAAACCCACTACTATGTGATTTGCAAGTTTTGATTTTAATTAGTTATAGATAAGTGAAAACAATCAGTATTTTCCTGTGATCATTTTTTAATCTAAGTTGTTTACAGACATCTGAGCTGATGTATAGTGACTGTTGCCACCCTCACATTGTAATTGGTGTGAAAAAACAAGTTTAATGGGTCGCAGGTTAATACATACATTTTAACCGTTTAAAACAACATGGGGCATGTTACTGAGAGACTTCCACAACCTGACATGTACAGAAGCAAAATGTGATTGTTACATTATTATAAAGGGCTGCAGAACTCTGTGCAGCTTCAAGAGTGGACATTGTAAGTCAGGCAGTGCACAGCATGTTAATCATTGAATTAAACATGAACAAATCAACCAGGTTCAAGAAGATCCTGGCTCTCAATAAGAATCTAAAGCACAAAAAACATGCGGACAGTTCAAAGTTACAATGAAAGTAACAGCTTACACAAAAAACTCTTCTAATAAAAGGTCTCAGAGATTAACCTATTTGAAGTGAATAAAGAATAAACCTTTGTAAACAGAGACAGGTTGCACATAATGCTGTGTGCTACATTCAGAGGCAGTCATCACACACTTGAAATGAAATGACAACAAATTTGGGAAATTTGTGTTAGATGAGACAAATCACTCAGGTGGCTCCTGCGGGTATCTGCTTGCACAGATAATTTCCTGAACTTTATTCAGCAGAAACCCCACAACGTCAGTGCTTTCCTTCATGAGATAAATGAAAATTCTTATAAATTAAATTACACGGGACGACAAAAAAGTACGCCTATAGGCTCCCGAACTGAACGTAATGTGATGTCTTCATTAAAAGACTGATTTCTTTCTTCATTGTTGTCGTACATCTTTCTGTCGTCATCATCTGCTTTATTTAATTAGCATTAGTGGGTCATTAGTGCCTTGTGTGTCTGCTCGTAATGAGACTGCCGTGTGTGTGTTAGAGAGAGAACAGGGAAAGTGAAGTGTGAATGAGAAATGTGTGTTTGTGTATGTTTGCCTACGAATATAAGCAGTTCCCTTGTTAGGCAGCTTGTTAAAACCATGATGGACATAATGAGGGACAATGAGATGAGTTGAACTATTATAAAAAGATTGAACAAGCCATACACTGGTGCCATGTGGGCTGCACATGGAAACAGGCAGATGTATAGCTGCCACGTTTATTGTTCAGATGGGATGAAATGCAGACCACAAACCATGCAACCGATGCCAGATGTTGATCTGTGCAAATAGCAAGGCACTCTGCCTACGCAAGCACATTCATATGCAAACAAAGAGACAAGAGTAGACTCTAGAGACACACACACACACACATACTGTAGGATGACCTCTTATTGCTTTATCTCTTCCAGGAGAATGCTGTATGAGGAGAAGATCCCATCACAACCCATGGCCTCCAGTCCAATCAAACAGTCGCCAAGACATGACGCCAGAAGGGTTAGTTCATCACTTCCTTTGCATACTTGTCTAGAGATTCATCAAGTAGGTTTTAGTTTTTTGATGTTATTAGATTGCTGCAAGGTAGCCGTAATGACACATTGGAATATTAAAAGCAACCTGCTGATACCTGCAAATAAAAACAGTAGCCACAAAGTTCTGCTTTCTTCTGTAATGCCGACCAATTTGGAAATTCCTGGTCTAGTTTCCCCATGAAGTCAGAGGAAATTCCCAGAACTCATCAGTTGCATGTTCAAGGAACAAAAATAGCTAATGATTGTGATTACAACACAATGTTTCAGTAACACATCAACTGCCAGTTTATTAGGTACACCGAGCTAAAACTGATGTAATCAAACATTACAGCGCAGCAAAAAAATCATCCTTCTTTTTATGAGTGTTATAATGTTCACATTTTGTTGAAGCTGATTTAGAGAGGTGTCGAGAACAATATAGCCATGAAATTATATAATCTCCTGTCAGTGTGACCATAAGGTCGATTAATCAACTCTCCAAAAAACATTATAATAACCTTAACTCTGCATTTTCACTCATCAATGTTTAAATATACACAAAATTTGGTGTCAAATATTACATTTTTGGGGGGATGTGTTTGTTGACTTGATATTAAATATTTATGGCTACAGAAAGTGGCAAATTCCATGGTTTACAAATCTGCACTGAAATATGTGACATGTTTAACCAGCAGAGCCCTGTCCACTTCAAATCCTCAAGAACACAGAAAAAACAGCTCAAACAGTGGATCAACCAAAACTATAGCATGTTCATGTGGGGCCACATCTCGACACAGTAAGAATCTGGCTGAGAAATGTATGTTCAGGGACTTTAATGTGTTTTTTCATATCAAAGATGGTGGTTGAATCTACTCTGTGCATTAGATAGTACATTTCTCATGGACATAGACACATAGTGGCTAATTTATTAGGCATCTGTACTATTTCAATCCAATCCAACAGCCCTGCCAACTCATCGATCTGTACAGAGCCCATTATGTTCTGTGTTTTGTTGGGATTTTTAGTATAAAGGTGGTGGTTTACTGGACTGCATATTATTGCGTGGTGTTTCTCATACACTGCCCCCTTATGTATGCAACTGGAAGCAACAACTTCTCTCAATATCACGCAGTCCAGTACAACACCACCTCTATACACCTCAGTTACAGATTTACAACAACGTCACCAAAATCAGAACATCATGAACTCTGTAAAGACTTGGCAGGGCTGCTGGATTGGATCGTATTAGATAATACAGGTGTCTGATAAAGTAGGCATGTGTTTTCATTGTCAGAACTGCTTCTACATCTGTGACTAAAAGCATTTGAGGTCATTCATTTTCAAATGTTTGCTGTGATAGAGACTGTGACACGCAGCTTTGAACAGCCGCATACTTCGCATTCCAAGATATTGAAATGAAACGTTTACTGTGTTTGTTAGAGAGTGAGGCTCCGGGACCTTAATGCCTATTTAATCAGATGGGGGCATTCAATCCTGAGCCTTTCCACTCAGCCATTCCCTGTATCGGTGCGGTTCCACTGAGGAACACCCAAGGTCCACACTCCACCAGATCCTAATCAAATTCAACAACATCTCTCCTTTCCGTATCGCTCGCTCAACTTTATTAGATATTTCCCCCCCATCTCCAACCTCTCTGCCCAACTTCGACTTGGGTAAACTGACCTTATATCAACAGAACCCCTGGAAGCATTCGTATCGTACTGTATAAACAAATCCGGAGGCCCGTTGTAAATGAAAGGGCCGGGGGAAAACAATAATGACAAGCGCTGTATCTGCGTATGACCCTCTTGTGGAATTTACTGCGTGACGGAAATGATGTGGAACTGCCAAACATCTGGAGTGCTGCATGTGAGAGGGAGGGGAGTGGAGGAGCAAAGGGTGGAGAAATGGAGATAACGAGGGAGTCGAGCGCTCTTTGTATGGGAGGAGAACACATGTGGGTGTATGTATATTTGTAAGCTTTTGAAGAGCCTTTTTGTCGTTGCCAAGAGAGGAATTATATTTTGTCAAAATAATAACCTCCATCACTGTCTGTTGTTCTCTCCCTCAGGCCAAAATGCCAGTCAAAGCACCGTCAGACATATTTTTAAATTCCCTCCTCTAATTTCTATCACCCCTCCATTTGCTTCCATTTTGTTTCTGCTGCTTTACACATTCTTTTCCTCCCCACTTTTTCCTCCTCAGGTGGATGGGGGTCTGAAAGCGGAAATGTCTCCCGATGACAGTGACCTGGAGGCTCGTCTCAACAGCTGGAACCTGGGGGTGAGTCCAGGGGCATGCCTTGAGCTTCTTGGTTAAATACAGCTGTCAACACGCTGCAGCTCATCTACAGTGACGGTGACTGAATGCCTGAGCTCACCTGTAAATCAAATCAATAGTGCATTGATGCTGAGTTAGCTGTATTGCTTACACACTGAACACAGGGGGAAAATATCCTTTTTCACCTATGTCCTCTTGAAACCACTTCCCTTAGGCAGCTCAGTGCTATTGTAGGACGTGAGGGTTGGATGATGAGGGGTTGTGTAAACTGAGAATTTGAAGATGCATCTGTCTGGAGTGCACCGGGCCAGGGCTCGATAAGCACTGTGCCCTCATGTCTTTTATTCTCTTATATATTCGCTATCTCCTCACCCGCATGACCCAGAGTCTCTCTTTTTCTCTTTCGTTTCTTGTCACCTCAGTCATTCCCCCCACATTCTTACACACATATTCTTTTATTTCTTTATTTTTACAGAGCAGCTCCTCTCTTTCGGCTTTTCCGACTCTTTCTCCGTTTCTCTCTGTTCTGCCATTCTCCATTTCTCTGTCCATCCAGCTTCTCTCTGACTCTCATCGTTGCTCTCCCTTTCAAGACGAGGGTAATCTGAGGTCTCCATCAGCAGACGTGAAGCCGTGCACTGCTCCGCTTTGCACTCCTCTGTGTTGAGACGCTGATAAGATGCATTGCTTGGCAACGCTCCCCAAGCCTGCATCTTTCAAATCAACAGATGTTCCTTCACACAACCACACAAACTCTCTCTCACACACACACAAACCCCCTTCAAGTTTACAGAAGTTTTCATTAGAGCACTACTTCAAAGCGCCCATCTCCTGCAAATTTCAGCACAACCGAGCGTCGCTCTGTCTAGCACATCTTTAGCTTTGCTTTAGATGTTCGGCTGCAGTCTGTACCAGTTTGTTCATCTCACCTCTAATGTAAGACGGTGTCAGCAGGAGGTCGTACTGGACAATAAACAGCAGATTGCCTGAGACTCAGATAAGAGTTCCTTTAAGATACACAAAACCCGAGTCAGCTGGACTACCACTGGCTTCATCCTTTTATTTAATCTATTAAATCATTTTAATGTGTTGGAGTCAGTAGAATTAGGCGCAGTATACACTGACCTGCCTGTAAAGAAGAAAAAAAACAACATTCAGACAAGGAAAACATTGCATAAAATCTTGACCTATTTCTTCATATCAACTTCAATTTAATGCTAGTCCCCTCCACTTGGCCATCCATTGTCTGTGGTTAGATGGGTGTGCTTACTGCTTGCTCAACACTAGTCCGAAACTAGGAAGTCATCAATCACAGCTCGTTTGTTTGGCTGGAGAGTCCGGCCTTGTGATGTGGAGTGTTGTTGCTCTTCTGCGTACATCCATCCATCCACGTCAGGCTCCAATGACACAGGATGCTGAGCCAGCTGTGAGACTGGACAAACAAGAGCGCGCATGTGTGTGTATGTCTGTGTGGGCATGCAGCAAATGAACAGACAGACACACATAGGGGCATGGGCATACACGGGTGCCCAAGTTTAGTCTCACACTGTGCCAGCATTACACCACAGCATTTAGTCTACATGTCTTCCTTACCCTGTGGGCTGTGCTCAATCAAATCTGATGACTGGCTGTCTGTGGGTATAAAAATAAATCCCATTCTTGTTTGCAGCCTGGGCACTAGTTGAGAAGGATATTGATTGATTCATCCCTTGGTAAATATGGATTTTTTATTTTAGCCAGCGCCAAATTTAAGTAGCGATTCATCACACAACATGGCATCCACTACTGATGCTGCTCTGCACTGACTGTGTTCAGTGGTCTGTTCTTGTGCACACGTCTTTCTGTGTATATGCGCTTGACAGAAAATCTGACTGTACTGAAGTCTTCCTTTGTTGAGGGCTTACAGTATGTGGGCTAGTGCTATGTCTGGCCTGTTTGCAGCTATATCACACAGTCAGGAGGCGGACCTACTTTCACCTGTCACTGGCTTACCCTGAAGCAACAGATTGTGACCGTAACTATTTTCCTCCTGAGCTCTTCTTTCAGGTTCTCTTCTCTCATCTTCCATTCATTCAGGATTAGCTTCGTGTGGGATGTGCCACCTCACAACATTATTTTATTCTTTTTTTTACCTCCATTGAATGAGTTCCACTCTCCTCCCCCCTCCTCCACTTCTACCTCATTCTCCTCCTTGTTCCCCCATGTTGAAGATATTTGCAGCAGATCTGTTGCTGGGCGTCGTCATTGCTGTCAGCTCTCCTGTTTGAAAGGTCGTGATCCTGCCGTTAGTTGGCAGCCCCTACAGACAGCCCCAGTGCATAAGAGAGACTGTGATACTTTTTTCACAAAAAAAGTAATGGGGTCATAAACACATTTCAAATAGTGGAAGGAAAATAGAGTTTTTTTTTTTTTTTTCAGTTTAGTCACAGTGAGTGAGCTGTATTGATGTAATGCTGTAGAGTCAATTGAACCGTGACCCTTTTACTTTCAGGTGGTTTAGCGCTCGCTCTCTTTTCCATCTTTTGTGTTTCATATTATAATCAAAGCACATGCCGTGTCAGTGTTTGGCAAGGATGTGTACACATTTGTCTCCATCTGATGGTAAACGGACCGGCGATAGCTTACAGATTAGTGGTCGCGAGTGTTGACAAAAGGACTGTGTCAGGACAGCAAAGAGGGGCTGAGAGCGGAAACAGAGACAGCCACACACACACAATGCATAGAAGTATCCTGACCCTGTCTGTCTTTCTACACAGACGAGAGTTGACAGAAGAGAATCATGCCACAGCCCTGGGCTTCCCACTTTGTTTATGGCAAACTGGGGGTGGAGGTTAGATTCTGGTGGTAGTAAGGCTTTGTTAGGAGCGGAAGACGAGAGAGGTCTAATGTTTTTCTGTTGACTCTTCCAGATTGAAAACCCCAGGTATTTGCGAGAGAAGCCCGTTCCCTTGTCTCCGGTAAGTTGTCAGGGGCTCCCTCGAGGTTTATGTTTGTCTTTGAACTTTACAATCACCCTGTCCACTAATCTCTTTCCCCTTTATCTCTGTAGATTTTCAAGTCAAGCTTTGGGAGGAACAGCACTTTGGCTGAAGATCAGGGCCCACAGCTTGTTCAGAGCAAGGAGGTATGCACCAAAGACCTCTTAGCAAACCCCAACTGTACCTGAAACTGCTTTGTGTGATAAATATCAAAATTCTTTTATAATTCTGATACCATCTCCCTGATTATCCAAAGGCAGTGCATGATATTTAAGCGCCTGCCCTTTATATCCATTCCAGTAAGCCTAGATTCCTGATACTCACTATTTAGCGGGGTGTCCCCTGGGTTTCTGGGGGGCTTAGGCCCTGTGGTGGTGGTTATGTGGGGGAGGGGGGGAATACATTTTCTCATTATAGACTGTATATAAAAAAACACAATAGAGACATTAGCAAGAAGAAAAATGAAACAATATGTTCACTGATGAAGTCGGTGCTATGGCCTCTAGTTATTCTTCACATGTCTGTGAGTAATCACACTGCGTGCCTCAGAATAAAACACTGGTAAAACAAGTTTTTGTATTATGTTAATATATATAGTATTATAGTGAATTTGAATTGCATTTCTCTCACCCTCCCATAGTGATATGACGATGGAAACCACATTTGGCTGCTTATATAGTCTTTCTTTGAATGAGTGTCTGTAGACAGCTAACTTTCTCAGTGTCCACCAGTCTGCTGACTGAGTTACTGTATCGAGTCGATTCTTTTCACATCATTGTATTCTCTGACATTTAACATGTTTCACACTTCAGTCTTTGTGAGCTCATCATCTGTGACAAACTGAAGTATTGGCTGTTTGACATATTTTCTCTGCAAATACATTGGCAGATGTTACCGCAGCCTTTGAACACTTTAAAGGTTGAGTAACTCTGAAAGAGTCACTGTCAACACCACTCAGACCAGGTTTTAACACCCATCCTGAGTGATCTGATCACAAGTGGTCTGCGTACAGATCCGCATGCACCCTAATGCATTCTCAGTGCGTACTTGGGTCCGATCACTCATACCACATTCGGAGGTGGTGTGCGATGCATGTGGCCACATTCTTTTTGCTGTGTGAATGTAAATGCGTCTTGGGCCACATGGGAAAGACTGTCTGCTCAGCTGATGTCCTCTGACATGCTACAGTTTCACAATGAATCAAAGGTATTTTTAGGCTTCTCAGTGTCCCATACTTTAATTTGTCGCCACCACCCCAATATCAACACTGAGCACCACATAACGATTGATACACTTTCCGACAATGGACACATCGGTAAACTCATACTGGCTAAAAACAACAGAATCTTCACGCACACAAATTATGTATATTCTTTGCACATAGAGCAGGGCAGTGAGATCCGATTACATGAGACATATTCAAGATGCATTTTAATGCCAGGTCTGAACAGACGTACTTCGAGCTGGACACTAGTGTTCGGATCTCTCAGGGCAGATGGTGGCCGTAGATGGACATACAGACTTGTTAGCCTCGCAACATTAAGTCTACAAACAATCCATAATAAATCACTTATTTAATATTATTGTTACATGGGTACTTGCTCCAAGTCCTGAAGTATATGACAACCGTCATTTTTAAAATTTAATTGTAAGAAATAATGTATTGTCTCATACTAGGGCCAATACAGTGTCCTCTCTCTACAGAGTGGTCGAGAACTCTCAACATAGTTTTCCTTTCATTCAGTTGCACCCACGTCTTATAATGGTAGGAAAAACCTTGGTATTCAGTACACACAGTTTGTCTACGGAAGCAAGTGTTGAACACATAGTGGTTGAAGATCTCTTGCTTTATGGCAGTGGACACCCCACATGTACATACTTCCTCGTGCAAAGTTTGCATTGTTGAAATGGCAAACGCAGGCATTCCTTTTAGAAGACAAAAATAATGCCAGCTCCCAGTGATGACAGTTTTTTCCTTATGTGGAATTAAGCTGAAAATCCCACTCTGAAAGTATGCTTTGAAGTCCCCTCTGCACCTCCCCGCCTTTCTGAACCACCACTCATTCCCCCCACCATCCGCCTTTACTTGCACTGTTAAATATAAAACTGAGCATGACTTGGCTGTAATAGCCGTGGCTTTTCATGTCTGCTTGGGGAAAGCACTCCAGTCAGTTACATCAGCTTCACCGGGAGAGGGCAGAAAATGAAGGCAGAAAGAAGGGGAAAGGAAGAGAAACACACGGACGTGATGGACAAGAACAGTCGTCCTTATAGGCCTGTCAAAGCAAAGCTCAGTTTTTGACTGCTGAAAGAGGATTTGCATGCGTGGACACACACTCTACACATCCACCCAGTCGGGTTGTCTACCTGTGGGCTGAGGCTGAATCAAGCATAACCAATACGAAAACATTAAAACAACGTCCCATGCTGTTTGATCCTTCCTCAGACTCACTGGCTTGATACAGCTGTGTGTGGTGGGAATATAAATTTATCACATCTCAGAAGTTTATTAGTTACACCAGTGCAATCTTTAGTAATGCAACCCGATTGAATATCCCTGGAATAAATAGTATTGTGTAGCTTATATTGTTCAGTATATGTTAATATCGAGTTCCTGGTTCGAATCCCGGTTTGGACCAGTCTTTCTATGTGGAGTTTGCATGTTCTCTCCATGTTTGTGTGGGTTTTCTCTAGGTACTCTGGCCCACTCCCACCGTACAAAGACATGTAGATCTGAGGTTGTTTAATTGCATACTCTTAATTGACAGTAGGTGTGAATGTGAGAGTAAATGGTTGTTTGTCTCTGTGTCTTGACCCTGCACTATGCCAGCAACCTGTCTAGGATGTACACCGCCCCTCGCCCAGTGTCAGCTGGGGTTGGTTCCTGCTCCCAGTGCAACCCTCAGAGGATAAACGCTATAGATAATGGATGGATGGATGTATTGAGTCAGAGAATTGCTGAATAAACTCCAACATGAAATATTGTTACATTGATGTGCATATATTTCCCCTCATGTTTTTAAGATTTGTGTATTTGATTTGCATTGACTGTATAGCTGGCCTTGAACCAGAGCTTAATTCTTAGTATGGAAGCTGTAGGAAACTGTACTGGCATGTCATTTCCACTGAGGCCACAATACTCTCAGTATGGGCACCAGTTCAGGAAAGTCACATCGAAACATTGGGAGGGACACATTGGGAAATGAGAGGAAATTGTGCAGAACTGGTGTTTTTTCTCCAGGGTGCTTATATTTGTGCAATTTGCCCACTGGTGCCAGTCTCTTGCACTTCTGCTGTAGTCTAACTCTTATAGAGGTTTTTAATAGAATGGAACCAGAGCAATAGAAATAGAATGTGTGTTAAAAATAAAATGAGTGGACTTTTTACTGAAAGATACTGTATCATAGGAATGAAGAACCCTTTTCATATCAGGACAACACACATCACACTGGCCTCTCCTAATGTAATGGCTGGCATTGCTTGTCTTTGGTGAGGTGTCTGACGTCAGATGGTAGTGATATGATGTTACTTATTATTCTAGTGAGTTTTTATCATTTCAGATGCCCTCAGTGATCATGTGTCTTGCGTCACCATTAGCAATTAATAGAGTGTTAAATGGATTTCTGGAACCCTGAACCCCACAGGATACAGCTGTGACCACACACACACCCACACACAGTATTTTTCTGCAGAAGTGATCCAAGTCATCAGTCCCACCTTAACCATATCATCCTCAATAGCCACATTAAGCTTTCCAATAGAGCCATCAAAGACTTGTCCATCCCTGGTATTGCGTGGCTGTCTAGGTCCAGTCTAGGAAATCACAGTGACATCACTTCCCTCTAATCCCCAAAGCCTAGTTGAAAATTTACCCAGGTTTAAAGTGTTATACAGGCCACATGTCATTAAGCCGGCGGTGGCTTAACGAGCATCTCAGCTTTCACACCAAGCACATCCTCACGCAAAGCTACCGACTGCCCTGATACGAATGCTGACTGCTCTTTTCCTATGGAAAAATGAGTGGCAGCTGAGAAACTTCACCACTAGCTGCCATTGCTTTGAGTCACTTAGCTCATACAGGGTGTTTGCATATGGGTGAGTTGTGGAAAATGTCTCGCGGGAGCAGCAAAGTCCCGCTAATCCTTTAGCACACCCTAGCACGGCTGAGCGTTATGAGGGCTGGGTCTTTATTTGGAAATTCAATTAAATAGAGACTGATGACTCAGGCTTAGCCATAGGCCCGAGTCATGAGCTTATTAAAGATACTGACAGACTGATGAAATATATGTATTTATATGTACCTGCTTGGTGCCTGGCCTGAGGGGTTGTTGGCAGCAGGCGTTGCAGGGTAAATGAATGTGTTAAAGTAGAGCAGTCACACTCTAATGATCACAAGCCCCTGACTGGGGATCAGACCCTCTGCTCGCCGATACCATAATGATTCAGTCTCTTTAATTTGTGGATCCTTTGGGATGAAGCTTGAGCCTTCAGCCTGTGATTTAGAGGGCCACAGCCTTTCTTATCTGATCGCTTTTCAAAGCTAAAACAAGAGCAGGCTAGCGAGCCTTAGTAGTTTTAAGGGCTAGTTCTGTAGTTTGGTGTGCAAGATGGTGCTTCAGGCTGGGAGACACAAGGGACCAACAGTGTTCTATAATGATAGTTAGCATTTCAAGTATTTCTGTCTTCTCTCCTTAATTTTTATGTTCTTAATGTTATTATTTGAGCGACTAATGACCTTTTTACTTTGTTTAGAACTACCCTTATCTGAAACTTGCCATGATTCAAATTTATCCAAAGTCTTGATCCAGCCTCACTATATGTGCAGACTACAGTAAATTAACCTGTCATCAGAGAATGGAAATGGAATGTAGCTGTTCCTTAGTAGATAGCAGAGTGCCAACTATCCTGGAGCATCTGTGTTTACTGAGGATGAAAGATGCAGACATTGTACATCTCAGGCAAGACAAAGGAGATTCACAGACGCAACCTTGCATTACGCAGCCCAAACAGTTAGCAGACGATTTGTGAACACAGCTCCCCGAGGAAAAAGGCCTTGACCCCGTGCTGGCTTTGAGAGCAGAAAAAACAACTGTTTCCGTCTTCTCGCATTCCCTCTGTCATACCCCCCCCCCCCACTCCTTCCAACCCTCACATCTTTTCAAGAGTGAAGTGTCAAAAAACTTGGCATCTTACAGCACTCGCTACGACTCAGAAGAAGAGAAGAGGGAAAAAAGCTGTACCACCCAGTTAGGCTGATTGAAGACATCTCAGAAGCCTTAGGTGTACGACATTCCTCCTCCTCCTTTCTTCACTGACGCCTTTTATAAACAAGTTTCAAACGCCCCTGATCTAGTTTGACAAACTTTCTCCAAAGAGCATTTGAAGAAAGGATGAGAAAATGACACCCACACATGTTTTTGTTTTTTTTCAGGTGCCTGCAGAATCAGGGCTCCACTTATTCTGCTTTTCAATCGGTGCAGCATCTCCCTCTGCCTATCTTTCACACGCTTGCTTTAGCTTTTTCCTTTCTACTCCGACAGGTCTCCTGTGGACCCCTCAAATTCATACGAAATGGCAGTGATTTAAGAAAAAAGACAATGAATAAAGCGACAAAATATTTAACAGACCTTTTGTCAAGGATGCGGCATCTAAATGTACCTCAAGTGTAATAATGAGGAGCGGCATCTAGGCGCCAGTTTGTTTTTTGTTGACAAACGCATTTAAAAATCACAATGGGCTTCAAAGATACCACCAATTCACTCCCATAGCATGCATACACATTGTTTTTCCTCAACGTCTAGGATAATGTTGATGTCTTAATTATACTAAGTCAATATTTATACTTCAATCATACTGTAATTAAATTATATTTTTATTTGGTCTATTATCACAGTTGCTTTTCTTTGATTCATACCGAGAGACGGTCTAATGTGGTTTGACTGTGCCAAGTGAAGTCGTGGGAATTTTCTACTTAATTGTTTTGATGACGAGAACAAACAAGAGCTAGCCTCGGGACGTTGTTAACCGCTGACATGTTCACACACACACAACCACACTTTCAAAGGAAGAGCATTGTCACCGTGCTCCAGGGTTGATTAACACACCAGAACAGACAGTGACTAAACGTGAGTTGTGACATCAAAGCAAATGGCCAGTTATCTTTCCGTCAAAGGTTCTCTTTGTATTTCCATGTGTTGTGTGGTTGTGAGGAGAAACATTTCGTGCGTGATTCGTCGCAAACAAGCTAGAAAAACTAGCTTGAAGAAGATGACGAAATATGTGTATTTGGAAGCAAATGGGATTTTTTTTTTGCAAAACTAGAATGGCACTCTGAGTTAATACCTCGGCCAAGGCCCAACATTCCATTTGAATTCAATCAAGCACCACCAAATTGTACACACTATCTCTTTCCTGATACCTACCGCATCCTTCCAAGTTTTGTGGTAATCCATCCACTAGTTTTAGTTATAATTCTCCTCATGAACAGACTGACAAACAAACAAACGCAGATGAAAATATATCCTCCTTGGTGGAGGTAATGAATAGAAATAATTGTATTACAAAATATTGTGTATAATTTTCTTAACGTCTTCGTCATCTAACAATTAGAACAATTTTTTAAACTCATTCGGTTTTATTGTCTCTATGCAGACAAGTGCATTCATGCAAAGTGATTGCCGCACAAGGCCAGGCCACATTTGTGAGTAATATTGTGTTGCCAAAGATGTGATAATTATTTTCCAGTAATCACTAATGACTCATTTTGTACAAAAAAAAGACCGTAGACAATGAAAAATGGATTGTAATTATCTTGGTCAATTACTGAATTTGATGAATAGGTCATTAGGGTTTTTTATTTGACTAGCACTGGGAAGCCCTCTGGCTGAAGGAGATCTGTTCCAACATGCACACGACGGCACTGAACATTTGATCCTCTGAAAAGACTGTGTTGAAATCAAAACAGCCACTCTCTCCGTGTTTAACTGCTGTGTGTATGCAGGAGTACAAGCACACAAACACACAGGCTTTCACTTTGTTGTTCTTACCATAGGGTGACTGAAGAATGTATCACACAAACACACACGAGGTAGATACATCTCAGCTTCACACTGGTTTTTTAAGCTGTGTGCATTGATAAATGTTTTTAAATGTTAATGTGGTTTATTTCATCATCAGCTGCATTCCTGTGGAAGACGGGACAGAGTGTATCTACTCTCATCTTGATTTATGTTATCTCTGTTATCCTGTCACTCTAAATGATGATGGGTTGTTTGTGTTTTTCCAAAGCACATCTCGAAAGAGTTGGGACACAAATCTCAACGTAGAACTTTCTAGAACAGCATTTGTTGCTTGTACTTAACACGTGTTTTTTGCTTAGCAACTTAATTTTATAGTTGGGAGGGGGGGTGGCAAACTGAATCTCCAGAGAGTTAAAAGTGGTTCATAGTGTTACACACATGACATTTGGTATTCTGTGTGTTTCCAGATTGAGATGAAGATCAAAGTGCTGGAGTCCAAGCACCAGGAGGAGAAACTGAAGATGCAGCAGAGACACGATGCAGATGTTGAGAAAGTAAGAATCCAAACTGAAAGCTGGTGGATTCTCTGCCAGCAACAACTACCACTGTGAACATTTCACAACCAATATGTGATTTCTGGCCGTAGTTAGTGTAGACTTGACTGTGAACAGGCATGGATTGTTGTTGTTGTTGTTACGTGTTAGCGATTTTGAAATTTAGCAATCCCCCCATCACAACATGTTTTCAGACATGAACTCTGGAAAATTGGCTCTGGATATTTCCCAGTGTTTGTCCCACATGTGAATAACGCAGCAGAGAATTTATGCTCAACAGGCATGTTGACAACAATAACAACAGGAACATTAACGGTACATTCAGGCAAAGGGAGGCAACTGGGTAGAGCTTGCAGGAGGCAGGACATGACGTATAATTTCTGCTGCAAAAATCACATTTAAGTTTACGGCACATCAACACTAGTGTCATCTTCTTAGGTATTTGTATTTTTTTTTTTTCAGTTTGCATCTACAGTCAGAGTCTGTAAGGGAAGGGCGTAGTCTGACCATGGCGGAATCCAATTCTGGACAATTACTGCTTTTCTTTGGTTGCATTTGGCAATCTCATCAGGCAACTATAATTTCAAATGTAAATCCAAAGAAGGCTGTGCCCAGTAGGATGTCCGCTGTATGCTGATAATGAGTCTTTATAGTTACTGGTTTATATTGAGGTATAAAACATAAAATGAGCTGTAAATTATTCTATTTTATTTATTCTTCAACAGCTGGACAGGCAGAGCTGTTAACGTGAGTCTAGAGCTCATGAAATCTAGTTAACCTGTGCCACAATGCCCATCGTTGTCTCTTGATCCCATTTGGTGGTTAATGAAAAGGAAAAGCACAGAGTCTCTCCTCTCATCGCCCCATCCCACAAATAATCATCTCTTCAAAGCTCTTTGTCGGCTGTTGGGAATAACAGTAAAGCTGGTTTATTTCACGCTATGTGCCTATCAGTTAGGCTGCAGATCAAGCACCTGGGATCTGTCACATCCTCGCTATGACTTTCCTTTGCTGCATCAGAAGCTTTTAATAAATAAGAAAAAAAAAACTCTCAAATTTTCTTTCCACTTTCAGATGCCCATGGCTTCTTTGTGTTTGACAAGAGACAGGATGACAGCTAGCTCGCTCTCCCTTCGTCTTTCTTTAATTACATACAGATTGCGAGTTATGTCCAACTTAATTTCCTCAGAATTTTACCCAGTATTCCCTGTAATGGCTTCAAAGTGGAGTGATTCTGGGGTGCACTCTAACGAGTATGATGGAAGGTGAGAAAGCAAAGAGTTAGTTTTAATTAGTCTCCTTATGAATAATGTAGAGGCTGCTAAAAGGCTACTGGTCATTGTCCCCCTGCTTGAAATGGAGAGGGTAATGAGGGACCAGGCGGGTGTTCTAAGCTAATGGTTGTGGATCAGTAGTATGTGCATTTCTGAAACATAACCTCAGGTGAAGAAACACATCTTTATGTTAATTTTCTCAACAGGCAAGTGATCTGAGATTAACTGCAGACCTCAAGGTACACAAGGGAACATCAGAGGCTTTTTGTTGTGATTTTATTCCATTTGTGTTGTGGATTTTTACCTCTGCCAAGGAGGTTATGTTTTTGTTAGTTACTTAGCAGAACTGCGCAAAAACTACTGTACAGATTAACATGAAACTTGGAAGAACCCATTAAATGTTGGTGCGGTGAGATTGGGTGTTTTTCAACAATGTCGTTGACTTCTCAGAGAATAATTCATGGATCTAGATGAAACAAAATCAGTCATGTTTTGGTGGAGTGAAATTTAGAGTGTGTGGAATTTGGTGCAGATCCAAATAAAAATCCTGATCTGGTGAACTTAAATGTGGTTTCATGAGGGGACTGTTGGGTCTCTGCAGAGACATGTGCTCTCTGAGTGCCCCTCTAGTTTTGTCTGTTTTTCTGCATGTACAGAAAGTAAACTTATGTTCTAACCCCAGATTTTGTAGGTGTGTTTACTCTTCCAGTTCAGTTCTCTTTACTCTATTAACTGGTGTTAATGGTTAAAGCCACGGACAACCAGACTGAACTCCCACTGCATTAGGCTTATAAAAGCCTGAAATGGGCACAGTAAAAGCTGTCATTTCCCACCGTCTAGTGCACTCTCCCCGGACGTGACTCTGTGTCATTTCCTCACTTGGTGGACCCCTAAAAAGACAACACACTCTCTGGGGTGGTGAAATGGAAGAAATTGGGTTTTCCCTAAATGTCCTGTGAACTTTACTCCAGCCGGCCCATCCTGCTTTCATCTCCCCTATCTCACTCACACAGAGGATGACAGGCTTGGTCACTAAGTGCACTTGGGTAAAACAAAATGCGGGAGAGATAAAGTCTTCCAAGGGTCAGTTCCTGACAGAAGAATAATCACTCTTACTTTCTGCCATTTCAGCCAGAAAATTGTAGCATCAAGTCTGTTTATCCTGTCTGGCTAATTGGATGGGATACATCAATACCTTTATCAGATATGGTTAAAAATAGGCTGAGATTAACATTTTAAGTAGATGATTTCATTCCAGTGTGAGGGTGGAATTCAGTTATGTGAAACTAGGACAGTTGATTGCACATAGTCTTAACGTACATGTGATTCTGGATTAGACTAGTATTTTACAAGAAACTAGAAAGAAACCCACCCTTGTTACCTGTCAGAAAATATGCTTTCTGCCACACTGAGCACAAAGATACGATAAAATATGATACGATAAGATAAGATACATAATAATATAATAATATAAAAACACAAGTTAAGTTCAAAAATAGTGTAATGCGGAGAAAGACAAAATACTTAACAAATACAGGTAAGATAAGTTACAAAATGTAAAAATATAAAAGGATTAACTTCAAGCTAAATAGCGAACTAAAATAGGAATATAAAAAGAATATAGGAAATTACTTATGAGAAGCAAGTATTGCAGAATGAACGTGATATTGCACAACACATCCTTCGACCAATCGCTTAGACCAGTTAAACGTTATACATGTATTGCATATGTGCATTATACAGTTGAGCCAGGACATCATCTTCCTCGACGTGGAGAGTGCTAAACTGTCCTTCTCTACTGGAGCTCCAACTCTCCATGGTCTAATTTATCTAATTACACACAGATGGCAGCAGCAAGCAGATGCAGTCGCCTCATCGCGCCTTAGCACAGGTGGTTCACTCAGTCATCATTTCACTCAGTTAGCTCGTCTTCTCTATAGGATTAGATATGCATGAGGAAGCTGACATCTTGTCGGGTCATGCAGCGAATTAAGCATTGTAAATGTTCCATGTGCTCATGAATAACCCAATCTTAAATTTTATGACTCAAGATAAACTAGAATACATAATTGAGGAGATAATAAAAAATACAAAATCTGCATGTTGTGTTCGCGTTATGTTTACGTGCTAGTAGATTTTCTTCCTGCCTTGTTAGCTCATCGCTGCAGTGCACAGAGTGACCGCAGACTTTGTACAGAAAACAGGTCAATTGATAGTTTTTGGTTAATAGCTTTGATAGGTTCTCGTGGAATTGACACTTGACACTGACACTTAAATAAGAACCATCATAATGTATACATGATAGTCATTTTCTAGTAGTAAAAAAGCTGTATCTTCTCCAGTATGTCTAAAGAAATCGCTCCCCCTCACTCTCTCTTTAGATCCTGAACCGAAAGAATGGTGAGATTGAGGAGATGAAGAGCCTGTACCGGGCCAAGCAGAAGGAATCAGAAGAGATGATCCATAAGCTGGAGAAGAAAGGTGAGAGGTTGCAAGAAAGGCAGGGTTAACTGGAAGGATGTTTATACTAGTGTCTCTGAACACTCAGAGCAAAAAGCCCCAAAAGCTGCAATTCCAGAGACTGAACTGGTGTAGAGTGACGTTCTCCAGCTGTGCTGCTCAATCCAAAAATGTAATCGCATAATGTGTGCCTTTTTTCTTCCTCCTGCCTTTTCCTCCTCTTCAATCCTCCACCTGTCTCAGAAAAAAATTTGATGAGAACCATATGAACTTGGCAAAGACAAGCGCTACTGGCCATTTGATAAGAGCAATATCTTTATTGAGACTGATTTACTGACAGCGCTACAATGAGCACAAGTATATGTTTGTGTGTATGTGTGTGTCCATCTGTGTACATACCCTGAGGCAGGGCCTGACTGCTCTGTGTGCATGTATGTTTGTGTGCGTTCCCACAGTTCAAAGTGTGCTGCGGGAATCCCAGGTCATCTGCGAGAGCAAAGAGAAGCAGATTGCTGAGCTGAAGAAGATGTCGGATCAGAGCACCGACTCCCTGAAAAACGAGTGGGAGAAGAAGGTACGAGGAAAAGTGGAAGGGCTTGGATATTCTGCAGCCCTGAGCTAAAGGAAGACTGTTTGATAGCATGAGACTAGCAGACTTCACTGCAAGCAGCCAGGCCCTACTGTACTGTTAGAAAAAAATCCTGATTCTTTCATGCTGTGCTTAAGTTAGTGTTTTTTTTTTTATTTGTTTTTTTTTGTGCTGAAATATTAATGCTCTCTGTCCTGGGTAAATTGTGTTTTTACTAGCATATCATGCTATTGCTGTTCAATAAGATCCTAATGAAATTTCCACTCTCTTTGAGGTCAGTTAGGGTGTCATGAGCAACCGTGTGGAACAATTTTTTACAAATGTAATAGAAAAATATACATAGACACATAATGGTGTTTAATCCCTTTGAATGGAGGAGAAGAGAGGGAATCTGTGACTGATAGTTATTCTATGCTCCTGCAGCTGCATGCTGCTGTGACAGAGCTGGAGCAGGAGAAGTTTGAGCTGCAGAAGAAACACACTGGGAGCATCCAGGAGCTGCTGGAGGACACCAACCACAGACTGGCTAAGATGGAGGCAGAGTATAACGCCCGGTCACAGGCCACTGTGAGTACAGCATCAGTGTGTGTTTATTTTCAGTGGTGGAATGTTAAAAAAAGTTACTCAAGTACTGTGCTTATTGTAGTTTAGAGGCACTTGCATTAAAAATTGAGTATTTGTATTGATATTGTATGAATTTCTATAACCTAATAGTGTGGTTTCTGATACTCTTTCATTACTATGCAATCAAGCACTTAAAAGTCCCTATGATGGTTTCATGTAAATAATAAATACATAAAAAACTTCAGCTTATTTTAGATTAAAATTAGATATTTAATACATTTTTTTCCCCTTCACATTATTTAAGTGTTACTTGTTTTATTTTAACTTTACTTGGACGTCATTTGACATGATTTCACCTCGACTGAAATCTGGGTGATGACACGGGTCGTTTAGCTCTAAGAATTAAACATCCATCAAATCTCCAGTTTTGAAATAGTGGCCCAAGCCACCTCATGGCGCAAATGAGACGAGACATCCCGTAACGTCTGGGCGAGAATGACTCTCATATCTTATATCTGTCATCCTCGTAAAGGTCTTTGATCCAAGTGTGTATTAAATCTTGGTCATGGCAGCTCAAAGACGCATGTTCACACATATTTACCCGCACCTCCCACAGCCGCCTCTTCTTTGATGTCATGTGAAAAGACTTTGGTTTTAGGTGTTTTTCGCGTACATTTCGTCAGTGCAGGTCATCAACACCAGAGGCCAGTTGAATGCACTTTTTCATAAATAGTGTTGTCAGTATCAGCATTCATGGGCTGTCATAACCATCACACACACACACACACACACACACACACACACACACACATACACATTGCTGCTGGCCTTAATCTGTCAGCAGGCCCACATTTAAAAGACATCAAACACTGGACAGTGCAGGGCCGGTGGTAAGGCCCCTCTTTTAATAATTAAAGACAGACAAGGCCCCAGAGAATGAAAAGAGCCCTCTGTCGTTTAAAATTAGCTGCTGTTCTGCTCTGAGTTTGGGGCTGACCTACACACACCTAGGATAGGATGTTCAAAGTGGACTTCATAGCTGAGTTATTACACCACTGTTGCCTTAACCTTTAAAGTCAAGGTTATATTGTCTCTTGCTCTGTTGACTTGTTTTTGTTATTTATAGAAATTTCAAGATTTGTCAGAAAACCTGAGTTTATTATTACCAATGAATCAAATGCGAATACTTGGTTTGTACAGTCATTGGCGCTATATGCTCATCTGAATAAGGGGTCTGCTTTGCTACTCACTATGGGGGGGTATCACTAATAAGAGTTCATACCCAGGGCGGAATGTGAAAAGTTTGCACAGGTCACATGTGTCGCGTGCAAGCCAAGACAAATACACATTGATGATTCATGCTCATTCAAATACACAACACTGGATCTAGTTTAATAACAGTGAAATGAAGAATGCGCTCCCTCCCATCAATACCTGGTTTGATTTCTATCCAACGCAGATCAAAGATTTCACACGGGGCCTAGAGATATGTCAGATGTTATTTTTGGACGTAAGCGATGCACTGGGCAGAGCAGACAGAATGACTGAGTAGATGTTTTTAAAGAAGAGACAAGCGGCTATTTACCTCTTTATTTTGCCAGCCAAACATCTTGACATGCACTTCCAAATCCAAATGGCTGTTAATGATGATGTTATTAATATTGTGCAGTGGGCAAATATTCACTAGCAGCAATAACGCTTTCATTTGCATTGATGATTGTTTTAACTTGTAGTCTTACACACTAAAATAGTTAATAACACTTAAATTACATTAAGTCTTCATACAAATAGGTAATCATATCGTTCTGTGTAGTGGTAACAGCTTTAGAAAACTTTGCAAACAAACCTCCCTATGCACAGTCAGTATTGATGATCTTGAGTGAACTAAACTTAAAGGGGCCTTTGGTTTTTGGTTTTTCCTCAAGTCTTCCGTCTCCATTTCTCGTGGCCTCTGGCAGATTTTTTTCCTCCACTTACTGTTCTTCCTCTAAAACTTATTTTACGCAACATGCACTCATACACACACGCCTCAGGAGATGAGTGTTGCAGGCAGCCGCTGGCCTTAGTTCTGACACGTTAACTGTAAAAGGTCATCATTCACTCTGTATGAATCTTTTTTGTTAATACATGTTCTTTTTTCATCTTCAAACACTTAATCACTTCTAAAACTTTGAAGGGGAACAGGGCTTACAATGTGGCGTATGTAGTCTGCCTTTCACACCTTGTAATTCTTCTTCCAAAATACCTCATTAAGGCACATAATTTGCTCCCACTGAGTGTGTCCAGGTGTACCCAGTCCTGCGTCGGTATGGAGAGGTGCTTCTTCTCATCTCCTGCCAGAAACCTAAGTGTCAGCACGCGTCCCAGCACAACACAGGCCCCTTGTTCCTTTCCTCTGCACCCTACGCTGTTAACACAAAGACAAAAAATCTCTCTCAGCGGCCTCGCTAAGCGCTGCTCTCATACTTTTTCAAATACACCGCTGCCTCCTCCTCTCCTGTCATTTCACCCTCTGTCGTCGCCGGACTCTGTCATCATCCAGATCTACTAGCATTCTCCATCTTTAATCAGAGCCCCGTCATCGCCTTTATCAGCCTGCCCACACTGCATTCCATGTTTCCGTATGTGCACACACACTCACTCTTGCTGAGGGACAGTATGCAGAGAGGGGACATTTCCTCAACACGGTGCCGGAAGAAGCTCTCTGTATCCTTTGGACTTTTGGCATTCAGAATAAACACTGAAATAAGTCTTGCTTGGCAGTAATGAGAATGATTAGTGTATAGTAGAGTGCTTAAATTTCAATTCATTTGTGCCACTTAATACATATACTCAATTGACATTAATATAAATGTACATATGTACCTAATATGCAGAGGTGTTTTCTTGTATATTACCATCCATACAGTGTAACATCCCCTAGTGTGAGTGGCCTTGTTGGGTGTGTCGTTTCCCATCTCTCCCCCTGATTGTCTGTTGTCTCACTTCCATCAATAGAGGCACAAAAATATCTTTCTGCTGAAAAACATTTGCATAGCCAATATTTTTGTAAAACTTTTGTTTTTCCATATTTACTCTGCCGTTATTGCCACATTGCTGCTTTATACATCACATTACCACCAACAGCTCTCAATATCTGGTATTGTGTTAAACCAAACCAGATTTCTGTCTGTGTGACTATGGGACCACGCAGTCGCCTGACATGACATTTTCTCAGCTTAGTGCCTTCAGTGGTTCAAGCTGGATGGTTCATTGGTTTCTGTGTATCCGTGTGATCCAGAAACAAGCGGTGCGTGAGCTGGAGCTGCGGGTGAAACAGCAGTCTGTGGAGGTGGAAAAGGGCAACACGCTGCGTCAGAAGGTGTCACAGGAGAAGGCCCAGTTGGAGATCCACATTGCATCCATCAGCGCTGAACTTCAGGAGGCCAACAGACGGTCTGGAGCTGTTTGACATGTGAAATTGAGAGAGAGAAAGGGGTCAAGAAATGTAGAGGGGTGAAGAGGATACACCTGCTTTCACTTATATGACACCTATCAAGCTAATTATAAAGAAAGAAAGCTAATAACAATCTACCAAGTATAGATACATGGTTACAATGCCTTTAATTTAAAATGGCTGTTTGAGAACATGTTACTAATGTAATTAGAAAGTTAAGTGACTCTAATGATTTAACTGACGCGGGAACAGGAGTAAGTGAGTGTGTGTGTGTATTAATAATCCAACCACGCAGTCTGAATAAAGTTCTTCACTTACCACAGGACCATGATTCTGCAGAAGGAGAAGGTGCAGCAGAGCAAGCAGCAGGAGCAGAGCGATCAGAAGCTCCAAGCCAAACACGAGACTGACATGAGCCACTTGTTTCAGGAACATGCTCTGTCTACCGCTAAGGTCCACATAAGCACATCACCTCCACACAAACCCCCCTCCCTGACCTGATAAATCTACTGTTTATTGATGCAAATTCACTGATTTATATTTTTCCTAACCAGTTTCCTCCCTGTTTTTTTCATCCAGGCGTCGGAGGTCATAGAAGACTTGGAGAAAACTGTGGCTCTGCTCAAACAGCACCTGCAGGACAGTGAACATCGAAGACACCAGCAAGCCAGGGTATGATCTGAGTGACTTGTTTAATTATATTATCCAAAATATTTTCAACAATGTTCAAACCCAGAGAAATCCCCCATGTTATGAAAGGTAACAGGATTTATTTTGGTCGCCTTTTAATTGCGTCATAACCTCTTTACCCGTGGATTTGCCCGTCATTGCTATAACCTCCGGGGCAAATGACCTATGATAAAGGAAAAACACACTCCGTGCCAGTTAGCCATTTTGCTAGTCTGCTGTTTTTAACCTTCCACTGTTTGTATTAGTCACTCGTAATGGGTCACTTCGTCGGCGTAGGCTGCTTTACGCGAATTAAACTTTAATACATGACCTCATTCGTAAACAGGATTTTTACCTGAGTCACATCAGGTAGATTTTCATTAGCAGTAGTGGTGTAGACAACAACTCCCATGATCCCACGCTGCTTCACGGTGTCATCAAACTGTTTTTTTTGTTATTGTTTCGATTGAGAGACCCCTAGTGGCTGAAGTTACATATTGTACGTTTAAATCTGTGTTGGTGCACATTTTGATGTTTGCATGTACAACTTATCTATGCACAAAAAGCATGCATCTTTTCTGCCGTCACCATGGTAATACCAGTGATGAATATGCCTAAGGTTAGAATGTGATTGTCTTTGTGAAGTGTGTGTGTCTAAGTAAGTCTTTCACACAATATATTGTTTATGTATAAATGTGTCACAGTATCACTCGTTCATTACCATATTGCTTGCTCTTCCCTCCAGGATCAAGAGATAAAGTTCCAGCAAGAAAAAGATGAGCTGCAGATCCACTGTGAGAAAAAGGTAGTTTTCAACTTGCTCCCTCTGATCAACTGAGCTCCACAGCTTCTGTCATTAGATCAAAAAGCCCTGGACAAAGTGATTACGGTCAAGTGGAGATCAAAGCATGGAGTCACATGTTCCTTTTGGTTCCCCATACTTTTAGACTTTATGTCTGGTCTCGTAAAATCAGAGCCATGATTAAGAGCTACATGTAAGGCTGGATGAAGGAGCTTGGATACTTAATAATTTTGGCTACAAGTCGTCATGCGAAGAAACTTGAGAACAGGAGTCGTAAGTAAATCCAAATAAAGTCGTTGTCACTTGGTAAACATTTAAAATGGACATTCTACTGTCTGAAGCATGCACTGTCAGTGTACCTAGTCCTATGCTTAAATTACACCCAGTTCTTTTTTTGAGAGGCCCTCTTCAAAGCCATAGTTCATAGTCATAAACCAAAGAGTATGGAGACCATTGTTAAAGATCTGAGCTGGACCAGACCAGGCCAGACGTCTTGGATGAAGATCAGATTTAAAGACCATGCTGCACCTGGGTCATCTTCAAAGTGCCACAATTACGATGTGTGTGTTGGTGGTAGGCTGGCATAGCTAAAGACCGGGCCCCTCTGACTGATACACCTGCAAGAACTTAACAGGCCTCTGTCCACTTTATATTTCATGGTCAGAGAGAATTTAAATTAATTCCTCTTGAAAGAAGAAACTGTGGCTTTGTCGTGTTTTCCTCAGCCGTAGACTGTTTTTTATTCTGTCCTTGCATCTTATTTCCACGTTTACTTTTTGTTTTTCTTCAAGGTGACATGAGATTAAATAAAAAGTGAAAGACAGAGAAGTCAGTGGTTCAGTTTCCTTTTCATTTCCTCTGGAAAGATTCCTCTTTCCACTCCGCAGGAGTGTTAAATGAAATATGTGGAGGGGGCCAGAGTATGGTATCTGGACATAAGACGGGCCCATATGGCTGCCATACATCCAGAGTGAGAGGCCCTTTCTGTGCAGGCAGATAGTCTCACATGGTACGTTTTGATGGGGTGATAGAGAGAAGAGACGAGACCAGATGCACAAGGTCACAGGCAGGAGAGTTTTGTTGAGTGATGCTTGATGGTGTCTGCTGTTGCACTCACTTACACCTCTCTCTCCCTCTCTCTCTTTCTCTCTCCCTCTTCTTCTTTTACTCCCCCCCCTCTCTCAGGTTTTAGCAGTCCACAGTGAGGCGGAGAAAGAGAAATCAGAGGCTAAGAGGAAGATAGCCAAACTAGAGGATGCACTCAGGTACAGTGGTGAGGGCCAAGTCTAAAGTGTTGTTTGTTGCATGATGGAGCAGACTGGAAGACTGTCAGGGAGACTGCATGCATGTGTGTGTGTGTACTTGTTTTTGTAACCTCTTTAGGACCTTTTCCAGTATAAACACTGAGCTTTTCAGCACCAGTGGACGTCATGGGGAACAAAGCCCATTCTGAATGAGAGACATCATTTCTGAGGTCCTGTTTAAGGTTAATGGTCAGAAGTGAATTGTGGTTAGTTATGAATTGGAAGTATTTGTGTTTTTTTGGCTAGGCTATCCACAATGAATGGAAGTCAATGCAAAGTCCTGATAAGGATAGCTGCACAAACTTGTGTGCGTGCGTGTGATTGTGTGTGTGAGAGAAAACACAGTGCACAAACTTGATCAAAGTCTCATAGCATCATCAACACACAAACACAGTGCCCAGGGTTGTTTGACAGGTCTGTTGGCACATTTTCTACTTCATTAGTGTCTGTACAGACATTTACCCCCTTTGGTCATGAAATTTCCAACGTATATAATGTTACTGAAGCATGATATTTATTATACAATTATTACTTTCAGACATTTTAGCCTTAACTTAGTGGCTTCAAACTGTATTGGAGAGTTGTTTATGTCTACTGACTTGAGCCTTTGATCATAAGAGAAGTGTGTATGAATTCTGATTTAAGGTGGAGTTTGGCTTTTCAAGCCAGCCCTTGCACACACCCTTTGATCTTTTTTGTAACTCACAGATTGAGTAGAGAGGCTGGAAACTGATGAGAAGTTTTACTGATCAGAACTTCACATGTCTGAGCAGGCATTTGTGTTGTTTGTGTGAGAAGAGCGATCAAATCTAATCCTACTAATTAAATCAAACCGTCCAAACAATAATAAATGTAATCATTACGAAAAATACTACTATCCTTGAACAGACAATATGTTACTCTTAAGCTGTTTTCAGACGGACATTTTCCTGTGTTTGCCGTTCCCATATGCATACGCGGTAGGCAGGACATAATGTTTATATTCAGCTGTGGAAATCAGTGTTTTTGTTTACAGCACATCAACAACCTCCTATCGCCAATTCTTATGGCTATTTGTACATTTTCCAGATATTTTACACTCTGGCAGGAAAAGTTTCCCCAAAAATGTCACATGCTACTGACTCAGACATTTGCATTCTCACATACAGATCCTCTGGAAAATTCCAGGTAAACGTCCCGACTTCAGTACACGTACATGTGAAAGCAGCTTTAACGTGAGACATGATAATGAAAGTCATACAGTATAAATTGAATATAAGAGTCATTCAGTCAGTACATTCCATTTGGTAATTAATCCCATACAGAACTGCATTACTTGGTCACAAGTAGAGGTCACTTTCCCTGATGAAACTAGAGTTTGTTCTGCACAAATGAACACATTCTGCAACCTCATTTCATTGGTCATGCATGTCCAAGGCTAGTCACAGTGCCACCACCACCACCACCACCACCCCCACCCCCCCCTGAGAAATTTAAATTTGTTCATCACAATATAATAGCAACCAAGACACTGTGGATTTCAAATAATGATTTGCGCATCAATTGCCCAAGGCAATGTGTGTCTTTATAGGCATCAGAAAACAAGGATAAATCATTTTTTATTTTATTTTTTTGTGAGGAAGAATTTGTGTTAAGCTGTAGAGGATAGTTACTATTGCTGTTCCTTTTTGTTTCTGTCAGTGTGAAAGAACATGAAAACAAGTTTTGCGTAAGGATCGCAAAGGGACATTGACGGTGGTGCCTGCTTATTGTTTGTCATTGTCAGCCCTACAACAGAGGACGAGCTAAAACACAGCAGACAGATCCAGTGGCGCATGAATTATCCTTGTTGGTAGTATCAGTAACGAGCCAGTCGTTCCCTCGTTTAGTATAAAACACTGAGAAACGGCAAGTGGCCCATTGGACTCTTAGCTAATTAAGTACTCAGGCTTCATACACACAAAAACACACGCGCACAGACACACACACACACACTAAGCAGTCTGATGTCTGCTACCTGCCTGCTGCCGTGGCAACGCTGACGGCCTTTAAAGGTGATCCAGGAGAACTTCAAAGCAGGCAAAGCAAGTCAAAGGAAGACCGCACTGAGGTGTGTGTGTGTGTGTCTGTGTACAGATGGAAGAATGGATTATACATTTTAATTAAATTTTTGTAGATTTTCTCAATGTGCCTTCTGTGTGCCAGACACTGTGCATTATGTACCTTTTCTTATGATAGGTGTGCATTTTGATGCATAACATTTTATATTAAGTTTATCAACACAAACATATCAATAGCAATTGTGCATCAAAAGTACATACACACTGTGCATTTTATGTCCTCAGAGTGACAACAGACAATAGTTGTTCATATGTAGTGTATATACAGTAGCTGTTATCCACACCCCATTCTTTCCATGGTTTACACCCACTCTTTCTTTTCCAGTATAAAAAGAAAATCACCCTGTCCTGCCATGCAAATAAGCAACGCTGCGCCAATTTCAGTTCCAGGTCTTTGTTACTATAGCAACAACAACAGAAAGCACTACAAAGCTGTGCCGAGAACAAGTTTCTCTCCTCTTCTTTCATCCCATCGTGCCTCAGATCATTACAGGGCATTAGCATAGAGATGGAGAGATGCACTACAGAGGGGGAAAAAGATGGAGGGAGCTCATTTGAAAACAGCTTGCCTGCTTTTGCAACAATGACCTCCAAATCACGATTTACTAACATCAGAAAAACCACCTGAATGGTTAAAGTAGGGGAAAAGGAAAACAACTTAATTTCTACATTACAGTGTTTCTCTCTCGGTGAAAAGGCTGTCATATTTTTTTTTTTCAACGCTGTTTTCCATACTGATTCCTCCTCCTCCTCCTTCCTGCCACTTGGCGCCCGGCTGGCTTTATAAAAACATGTGCCTGCTTAGGTGTGGTGCCACGCTGAAGAAACTCTCACTGCGTCTCGGCAGCAACTTCTCCTCAGTTTGATCGTTTCCAGTGTGGAGTGGCAGAAGCAGCCTCTACTGTAGGCAGCTGGAGGGAAAGTGTGCTCGTCTTTATGAGTGGCTACTGGCTACTGGCTGTGAGAGTGCCTGTCCAAACCAGTGCACACACTCGCCACACTCGCTGTCACGGTGTGTAGAATTTACACCCACTCTCTCACTAATTCTCTTCATCCTTAGTTTAATGTTTTTACTCCTATTTCGACATCTGTGTGGGTCTTTGAAGTGGTCTTATCTTTCTCAGCATTCCTGTCTCATGACAGGAGGGATGGAGGGAAGCAGGGGTGGTGGTCCAGAGAGAGGAACACAGAGGTATAGCTGAGTAGGGGCTACACAGCCTGCAGCCCCAGTAAGTGCTGAGGTGCAGGAGCAGGTGGATGTATGGATCCTGAATATTGAAAAGCTTCAGCGGGGCTCAATATCTACTCCCGTGGCAACTGCACTGAAAGGAGAGGATGGAGCTGGGTTAATCACCAATCCAATCCCACAGACCTGGCAAATGGAAAATAGTAAAGCGCTCTTAAACTGGGTCCTCTCGGAGTTAACGGACAATTACAGTCTCAGATACTCTCTGATTTCCAGAGACGATCCTAACACAAGATACGTTTTTATATTATTATTATTATTAAATGTATTTAAATTCTAGCCCCAAAACAAGCATCTAAAATATCAACAAGAAAAGCTTGTATTATTGCAGTTGAGTCTAATGCTTTGAAGTCAGTCTACCCAGTGTTTCTTTTGTCAAATATTGAATTATACTGAAAGATAATGAAGCCGATAATGAGTTTGGGCTCTGAAAAAAGTATTCTTGACATTTAGTCATTCAGATATAATTTGTCGTATCTGATTGTTGCAGTTTCTATTACTCAAAATTAGTCTCATTTAATATTTTGACATTTTCATATCGTGTAATGATGTTAAATGTCTCGGCATACCAACATGATTGTCACACATAACTAAATTTGACATTTCCACAGTAAGCTAGCTTACTTACAAACATCAGCGTCAGTATGAATTTATCCCAGAGCCGGCTGCGTCACTCTGAAACAGCTCAATCCGGATAGATTGTCTTTAGGGCTTTCACTGTTTAATTAAAAACCTTCCAGCTTAATTTTCCATTGTATAATATTGTATAATGTTTTGGATATGTAAATACAGTATGTTTACTTTAGGGACTCATGCCTAGTTGATTTAGCATATTATGCTGTAGTCTGCATAATTCATAAAGCCAAATAGCATTTAAATGCACAGCAAAGGCAAGAACCCCCCCCCCGTTTGTGATGTGATGAGTGAGATCTATTCTCTACTAGAAAATATAACTCACTCTGCTGGATCAAGACTGAAGCTGTAGCTTAAGTTGTGTTTTTAAAAAGAAGAGATAAAATTGTGTGTGTGTGTGTGTGTGTGTGTGTGTGTGTGTGTGTGTGTGTGTGTGTGTGTGTGTGTGTGTGTGTGTGTGTGTGTGTGTGTGTGTGTGTGTGTGTGTGTGTGTGTGTGTGTGTGTCACCCACCCACATAGTGGTACTGTCAGCCCGGACTGCACCAGATTCCTCTTCATCCTTCCCTCTCCTTAGGGTGTTAAATTGGCTTTGAGGTAGGACACTAACTAGTGCGAGGGAAAATCACAGTTTCTATCCCGCTGTTTGGAGTGTCTATGTTTCATAGGAGACCCTTTGTAAAGATTAATTGAAATGTCATCTGTCACATTTACAAAAAGTATAAGTACTAAAAAAAGTAAGACAAATAACAGGCATGATCATGATTGTGAAGATAAAGTTTAATTTAATAATCCACAATCATGAAGTGCTAATTTATTTTTAAAGAAGCTGGTAGCAATAGTTGAGGAAGAAACAATTCCCAGCAAGTGGCCAGATGACTGTCGCGTCCTGATGCTGCATTCGGTGACGATAATAATGAAGCCTCGTTCTCTGTGTATGTGGCTGTGTTGCTTCATATCTTGTTGTGAAATGCTGTTTTATAAACAGACCACATTTGTAGGCAATTTTAAAGCCATCAAACTCAATGATTCTCTGTTTTCTCCTCTTCTCTTTTCAACTCCTCCTCTCTGTCTTTAATATTCTCTTGCCCTTGTGCTGTCTCTCTTTTGTGTTCACTTATTTGTGGTCTGTCTCTTATTCTGTGTCTGTTTCTGTCTCTTTCTTTCTTCTCCCTCTCTCTTTCTCTGGGGATGAGGATGAAAACCAAGCCCATTTTATTTTTTTCTTCAGAGGGCGCTGAATATTTCAGTTTTGCATTTTCTCTCTTTTTATGTGCTCCCTCTTTTTTCCAGGCCCCTTTGATGTGTCTGTGGATTCGTTATCATTCCGTTTGGATGAGCTCACAGACACAGATGCGCGGGCACTCGCATGCACTTGCGCACACACCACGTGTACACACACTCTCACTCTGTCTTTTTTATACTAGAGACCAGAGGCGTACAGAGGCAAGCGTGTATTCTAGTGTGTTTGTCAGTCTTTTCCATGCGCTGCTCCACCCACATTGCTGCCCATACAATTCTTAAATACTCTGCTTACATGAAAAGAAAATTTGCATAAGTAATTAAGAGTTGTTTCTGTGTGCATTGACTTTAATGTGCGTTAACTGCATGTGAATGTTTATATACATTAGGTTCTGGGTCTATATCCAGCATGTGGTGCACACAGGCAGCACGTGGCATTGTGGTCAGGATAGTCCGGAAAACACCGGCATCCCTGCACCCCTCCTGTCTGCCAGGGCGGCTGGATGGCGGAAGCTCCCTCACCCTCTCTCGCACAAACTCTCCTCTCTCCTTTCCTCCCTCTCTTCCTCCCCTTTAAACAACTGCTTAGCATTGAGGGATGAGAGGACTTCCTCTTTAGAGAAGGCACATCTTTAATTTGAACCTCCTCTCCTTCCACTTTTCTGACCAGAGATCCATTTAAAGCCAACCGGCCGCCCTGGCGCTGGCACCCCTCTCCTTCCTTTCCCTCTCTGTTTCTCCCTGCCAGGCCTCCCTGACTCTTTTTCTCTGTCCTCTCATCTCGCCCTCATCGCTCTGTTATTGATGGTGACACACTGTCTACCGCTGTAGTGACCACACGCATTCAGAAACACACACACAGAATTATTCTCCCAGGAACCACTGAAGTTGCCATGTGTTTACCTGCTGTCCTCAGCTTTAGAGCATAATATGTTTCAGGCTGTCACACACTTGAAGTTAGCTGCAGTGAGTTTTTCAGTGTATCCTCAGAGGTATAGGCCCAGCAGCCACCTCCAACTTAGTCATAGTGCATTCCTTGAGTGGAGTTGTCAGTCACACACAGAGTTTGTGGCTGTGGCTCACGAACAAAGGGCCGTATACTTGCACGTGCGCACACCCATACACACGCGCGCGTTCTGTCGTCTCTCAAGCACGACACGCACCTACTTCATTTCTGCTCTGCCTTGGAAGTTTCCAAAACTTGCTATTTCTGTGACATCCTCTTTTCCATCTTCCTCTCTCTCTCTCTCTCCTCTCTCTGTCTTTAACCATCTTAACCTCTCCACATACCCTTTGTGTCTGTCTGAGCCTGGAAGGCAGTAATGCAACCAGACTGATTAATAATTACAGAGTACACAAAATTGGGAGAGGGAGAAAAAAACAATTTCTTTGTCGTTTGATGTCCGACATGAGAGAGACCAAAATTACAAAGAGACTGAACACTATAAAGAGGAGAGAAAGCTTGTACATTCCTCTTTCAATCCTCAGCTTCTGTTCTTTGCTTTTTTATTGCCTTCCTTTGCTGGTTTTTTTTTCATCTCATCTGTCTCCCTCTGTTTGTTTCATTCTGTGTTTTGTCCTTATAAACACTTAAAGTTGCTGCTTTGACTATTAATCATTAAAAAAAAAGTGAACTTTGAATGTGTGTGTGTGTGTGTGTGTGTGTGTGTGTGTGTGTGTGTGTGTGTGTGTGTGTGTGTGTGTGTGTGTGTGTGTGTGTGTGTGTGTGTGTGTGTGTGTGTGTGTGTGTGTGCAGGCAATGACAACATTTTCTGCAAGTGTATGTGCACACAGTTGCATGTTCATAGTGCTATACCATCTACACACACACTCACACACTTGGTAGCTCTGCTTTGTCAAACACAAATAAATGTCAGCTACCCATTGAGTACCTGCTGTAAAATAGTATTACCTGTACTTCTAATTTCTTTAAAAATCGCACTTATTGGACAAAAATACAATTGTTGGAGTATTAATTACAGGAGCAGGGGAAAAGACAAAGTGACACACAAACACACAGCACTGTAGACCACACACACTGTAAAATCTAAACTATAAAACCACGCACAGCAAGTCATTCTCTGTGCAGCATTGTTATCCTTGTTCATTATTTAGCAGACGGCTCTTGAATGGTTTCAATAGCTGCTGCTGTGAACTCAAAGCTATGCAGCAGTCGTGTCTTTGCTGACTAGAAAAGAGCCGCATATTGTTTTTGAAGTTTAGAGTTCAACTAATGTGAAAATTTCATCAGTTCCATGTTTTCACCATCCTTAAAATTCTCACCATGTAGCATAAACGGATCGCAGGGGCAGGGGTGCCACAGCTCATCATGTTCACTTTATTTGAAAGGATTTTTGTAAGACTATGTGATTAAGTATAAAATAAAACTCCCTGTTTTGTTTGTACTTTGTCTGAAAAACATGCATTTTAATCTATCAACCCCAGTTGTAGTAGTTCCCAGTGAGACATTTTAATATGTTAGCAGTATAAAGATGTTCATTGTATTTGAGTAAACATTTTTTAGATGATTAGAATTTAATGTGGTGTAGTCTTTGCATATTTACCCAGACCACAGTAATGTTCTATGTGATGGTGTACATATATAAAATATGCATTATTTGGTAAGTAAGAATTAGAGACTCACGTACAGTTAACAGTACTATGAATTTTTTGGGCCAGATTTTGGCAGCATGTTCCCGTCAGGAATGGTCGTGTTATGGATTTAGGATTTCCTCTGAACTTCTTACACTCCAGACCCAATATGAGGATCATATGACAAACACTTGGAGCAGATAGAACACGTATGTTGTAAGCACATGCCAACATGATTGTTTGCAGTATGTGTCCAGATCATAAACAAATCATGTGTTTAATTTTACTCTACCCATTCACCACGCCAATACACACACTTCTGTCCCCACACAGCCTGGTTGGGTTGAGTTTGACTGCCGCTCAGTGTTGCTGTATGTGATGTTACGGCTGGGCCCTCCTGGCTCGGCTCTGACAGCCCTCAGGGTGAGGCTACCCCATTCAGTATGTCTGTCAATCCTCTCCGCTCGCAACTCTGTGACCTGACATATGCCAGCAATACCTGCAGCACGCCTGCATGGAAGACACACACACACACACACACACACACACACACACACACACACACACACACACACACACACACACACACACACACACACACACACACACACACACACACACACACACACACAAAGTTGATAGTGTGTGAAGTGAGCTGCTAGTTGCTGTACACACGCTAAAAATTACTTTCCTACATTCTCTACAATGTATAATAAAACACAAGTGACAATATAATAAATGGTCCTTTTAAAATCTGCAAAGATTTCATTCAACATGTGAAGAGATTTTGTTGGGTGCTGTAGATTTGAATGGGTTTATATCAAGAGTCCCTGGATTAGTAACCAAAAGTCAGTTTGTGCATGCAGTAAGAACAGGCTGATCTGTCTTTTCGACATTTATATTTCTACATCCATCTATTATTTTCATCTTACTTTTCTCCCTTCTTGAAATCACTTTATAACTACTGTTTTGAAAAGTTCTATAAAAGTTCCTTTCTTGAATTATTTCTGGAATCCTGGTCTGCAATTGCATTTCTATGGCTTTGTTCGTACATTCATCTCTGTGCGTGTGTGCTTGGTTTGAAGGGAGATGGAGAGCCAGTTGAACCGAGCCAGGGAGAGCCAAAGGCAGCAGATCCAGCAGGCGGACACGGCACTGGAGCAGTTGAAGAAACAGGTGGAGCTCAGCTCTGAGAAGGCCTACGCTGACATGAAGCTCCAGGTCTGAATATACACTTACAACACATACATATGTTGGGTGCATACATACGCATGTGTGTGTTCGGGAAAGGCATAAAAAGCACGTACACATTGAATGCACAGTGCAAGCTAGTTAACGCTAAGCTGTATCCACGCACACCTGTTTTCTGTTATGTGAAAACATTCCTTACATCAAGTCAGTCTCTCATGTTCACATACTGCACATCAGTCTGGTGCATTTTCTCTGTTTTCTGTTATGTGCCAAATATAGCTGCATTTGCTCAGCCAAACATTTTTAACCTAACCCCCTTTCATGTTTACTTTACTCAAAACAGAGTGAGCTGTTTGACAGGCACTAACCAAGACAATACAGGCACACATACACATATGTGCACATTTTGCAATTGCAGAGACACAGCCCGACCACAGATGCAGTAGGGCGCCACACTGGCTGTGCTGGAATTCCTTCCTATGTCCTCCTTTCTCCGTCACGCTCTTTCTCCTTCATTGCTGCTGTGTAGGGAGTCCTACATCCGATCATGGGTCTTTAACTGGACCTTTTAACTGCTCCTATAGTGAAAAAATCTATATGGAAGAGCCAAGAACATAATTATCCCCAGGCCATTTTCACTCATTTAGTCATTCCAAACGAATGAAATGATTCATAATCATGCTCATTACTTGGGTGCATTCATTTCACCGCTATCACAATTTGACCTCACTTCCTTTTCGGTGGGCATGCGATGTAGAGCAGGTCACACGCATTAAGCAGCCAGACTAATTAGTACACCAGGCCAGCCTCATGATGAGCGCTCCACACCGTGTGGGCTGCTGCCTTTTTGGAGATTTCTTCGATCGATATGGACTCAGCTGTAAACTTCTGATGCTGTCTTACAAGTCAGTTTGGCTATGGGCGTTTTTGTCAAGCATTTTATGGCTGTGTGTGTGTGTGTGCGTGCGCGTGCGCGTGCGTGTGTTGTATTGACAAGGCAGCGCAGAGTGTGGTCCTAAATGTTTTACAGCGATGTATGTTGAGGAGATTAGCAAGTTTAAATCGCTCATTAGTGAGGTTTTTTCAGCTAATCATTATGTCGGGGGCACATGTAGTGGAACAAAATGAGAGTTTGTGTGGGAGTCCAACTTATGCATGGATCTTCTGGGGTACACAGAGCATCCTGAGTTGCTCCCTGACTGAATTTTTAAATGTTTCTTGTGTCTGAATTGTGCTGCTTGCCTTTCAACTCTTTAGAATGCACCAAAAAATAAGTTGTTTTCCATTATTGTGAAAAAGATACTGCATTCAAGGTTGCAGAGGCTTGAACTCCCTTAGCAAATAATCGTATAAGTATATAGCTAATAGGTTGCCTATAAATGCTGCACTTTTTGAGTATTGTTATAACTGACGTGGAAGCTGCAACAGGAGCACACCACAACAAAATAGTTGCAAAATATTGTGCCATTCGTTTGCAGTAAGGTTAGGAAAAGGGCAACATAAAGAAAGTAGCAGAGCACCTGGAGAGCATGTATATCTCTGCCAAGGTTGATTGGCCACTTTATCACCATGTTGCATATACGTTTATTAATATCAGATACATCCACATCATCAAGATCTTCACTTTTTTTCATAAAGATGTCTGAATTATTTTCACCCCAAAAAAAATGTTAAGGCCTCACATCTCGCAATATTAAAGGAAGTGCAAAACCAACCCTTGAATCCGTCCCCTTAATCGGTTCTACTCCAAACGTCAGTGGGTTCCTCCTTAGCCAATACCCCACTCTCCCACCGAGTTTCACTAAAATCGTTTTCAGTAATCCCGCTAACTGATAACTTGGCGGAGGTAACAAAACAAAAAGCTGGGTCTTTTGATGAGAGAGAGAGAGAGAGAGAGAGAGAGAGAGAGAGCGAGAGCGAGCAGGTGCCCTAATCTGTCATTAGTGAGCACATAGAGCACAAACACATAGAAGAGACAAGCAAAACAGAAGCAGAACACAGAGCAACATGGAACAGCATTCGTAGGATGCTCTCTTTGCCTTGTAGCCACAACAATAAATACATTGCACTGGCCGACTGACAACAGGCAGGGATCCTTTTTTCAAACTTGGGCACCGAGTGATATCTTATTTTTTCAATGCTTGGAAAATGTCTGTATTGCTCTACTTTTCCTCTTCTTCCTCCTACTCCGTTCTCTTGTTCTTATCCTCCCATCCTCTTGCTCACTCGTTCTTTCCCCATTGAGCCCCTGGCATCCCAATCTCCAATCTGACTTTATGCTCAGCCCACATCAAAGCCACTGGAGAGGGGAGCAGTCTCTTCTGCATCCCTGTCATCCTCTCTGCCTCTTTCCCTCTCCTCTACTCCTCTCCAGCACACTTGTGCATCGCTCCATCACGTTATCCTGCTAAGGCTTTAATGTTACAGAAAGTACTTCAAAAGAGGCTTTTACTCTCTTTTTTTCATCCTTCCATCTTTCCTCTCACCATCTCCCTCCCTCTGTCTTCAGATGGTGTTATATCTAAATGGATTATCTGTATCACTCCCTTCCTCTGTCTGTCTTTCCCTCATTCTGAAATCAGCATCCCACTTTTAGACTACACTTAAAGGAAAGAGTTTGCCCTATTTTGGTGAGGGGGGGGAAAAAAAACAAGCACCACCATAAGGAATCAAATCTCTGTTGCATGCACAGTTCAAAGCAGGCTTCGGCATTTTAAATGGATTAATCAGAACACATTTAGCATTTCCTGAGTGTTGCACACAGCCCAGATGCAGAGGCGTTTCAGTAAATTACCTCTCCAATTGTACTTGATTATCATCATCTGAAAACAAAATGAGAAAATGGTTGGCTGC
Source organism: Hippoglossus hippoglossus (assembly GCF_009819705.1). Taxonomy (NCBI): domain Eukaryota; kingdom Metazoa; phylum Chordata; class Actinopteri; order Pleuronectiformes; family Pleuronectidae; genus Hippoglossus; species Hippoglossus hippoglossus. The sequence continues at coordinate 15,034,744 of NC_047158.1, forward strand.
AAGAAAGGTGAGTTAAGATAACGTGTTGAAATAATGTTTTTTCTTCACAAACAACAAGTCCACAATGAGCCAGAAGATTGTGACTTTGTTATTTCTCACTCTGCCTCTTTAACGTGAGTCATTGCAGTTGTCGTGTTGCAGCTGTAAATATGTGAACTATTGTGAACTACTGGCATTACATATTTAATGCTAAATTTAATATTAAACTTTGATGTATATATTAATATATTGATGTGCTGCTACTACGATACCATTACCATAAGATCACACGTGAAAGTGTGGACTTTGTTTCTTCCCAGTGGCAGTTCATTTATTTCAATAGAAAAATGTTGCTGCAGAAACGGGGCATTGTTTTACAAGTTCTGCATGCTTTAAACTTATTGTAGAACTAATGTTAAAAAAAAAATGCAAAGAATCAAAAATGCTAAAATGTCCAGCCTTAATGTTTTACTCAAAAACTTAATACTATATTTATTTGAATATTGATTTTGGTTTCAGTCTAGGGCTAGGGTGATATGACCAAAAAATTATGTCAAAATGTAAATGTTCATATCGGTCAATATCGATAATTATCACGATACGGTCTGGTTATTATTTCTGTTAAGATTGGAGACTGAATTTTGCTCCTGAGTGAAGGTTTATTATATTTAATTCTTCTTCTTTATGAGCAGAGAATGACAAACACTTGATAAACTGCAAAACATATTACAAATCTGAGTTAGATATGTTTTTTATTTCCTCACTGTGCTTGCAAGATAGATATGCATTATATCAATATATATATTGGACTTTTCTTTTATTGCTATTGATGAAAATTACAATGTTATTATTTTATTCCCCAGCCCTATTTTATATCATATTAATACATTTTACTTTTTCATCCTCTCATGCCTCTAGATGGAGAAGGTTGAGGAGGACCTGATCCGCTCCAAGTCCCTCAGGGAGAACATGGCAAAAGACTCCTCCCAACAACTTGATGATCTCAGAGAGAAATATGAGCAGCAGGTCTGTATGAGACATCTGTGTTGCTGCTGTATCCAGGGGGAAGAGTTCTCCTCTTGCTTCCACCATCACAATCACATTGTTATCGTTTCTACATTATCAGTGAACACTTGGCCCGATGGAGCCAAGGGGACTGACATCCATTTGGAATTGTCATGTTATTCCTCCCCATCTGTTCTGCCTGATTTATTTCTCATGATAAGGGACACGCTTTAGATTAACCATAAATTGCGGCTCAATAAATATCTTAAATATTGCCAATTGAAAACTAATGCAATCTGCATAGCAGATGCACCGTTGCCTTATCATCCCATCTCCATCACTCTCCTTCGATTAGGAGTCTAGTAACCATTTTCACAACTCATTGAAATCTAGCTTACTGATAGGAGGACATCTCTTATAGAGCATCAGATTCAATTAAACCAGGGAAATGGATGTTATCAGAGGCAGCCAGTGTTATTTGAGGAGACAGGCAGTGTAGTTTATATTTAATATTTAACTTTTAGCTCATCTGCCTACAAGAAGGATTTTTCTTGTAGGCAGAACACAAAATTCATATTTTAATTGAATGACATACAAAATAAAATTTAAAACGACTCCACAAACTTATTGTGATTAATAATTGTACATACAACACAAGGCAAAATGAACGGGATTTTCAAGTTAGGAATAATCATGAAGCTCAACATAGTAAACTATTGCACAATGTGATTTCAAGATATATGAAGTCGTATATACCTGGATTGCTATTAAATAAATGATACATAATTCTTAAATTATTTACTTCCTCCTTTAAATTATGTAAAACAATGTGTGTGTGTGTGTGTGTGTGTGTGTGTGTGTGTGTGTGTGTGTGTGTGTGTGTGTGTGTGTGTGTGTGTGTGTGTGTGTGTGTGTGTGTGTGTGTGTGTGTGGGGCCCCATATGAGTACGATCATGTGACAGAAACTTTGGGAGTTTCCAGTATCTGATGCGTCATCTCTATTTTCCATCTGTATCCACAACATGATTGATTTCTAAGCAGCAAACTAGCGCTCAGCCTGTCAGTTAATAAGCATGCTAGCACTCATTTCCAGGCCAGATGGAGTTAACACTGCGTGTAATTTGCTGTAGATTGGTTGTAAGTGGAGGATACAACGCTGGAGTTACTTTCAAAAAACACTGCAGAAACAGTTATCTGTTTATTTTATTTGCTCCATGGTCAAACAGCTGCGTTTGTAACTATGACATTTGTGGGTGGTTAAAAAAAAAAACAACAACATTTGAATTGGTTGTATAATGTATGCATTTTATTTAAATCTTTTTAGAATACACAATCTGAGGACGATGGAAGATGTAGAGTTTCACATTGTCATTGAAATCAGAGAAGCCTCATTAAGAAGGAATAAGTTGTCCGACCCTCTGGACCCATTGTCATTGATCAGCTCGAGGGGCACAGACAGCTCCACGTGCAACGTCAAATTATGCTCCTTCTAATGGGTCTGACACATTCCTCTTTCCGTACAGCCCCATGCATTTTAAAATCCTTTTTAGTGTACGTGTGCATACACATACTTTTAGTATCAGGAGCACCAGTAGAAATTGTTAACCTACATAAAAATCCGTAGTGTTTTAACATCCCTGTGTCTTTACCACTATCTGTTTACATTTCATTTGCAATCACAACCAAGTGTAAACCCTCTACATCCACACCCTTGCAGATAAGTCCAGATTTGAATATCTTTCCCAGTCCAACCCTGGGCCGTACAGGAGAATGAGTCCGACTGTTGGATGGTGTCATTCATCACTGATTAGCTGAGAATGGGCATGTTATGACTGAAAGTACATCAAGGCTTTTGTTAAAGTTTCTCGACCCCCTTGGTGTTGAGCAAAGATGAATATGTTATAATACCCAGCTTGGTGGCAGCTCAGACAATGTCCATTCATTCTATCCATGGAGCAGTCTGCGCCCCTCCGGGTGATCAATTAAAAACTGACATTACCTCCAGAGGGTTGGACTCTTTCTCCTCTCTGTGTGAGCATACTTATCACAGAATCATCCACCTTGCTCAAAAACAGCAGAATCTCTATATGTCTTAAGTCAAAAGTAGAACTTATTCGGATCATGTAAGTGGGCATTAGTTTTAGGTTATGACATTATAGGAATTTGTCACATAATAACCGGACTAGTGCAGTGCCCTTTTCTATACAGGTTGCTGTAACCAGGTTGCACATTTCTTTCTGAAACAAAGAGCTGTTCCCCTGTTTCTTTAAAGTTTGGTAAAGCTTGACTCAGTCAGCAGAACCCTGAACTTGAGAATTGTCGTTGTTGTTGACAACAGCACATTCACGTCAATGGGCGCATTCACAACCACGACGTTTATTCAAAGTGCATTTACATAAATTCTACACTGCACTTCCTTGGGCCCTTAACAATACACGTGCCAAGTGTAAAGCCGTTAAGAGGAACAGTTTTCGAGGTATGCGAGCCGCTTACAGACCAACAGAGACTTATGGAATTAGTTGATGAATAATATTTTGTTAAAACGAAAATATGTTATAACATAAAAAATCTTTTTTTTTATAACTTTTCATGTTAATACATGATTTATTTTCCGGCTTAGGCATTACACGCTTCTCTGCAGTTTATTGTTCTGAGGAGTCGCATGTTTTTTCTTTCATGTGAAAAACAGATCAGCAATCAGAGCTTCATAGAAAATAATCAAATGACGATTATCATCTGCTGCTACGCAGAGTGGGGGTGCAGTTGACAGTTGACGACAGCTACACAGGGTTAGCAGCACATCAGGAAGCTTTGGTCTTGACGATATAAACATCTAAAGACAAAGAGCCTGTCTTTGTGATGGTGCTGATGTGACATTCGCTGCACAGTTAGAAGGGTAGACAAAGAGAATAAATGTGTCTCCGTACGCATATAAAGATGTGAGATTGTTCGTAAGTTACTGTGAGAACTGTTGTTTTACGTTGTGTGCACATTCTATGTACTTTGTTGTGTGGATCCGTTCTTCCTTGTCCGCATGATGTATGCATTACGCCTCTACTCCTCCACAGAGAGATCAGTGTCACGAGATTGCAGCGGTCAAGTTTGTTCATTCAGATGCTCACAAGAGAGCTTCCCCTAAAGGGGCAGCTTCAGTGAGACTTCAAACAGGGAGCCATGTATGAGGGAGTTGTTTTCCAGCTGACATCATGGTGACCTGACAGAGCTCTGCTTCTTGACGTTGGAGTGACGTAGGCAGGTCAAATGGCTGCTGTGGAGTCATGACCTTGAGAGTTGTCATAATGCTCAACAGCCTCATACTTCAGCTGTTAGATTGGGATAATAAACAGTAAAGGAGTCACAGCCAAATGTGCACTCATATCCAGACTCGGCGCCACTCACTGGCCATCTTCTGTTCAAACCCTACAGTGAGGAAAAAGAGGTTTGCTCCCCCCCACACACACACACAAAAAACTCGCCCCAGCCTCCCCTGCTGAGACCAGACAAGCCTTCTGTTCTGCTCTCCTCTACACCCTCCTTATCCCTCCTCCTTCCCAAATATTTCAGATATCCCCCCTGGGGTTGAAAGAAGCCTATTACCTCACTGTCCTGTCTCAATGCGTACAATGCACACACACACAACCATGTCAGCCGAGGCTGACAGGAGTCGTGCTGTGCAGTAACACCCGACCCACTCTGTATCTGTGGCACCAAGCTGTGCTATAACTGTCTTCCCTCATAAGTGCCACGCCGGTCCCTTTAAGAACCGCAGCACCCAGCATCCTCCACTGCATGCTAGCGCTGCGTGATGTCACAACCAGGCTCCTCGCTGGGTCTGCTTACTGTCATCTCCTCTGCGCCTTTTCCTTATGATGTTTTTCTCACAATGGATCTATCTTGTCCATTTCTTCGTCCTCGTTTCACCTCAGATCCCCTCTTGCCTCCAAAATCCCCTTGGCCTCAGAAACTAAACAGGAGCGAACTGTCAGCCAGGACGTCCTCAAACTATTTCTGTTACCGCATGTCCTGCTGTCCTGCTGGGGAGTTCTTGAAGCGATTGCCTGCTTATCAATTTGTCAGCTGTGATTTATGTGAATGATTCTGACTATCCATATGGGACTACATATTCTGGCTGTGGATCTGAATTGTATCTATTATGTCTTTGGATAGAGAAAGCGTTGCATGTTTCTGTTTGTGGAATGTACCGTAGACGACATCAGCATTGCTAGTATCGTCATGTGGAGGATGTTGCCCACATTTTGCATAGTATTTGTCGAATGGAGCTTTGTGGTGTTCTATTGTGTACTTAAGAAAAGGTATCTTGAGGCTGTGCTGTATGTGTGTGTGTGTGTGTGTGTGTGTGTGTGTGTGTGTGTTTGTCTGCCATGCCACTAACTGAGCCGCAGAGATAAAATACATTTTTATCCAGCTATAAATCCTCCAATTGGCCTTTTTTTTTTAGGACATTAAACAAAGCTTTCCAAAAAGCTGAAGGGTAAATTCTTGGCTGCCAAAATGAAGTGTCTATTGTGGCCCAGCTCTCAGTGCTGGAGACAGAATCTGGCTTCCTGTAGATAGCCCCTCATTCATCACCTGCTCTGAATAGCATGCAATGTCCGAAGATATGGCCGTGGATAGAACAAGCACAGGACATAGAAGCTGTGGATCTCCACCTCTCTGGCAGGCCAGGTAGGGTGCCGTCAAGCACAATGTGCAGGGGATTAGCTTCAAAGCAGGGAGGCGAATGGGCCCCAGGCCCCTGCTGTCCTTTCAAGGCTCCGGCTGGGGCTGCACGGCGGGATGGTGTGGGGGTCACTGGTTCCCCCGCCATGGGGGAGTGGGAATGGAACGGAGCCTGGGAAAGGCTCGGAGGTTTGGGGCTGGGAGCTCCGCTGGCAATGCTCACCTCTCAGCAGGTGACTCCGCTCCCAGTTATAGTGGGAAACAGACTTGCCTCAGCTGACAGGATGATTAAGCCCTGAAAAATGTGGGCTTTGTGTACCATTAGAAGTGTTTTATTTTGCTGTACTGTATTGTGTGTAGTTGTAGTACTCTGGTGAGACTGAAGTCCACTGTGTATCTATACCGAGCCTTCTTATTGATTGGTGCATACAGGTCCTTTTCTATATTCTGACTTAGATGACTTTCTGCTGCATAAACCAGAATGGTAGCATCCCTTGAGCATAATCACATTAGTTGTAAAAACATGTAAACTGATATTGGTAATGTTAAAGCTGTTCTCACCTCCCTATCCATTTTTTTTCTTTTCTTTTTTTTGATTCAGGGTTTATAATGAACATCATAGTCATCGCCTAAGCCGATTTTCGCATGCTGTCAGGCGCCTAGCATGGGGCATCGGGTGGTTACTGCAGCCAGATGGCTAACCCCTGCCAGCTTGCATGCATAGCATGAACTAGCTGCTCTTTTATATGCCGATCGCAGAATAGGGATAGGGGACAGATTTAAAGAGAGAGAGGAGTGGGACATTGAGGGCCAGTCGGTACAATTGGCAACAGAGGTGGGAGGGCGGGGGAGCCAGCCAGATGTAAACACATCACATCATGTTGTCCTCTGACAATGTGAGGAAGCGGAGAAACTTTCTCGCCTGTCTTTCCCCCCACCTCCTTACCAATTTCACCAAATTGTTTGGGCACATGGGTGCTTTGGGTGGAGGGAAGGGATAGAGGGAGTAGGACGAAGAAAGGATGGATGGATAGGTGGATGGACAAGTTGTCATGACGACAGGGTTGCTCTGAGTGTGTGTTGGCTGATGAAGTCTCTCTTTGCCTGCTTGTCCAATCAGATGGCTGAGCAGCGCATGCAGCACGAGCAAGAGAGGACGCGGCTACAGCAGCAGCATAGCGCGGAAAAGGACAGCCTGGTCCAGGAGCGCCAGCGGGAGGTGAGCAGCCTGGAGAGGCAGGCCAGGGCCGCCCTGCAACAGCACCAACAGCACACCCAGGAGTGGAGGAAGCGCGATGCCCAGGTAGGGGGTCTCCACTGATCCTCGTCCGCACACACATGCATGCTGACCCACCGCTCTCCCATGGACAACCATTTTGAATGTTGCCCATTGACGTTTTCCAGGGTTTCAAAAGCTCAGCGGGTTAAGACACTTTTTTACTTGAAACTAGACAGATATTGCTATAGGTCGGGAATCGTTTTATAGATTGCTATGTATTTGGGCGCAAACATATGTACGAATTTAGACTTAGCTATTTGAAAAGAAATTTCTTTTGATTTTTTAAAAACGGTGCTGTGCTTAAGACAAAGTTTAAAATATCTAAAATTGTCCCCAAAAAAATTATCGCCGCAGAGTTTTCGTAATACAAGTGTTAAGTCTTGAATTTCTGAAAATCCCAGGTAGCCAGATAAAGGAAAATACATTTTCTGCGTTGAATGCCAGTTTTTATTTCAAAACCCCAAGGATTTCTTTTATTTTCCGCTGTACGGTCATGGACCCAGCGGCAAGCGCCCAGTGCTTCCCACCGAAGTGCATCTCCGCATGGCATCCCCCTCTCACCGCAGGTATCCATCTCCCTTCTTGAAAACAGTGGTGATTCCCTCATCCCACCATGGACGGCCACAATGAGTTCACGACATTTGTGTCTATATTAACGGACATCCCTGACACCGAGAAATAATTCTGTTTCCATTAAGCCAAACCAGCAGCAGGTTCTCATCTCATACTCCTCGCTCAGCCTTCGCCTCTCTGCAGCCTGAGCTAGCTTGGAGCTCTGTGGGAAACCATTTGACAAACCAGCCCCCAACTGGGGATGTATTCGACTCTTCAAGCCTTCTGATTAAATGGAGCTAATGTCATCATCATTAGCTGGGGACAGGGATTCGGACAGACATATTTATTAACTGTGGACAAAAACGTGCTCACCCCAAAATGTGGGCACAGATGGAGCCAGACACCGAACGAACCGCGACGTATTCGTACTCGTAAACTATTGTACATGTTTTATTTTTTCCTCATTCGTCACAATCATTTGTGTGTCATTATAGAGATAATTTACATTTACCACTAACAACAAATAACTGATTTTATTATTTTTTCAAAAAGTGTTCTCCAGTTTGTTGCAGGTTAAAGCCTATTCTTGTAAAATGCTTCGATATTTGAAGGATTAAGAAATTTGCCAAACTCTAATCATTTTGTCTTTCGTTGTATTCTTTGATGATGTTTTAATTTTAGTTGCAAACAAGGAAAATATATGGGATGTTCCCATCAACGTTCAAAATAACCACTAGCTCAAATTTGGCTGAAATGTCAAAATATCTGTCTCTATATTGAGGTAAACACCACTTTTATTCCACCACACCAGCAAACTGCTGTACTGGTTGGCTTGTATCACAGCAGTCTAAAATATATCAAAAAGCTGGAAATGGTAAAACATGAGGGAAAAGTGCTGTTTTTTCATTCCCTGTCTAATGTTTCCTTTTTCTAATATTTTTGGGGGAAATGTCTTTGACACCACCGATGACACCAGGCAGTGTGTTATTTGGTTTTCTGGAGATGCCGTCACAACGAGACGATAACAGCCGATAACATGCTGTCCAAGTCGTGTCAAAATGACATGCAGTTTGGCAAATCTCAGGAGGTGACAGAAAACAAACTTCCCCTGCCCTCATCTCATATTCTCAATTCCTGTTTTCCCGTGCAGCATTTTGAGTAGCGATCACACACCCGACTAATGTCAGATGTTAAGGCGACAGAAATTTTCACTCGGGCCTTGGAAAGATGGAGGACAGGATTGTGAGCTCTCTGAAACTGCTGGGGATGTGAGTCGGTTTGACTTCCTGTGTGAGCACTGTTCCATGGATGTGCTGTTAAAATGACAAGAAGCTGACACCCCACCAGCAGATAATGTATTAAAGATGAGCTTCTTTTTTTTTATATTGAGCAAATCCACTTATTATTAAACACTTTTGCATCACCAAGGTTGTTTACCCCTTGAGAATTCTTTATCTCTCACACTGATACTAAACCACAGCTAATGTGGCCCTGCACTGGCATTTTTTTAGACACAAAGCTGCTGTGAAAAATTTCAAAAAAGGCAGCATTTTGATGATGCCTGGAGAAAACATAGACCACTTCCTTTCCAGCACATGCCACAGCTTCTCTTCTTCTCTCACTTCTTGCATATCCTGTGGTTCCTGGATTCTCAACTTTTCACAGCCAATCAAACAAAACAATTCCACCAGATATGTGAGATGGACAATGATATTATCATCAAGTGCTGTGTCAGTAACAGGCAACACAAATGTTTGCCCTGGCAATTGAGCCTCATTATTTCTGCCTCTCTCCTGCGCACACTTTCTCTTCCTGGACTCAGTGGAAGGACGACTGCAGCTCAGAGTTTATTGGCTAAAAGAACAGCAACTGTCCGCCACACACTCTCGAGGATGAGTAATACCCACTCATCCCCTTGATGTGGGGGGACAGCAATAAATAGCATTCCTGACTCTTGCCTTGTGTTTGAGAAGGAGAGCCAATGAGTCGTAGCAGCGTCTGGAGGGGAGAGCTAACACGGGGACACATTGTCCTGATCCCACTAAAGTTTGTTATCCAAGAAACTCTGACTTCAACCACTGTGTAGGCACGACACATTATAAAGACTTCCTGTTGTGTGTATGGGTTTCATTTGGTTTTCAGGATGTTCACATCCACACTTTTAAATGATCTTTCCTTTCCTCTGCTGAACCTTATGCGTTCCATGTTATGAAATCTCTAATGAATTAAATTAAGCGACTGGTTTTCAGGCCTGCTGTGTTGTTTGCTTTTCACCGAATCAGGGGATTAACTCACCATTCCCAGTCTGGTGGACCTGAATCTTGCCGTTCGCTTAAAAGAATAAAGTATTTCTTAAACCGTTTTTTTTTAAAATACCAAAGCGTGAAAGGAAGCTTTGAGTTTGGCTGCGAGTCCAGGATGATGAAACGTCTTCCTGATGAAATATGTTTGCCCGCAGCGGTTACCGTGTTGTTCTGTTGGCTGATCAATGCCCCCCAGAGGACGAAGCAGTTTCATGGTGTTCGTTTTTTGGGGAAAAAAACGTCACCTTCTAAAATGTTTAAATTATGGTGGGGTGGCCTTGGTTCTTTCCTCCCATGCACTGTGGAAAATATGAAAACTATTTTAAACTGAAACCAAAAGAAGTTTTTTTTTTTTCAAATTCCATTATATGATAAAAACAATTAAATATAATTCGCTGTTGCTGTTTTGTTTATTTTTTTTTCACGTCAGAAACTTTAACTCAACATTATACATGAATTTCTGTTGTATTTTGAATACAACAGAATTTGTTCGTTCTGTGCAAAAACCAACATTCATATTTTTGACACCAGCTCCTCCTCAAAACTCATTTTATGGCTGTTATTCTCCAGAATAATTATGTCCTTTTTTTCCTGAAGGAACATACACACCATCTGGACTTCAAACAGCATGGGAGAGAGCGAGAGTCTTGTGAGGTCTTTCTTCTGGGCCGTGATGGACTAAATAATGATGCTGTCAATTTTTCAAAGTGTTTCGATCCTAAGTACGTGATTAAGATGAGTCAAATGAAGAGGGTGATGACAGACTAAGTCAAAGCTAAGAGGATTTGTGATGAAGAGAACAAGGCAGACAGCGAGACCAGTGTGGACAGTGATTGTCTCAGTGCTTGTGTGTATTGTCATTTACCGAATGATTGGTCCCTGAGATCTGGTACTGTCAAGTGAGTCTTGTCTTGTTACTCAGTGATCTCCAGTAGTGGAGGAGAGTCCCACTGAGCTGGCGTGTCACTGTGATTCCTTAAATGATTTCATCATATACATCTGAGAATTTCTGTTAGAACTCAGCTGGGTTTTTTTCTTTTCCTCCATTCAGAACGATTGATCATGGGCGAAGTCGTGAGCGTGTACTGATGCTCTGTGATGTGTCGGGAGTTACAGCATACTCTCTTTCCAACCATGAAGCCATTTAGTATGTGCATACATCACATCTTGGATTTCAGCCAGATGGATTTTTATCTGACTGACAACAGGGAAGCGTTCATTACGACAGTCCGCCTGGTTCAGTCAAGTATTATTCATATGTGTATGTCAGTTTTACTGCTTACACTATATGCCTGCATTATACACAAAATATGTATATGTTGAGCTTTAAGAATCACTTACATTATACTCATACAAATTGGTTTCTAAGTTGAGTTCAGTAAGAAAAGTATAATCACAGTATAGGATGGTTAGATACACTATATTAAACTGTGACAGTGGTTTACTGATTAGTACTTAGTCGTGTTTAGTGTTCTTGTCCAGAGTTGGATGAAAAGACTGAGTCCACTCATGTCTCTGGATTAACTTTGGTCCTAGATGCAGGAGGTGTTTAGCTTCACTTGACTTTAAGACTCACTGTGTGTTCTCCCATTTCCTGAGTTGTGACGTTGTTGTTCCGACTTCAGTGTTTCTGTGCTTTGAAGTCCTAATGTGGGAAAAATATGGACACTGTAAACAAAATGTGTTGTATTTAGGCGTCTAGAGTGTTTACACAACACCTCGACTCATCTTTCCAATATTTGCACCATAACAAAAAGCAAAGAAAAGGGATCAGATGTGACAGGCATATAAATAATATAAAACGTATGCATGTTAATCTGTAAAGTCTAGTGTCAGGCACTTGTGAGAGGTGAGCATGCAGTTTGCAAGTCGACAATAAAAGCTACTATTTAGGGTTGACTGTAAAATTACAAGTGATCAGCAACTCAGCAACTTGTGTACCAAAACTTCCCGCGATGGCGTCCATGTAAATAACACCACGTAAAAATAAAAACTCTGAAGATCACTAACATTAAGGATCTAATTTATTTAACCTGCAAAACTAAACTAAATCCCAAAGTCCCAAAACTTCTCTGTCAAAAGACATAGACTTATTTTTTCGTGCGGCTTATAGCAAAGGTTAACAGAATTAAAAGTAAGATATTTTCCAGGTGCTCAAGTCAAACTATAGACATTTCTCACAGCAGAGGTTTGAGTCGTCGCTGCAGGAAGAGCACAGGTGTAACTAATATGATTAAAGTATGGCTCTGTTCCATTTAGGTGTGTCTGTGAGCCAGAACACACAATACCAGGATAATGGGACTGGCATGCGTAGATGGAATACAGCTATTATAAATGTCATTAGTTCCACCCGTGTTTGCTAAAACATAGTGTCGACTGTGAGAAAGGTCTTCCGACCCGTGTGTCATCTTCATGTCATCGCTTTAGATTTTAAAATGCTAAATGATTTTTACTGTTCCATGTAATCTACAACCACTTTTTAAAATTAATGATCCTATATTATTACTGTAGAAATATACCATGCATCTATTAGGACTCATCTAATGTTGATGACATATTTAACTTATTACCAATTCTGTAAAATTCTGTATATATTCTTTTCTTAATCAAAGATATGAATATACTCTTAAACATAGTGTCAATTATGTGTACACACACACACACACACACACACACACAACACACACACATATTTGTCTTCATGCTTGCCTATCAGAGAACAGTGAAAAAGAGTGGCAGCTGTGTTGAGGTTGTGAAGTCTGCACATCCTGGCAATTTATATAAATATAACTTGTCTTTGCAACTATATTCATTAAATGCAAGGAAGTGTAGTTATTTCTTGTAGTATTTTACATTTGCGTTTGACTTTGTGACATTTTCTCTAAATTGAACCCAGTCCTTTAGCCAGTGTCCCGCTCTTCTCCTCTCCTCTGCCAGTCTTTTGTCGTCTTAGCTGACACTGTGTTACCCGGTATATTTCCTCTGACACTTTCCTATTGTCACCGAGAACTGCCTCTTCACAAAGCCTCACATCAGCATGCTAAAATATGTACTGCTGAAGCGCCTGCGCTCACTTTGACTTCCAAGAGAAACGTGCGCTTTTGGCCTCCTGAGTTTCTGACATGTCACCGCCAATGCCTCCGTTCTGGAAGATTATACTCGCACTTATTAAAAGATTTTTTGGAGGAGAGATCATCCACATTTGTTAAAGAGAGAATTATACATTAAAGGGTCTTGTGGGCTCAGATCTGATCGCTGCTTGCCCTTGAAGGCACAAGCGGCGCGGAGAGATTGGTAATGTTGGCAGACAGGGGAAAGGGACATAGAGATGGAAGGTTGCATTAGTTTGTTTTTTCTTTTTTTACATAATTTTCTCTAAACGTGCCACATTCATACATGTCATTGTGTGTGTGACAGCTCGATCATGTGTGCCTGTTTGTCTGCGTGTGCACGAGTGGATGTGTCTGTGTGTGCCAGTGTAGGAGGGAGTGTAACACTGAGCCACAGCAGCTGCCTGTTTTTGTGACACTCCTTTGAAGTCGCTTTAATTCTCCCCAGTGCCCGCTAAAAAAGACTTTAGACACTTTCTGTCTGATTGCCTTAACATGGCGTTGTCCTCGGATGCCCAGGCTTTCAGGAAGGGGGGGGTGGCAGGAGGCAGAGCTCACAGTGCAAACCAAAGTGAGGAAGAAAGTAAACCAAGGAGAGGAGGGAGGATGTGCAATAGCTGTGGCACACATGCAATGTAGGTCGTGAAGGGTGAAATACTGCAGCTGTATTCCATCCTTCAGTGCCAGCTACATTTCACTTTATATGTTGTGCTAATTTAATATAGTACAATTTAGGGAATTATTGGATTAAACTGATAAATGAAATGCATGTTTGGCCCCTTATTTAGTACAAATAAAGTCTATTTTAGAAGCTGTGATGTCCTACTGTAACATGGATGCCCCATTTTATATAAATGCTATTCAGTATCTTGTATTTATAAATTTTACATCCATCCATCCTCGATTCTGCTTAAGGATCGTGGAGGAGACAATCTGAGCTGACACTGTGATAGAGGAAGGGGACACCGGTCGCCAGCGTATCACAGGGTTTCTTACTGAATCTTGTATTTTGAAATGATGTGAAATGTCCAATAAGAAATAATTTCAGTTTTGAAGCCTATTCCTCATATCCATTGCAAACAATCTTCGTCATACCAACCCATTCAGACCTGTTCAGACCTGGTATTAAAATCCGTCACTAGTGGACAGTGTTATGTACAGGTATGAACGCCCCTAAGATGCATCGTGGACGTATTTCAGATCAGATCACTTGTTCACTCGTGGTCGTTCTTTTAACAGTGTTAATGCAAATGCGTCCTGGGCCACAATGACATACTGCCTACTCAGCTGACCTCCTCTGACCCGCTACAGTTTCACAATGAACCGTGTGTTTTTGCACTTCTCAGTTACAATATGTTGTTTTATTTGTGGCCACCGCCTCAATATTAACACTAACCACCATATATCGGGGTTTCTTCTTTTTTTTTTTTTTTTTTTCCAAATGGGGGAAAGTTTTCATTGTAAAGCTACGCAAATACATTTACCGTCACACACACATTGACAATGGATACATCTGTATAGTCAGATTGGCTAAAAACAACAGAATTTGTTCTTTTTGGAAACAAATTATACACGTTTATTTGCTTATAGAGCGGGGAAATGAGATCTAATCACAAGTATATCAGGAAGTATCCTAATGTCAGGTGTGAACTGTTGTACTTGTGTCCACTATACCATGTCTGAACCGAGCCTAAGTGATGCAGTTCTGTCTGAACAGTCTAAGTGTAACCCTACCCCCAACCCCCACCCCCACCCCCCCCCCCACCCCCCCCCCCCCCCCCCCCCCCCCCCCCCCCCCCCCCCCCCCCCCCCCCCCCCCCCCCCCCCCCCCCCCCCCACCCCTGAGATGAAACTTAATTGCACGTGTCAGGACAGTCTAACTCCTGGTGTTTCAGTGGCTGTGTGGTAGTAGTCGTTATCATTCCTGCTTTCTTTTGTTGACTTTCACTGGCAGCACTAATAAAGGGCTCTTCTGGGCAAATTCAAGGCTGAGCAGTTCAAAGAGAGAGGTCAAGGGAAGGGTCGGGCCATCGCAGCAGCCTCCTTACATCCTCACAGAGGACAACAGACACATTTGAGCATGTTTGGGAAACTTTCCTACAAACTATCTTATAGAAACACGAGAAAGCAGATGGAAAACTACAGTGAGATGGTTTCTTCACAAATACACCTGCTTAGTGATTTTTTTTAAACTTAAAACTCCAGAAAAGTGTAAGATACAGGACTTTTAAGATCTGATTGTGGTGTCATCATTATAAAGTATTGATGTATAGGAGTTGACGCAATTAATGACGTAATCTGGAGATATTTATTTCTATATTTTCACTCTACAGGACAGATCATCTTTTTCTGTTTCTGTTCGTCTATCTTGTATTTGTCAGATAAATTATTTAATCCCGCCAGATAATTTACAAGGCGGGTTGATGCCTGCATGCCATTAGTTAATATCACTTACCTGAATCCACTATACATCTGTGTTTTTCTCTTTGCAGACAATTTCAGAATTGGAAGATCAGTTGTCAAGTCTACGCGATGAGCTCCAGGGGGCCATCACCCAGCATAAGCAGCAGCTTGCAGAGCTGGCATTGCTTCGGGAGGAGGAAAAGCAGAGGGCTCTCCTGGACAAGAAGGCGGCCCTGGACCGACTCCGCACTGAGATGGAACACAGCCGCAGTGACCTCGAGAGGAGCCACCTGCAGGCGAAGGACGCCGCTCAGGAAAAGGTGAGTGAAGGTTTGGTAAAAGACGACATGTGGTCAGTTTCCAATAGAATACTGTTTTAAAAAAAAGCCCATTACGTAGTTATATCCATCAGGTTCAGTTTTTATATACTTGCAGTGCACAAGGAGGCAGGTGTCACCCTGTAACTAGAGTCTAAAAGGTGTTTTCTTATCTTGTTTTTGCAATATTTTGTTCAAGCTTTTTGAAAATATTTGTTTTTTTACCTCCTTTCACAAAGTTGTTTTGTCTTCCACTGTTTGCCTCCTCAGATTGATATTTGTCAGAGAACATGTGAAGAATGTCATCTTTATATATATCAGTGTTTACAGTGAAAATAGATCCTGTTTGTATATGTGAGTGGGACTAGTTATATAAAGCTTTTATCCAAAGGCTTTTCCAATTCCCCTGCAATTCACACACACACACTCCCACGCCGATGGCAGCAAGCTAACCATGCACAACACTGATCTGATCATCAGAAGCAATGGGTGTTAAATGTCTTGTTAAAAGACACTTAGACATGTGGACAGGAGGATCAAACCACCACCTGCAATTAGTGGACGACCCACTCTACCTACTGAGCCACAGCCTTTCCCAGGGGAGGAAGGCTTGCCTGGGTTTACCACCGTAGCAGAGATCTGCTACTATGTCATGCCACCACAGAGAAGTTAATGTTCTCAGAAGCACCGACAGATGGCTCAGTGTTATTGAGGTATTTCGTGCTGAACACCAATTAAAACGCTGCATGTTACTATTACATATTCTTTCTAGATCCTTAAACAGAGAGTTGAATGAGATAATCTACACTACATGTACTTTTGTAGAAGTACTTATGTAGAAATTCAGTCATTTTGACCGTCTTAGCATCATGGGATGTATTATTTTTTAAATGTGTACTACTGAAGGATTGAACTTAAGGGTCGGTCATATAGGAGAACCCACAGCGTTTCACTAGAGGCTTTATCCAGCTTTGCTTTTTGCTATCTTGGTGAACCAGGAAGTGCTTCAATTAAAACTTCTGAAGTCCCCTCTTTTTTCTTTCTTTCTCTCTTTCTGTGTCATATTTGCTCTCCTCGCCACGACGGAAACTGGCCCCACAGCTGGGAAATCACCCATAATCTTGTGCTGGTCTAGCAGGAAGCTGACCTAAGGTGGTGTTGATCAGAACCTAATCCCTCGGCAGGGCCCATCAAAGAGAGCATTTTTCATTAGACACCATCCCACGCCAGCTGCGCAGCATTAGCCCCGGAATGCAGGGACCTCCAAAGCACCCAGGCAGCCATTTTGGCTCCATATGGCGCACAGAACTAGGGGTACTGAGGGGAGAGAGATCCAAGGAAAGGAGTGCCCTTTTGACAGGGTACTCTTAATTTGAAGAAATTACGCTATTTCCAACCGGTCCCTTTTGGACGTGAAGGCAGTTTTGAAGCTAAAAGTTATTTTATCTTTTTGTCACACTTTAATTCCTTTCTCTTCTCTCCTTTCTATATGGTGAAAATGACCTGCAGTTGTCAGGGAATCTGGAGTGGATTCAAAGCAGTGAGAATGAATGTTGAACTTAGACCGATAACGATATCAGCAATGTGCTAGTTTTGCTTTTTCATGAAAGAGATTAATGATTTCTCCATCCTTTTTTTGTCAGCTGAAAGTGCAAGCTTCTAAAAAAACTCACCAAAGGTTGAACATCTTACTTTCTCAATTTTTTCTACTGTCAAATCTGACTCCAAGTTTGACTTCGGAGTGGGCAGTGAAAAGTTTCACGACTTCATTGCTCTTTTTTTCTTTTTGGCTCACATGGGATTGAAGTCAGCCAGGCCTCAGATCCATATTGACTTGTTCACCCTGTTTTGTAAGCTGAAAATTTCTCATTCTTTTGATGCAGACAGAAATGCTGTCCTCTGCAGTCCACTGTGCTCTCAGAAGCAGAGCTGGGCAGGCCAGCTTTTCCCTTTTTTTTTTTTTTTTTTTGAACACATCGCCCAGATCCTGGAAAAAAGGCCAGAGAAATCCATTAAATCCATGAATGGATTCTCATCAAAGACGCAAGCATTTAAGGGAAAGACAGAGAGGGATACTGAGAGATGGGGGATGTTTTAGGAGTAGACAGTTGGAGCTGTTGGAATAAAATAATGAGAAACAGAATATCAGAGAAGATAACATCAGATGTTAAGATAGTTCTATACATTTGAGCTTCACACAAACAGAAAGAAAGGGAAGGAAAAGTGATGGAGGTAGGCTGAGAAGGTGTGGGGGGGATTTTGTGTGTGTGTGGGTGTGTGCTGGTGCACGTGTGTGTGTTTTCATGGGTGAGAATGAATGTGCACAGACCTCCCAATCTCTGTGCTCCACTGAGGGGCCTGTGAAGCTGCCTCTGTGCCTGATAAAAATGCCTCATCTCTGGGCCACAGTTAGCATGAATCCTGCCTCTCACCCACACCACCTCCTTATCTAACTTTTTTATTCCCCTCCAAAACCCCCACCTTCCCTGTCTTTCCCCACGTCCCCCCTCTGCCTTCAAGTTGTGGCAAAGCCTAGAACATCAGGGCTTCCTATAAAGAGTCGGCCTTACCAGAAATCAGGGCTAGGCTTTGAGGGAAGTGTGGGAACACCACACATGCATGTGCACACTGCACACACACTTCTGTATGCTGAGCAGCATATTAAACACAAGTTAAAAATTAAAAGTTTGGTTAGTAAAGAAAAGGCCTTTGTGTTGAACCTCTTCACCTCCCACTGCTTGTCAATACTAGAGATGGGAGATCGTGTGCAACAAAAGATCAGGAGGCTTGAATAACGTCTGGAACCTTGAATTCATATTTACTCTTCGTCTGAAGAGCGCGGCTCTTTGAACTGCAGAGAGAGAGATTAGATCTGCAAATTTGTCTGTCTGTGTTGACCTGTGTGTTTGTCTATGACTGTGTTTGTCCATGAGTGTGCACGTGTGTGTGTGAGAGAGTGAGTGCATACTTAGGTGTACTTGGTATAACTGCGTATACTACATCCAATGTAGTAAACGTCCCCATGACTGTGCTTAAAAAATGTATTAAAAAAAAGAATTAAATAAAAATGTGATGATTCCCTAGGCCACTGCATGTGTGCGTGTGTGCATGTGTTTATACCTCTATTTTTGTGAGGACCAGTTTGACATTTTGACCTTGTGGAGTACGGACATTTTGCCCTATCGTCACTTTCTGACACATCCTTTAAGAGGCTGTTTGAAGGTGAAGCATTGGTTTTAGGGTCATGGTTTGGGTTAGATTTAGGTCATGGTAAGGGCTGGAGTTGGGGCATGTTGTTGTGAGGATTAAGGTCAGGGGCAAGAAAATGCATTATGTCAATGAGTGTGCTCACTAAGATCGAAATACAGTACATGTTTGTGCATGTGCGTGCGTGTGTGTCCGCGCGCACCTACTTTCACCTCAGATCAAAGGGACAGGGCATTTCATCAAACTCTAACCAAGTGTGACAAAACCACCTGGAGGCAAACATCAGCCAATGAGAAATCATCTTTTTGGCATGCAGTAGCCAATCGGTGCTCCCTGTGTCACAGCACCACCAGTGTCCCCCTAGCCATGCACCACGTGATTACCGAGACATGAGAGCCACGACAGCTCTCACTCACATACAAATACACACACACACAAGCTGGGCACTAGACAGCTCAGGTTTGAAGGCCTCTGTTTTGCACTCAGTCTCTTCTTCTTCTTTTTTGCTTCGAGGATATAGTGTAAGCTCATCCAATAACTTTGAGGTTTTCCCAATAAAAGTTAGTTTGGCTCAGACAGTGTATGAGATTTGTCCCCTGGCTGGAACTGGAGTTTTCTTTCGAGTGTGTCGACTTGTTATTTTGACCTTTCAGATATCGACGACTGCTGTAAGGTATACTGTAGGTGCTAATTTCTTTGGCACCAATCAGCTTCTTTAAAACCCTTTCCAGACACGAAAATTGGGGGTCCGGACGTTTTCTAGAGTTTAAAGCAAGCAGCAGATTTTTTGGGTCATATCTGGATCTCTGGAACATTTAGGGGAGGGGTGGCACCTGGGTACCAAATGTAAAAGGCATGACATGAAGTATAAATTCCACTGCAGAGGTCACATGTTTTTGTTAACTACACCAGTGTTGGCCCTTCTCGACAACAGCTCTTGAATTTTGTTGTCTTTCCAAGTTGACGTTTTTGTTGGCATCTTCTAGGTGTACGGCAACTCTTTTTCATCCTGACATATTTGTTTCAATTTTGCGTCTGTTGAGTGTTAGAAACATCATCAACTCATTCGCTGACATTTATATGCTGCATTCTCACATGGGCAGGAAGGTTTCCACAAAATGTCCGGAGCAACTGACACATCACCTTGTGTTCTCATTTACATCAGGAATGTGTCCAGAGTTTAGTCCACGTCCAACAGCAGATCAAAACAAACAATAACCAATAAATATGATCAAAAGTGACTCGGTAAGATTAACTTGTGGGGATTATTTAGATTATGAGCATCGCTGCCCTATATAGATCTAAATCTACAATCCAGATATTTTCCTAACATCTTGATTCAGTTGACAGGATTTGCAGTTCATTCATGTCTCAAATGATCATTTCTGAGCAGATTTTATCTCCCGACACACATTGATTTTGTCTGAGAAGTAAATAAAACACTCCTTTTTAAGCGACCATCGCAAGTTGCTAAAAACTGAAAAACTTGTTTGTGCTCAGGGATACAGCTGGGGTAGACGACTGCAGCTGCTTTTTGGTACATCAGACTTCAAAACCTCATTTAAGTTGTTTGGCACAAGAAAATCATCTGTATATAACTTTTGTTTGTTGTGCTATGAACAGAGCTGACGAGACCGTCTTTTTATGTGGCTGGAGATGCATCTACACAATTTCCCATGTGTGGACACGTGTCTCTGACCGTGCTCAAACGTGGTTTGACTGATTGGATCTTAATGTGTCTTCAGTGTGTTCTTGCTGCATTCACATTCATATTTCGGGCTGTGCACTTGTGAACGGACCACCCAAAGCGTTTTTAGTTCAAAAAGCATGCACAGCAGATTTTCAAAATTTCCACAGAAGTTACAACTCCCCACAACACTGCACCACACTTGTTTGCATCTTCCTTCTTCAGAAAGCGGTTTGGGTTTGTTTATCAGTTTTATTGAGACAAGAAGAATATCCTCAAGGTCATGAGATCAATTATTGAAATGAAGAGGATATTTTTCATCTTCCTGAAGCTATAGAGAAATCTTTCTATGAGCAGAGAGATTTATTTAAGAAAATGACATCCATATCAGTCCATACACACCAGCTTTGATCCCAAATACTTTCACACAGTGAGGGTACTGTTCTATCTCTTTGCCAGAAGATGGTGGTACAAGGTTGTTGTCATTGTTGTTGTCATAGCCACGTCTTGTTCTTCTCCCTTGCCCCCTGTCACTGCTGACTTATTAGTTTGGTCCTCTGCCATTTGGAGATACACCAAATCACATTATTCAGTCGGTCATGGATTAGACGAGGAGGAGAGAAACACAAGCTGAGGGATGATCAAAGAGGGCTCACATTCACCTCACTGACAGACTAACTGGGAGACAAAGAGATGGGGGAGAGGGAGCGGAGAATCAGATTTAAGAGGAGAAAGGGTGTAAAGTTTAGGATATTCGGTGCGGGGGCATTCAGATTATTGGAGCTCTGTGTCGGAATTTGTTTGCTGCAAGTGTGTTTACATCATAGCGGATGCACGATCACACATTAAAGCATTTTAATGCGCTAGAGACTGTGTTCTTGTGTGAACACATGTGTGTTTGTGCGAGTGTACGCATGCCCAGACCTATGTGAGCTCCTCGTTTCCTCAGTGCACCATCGGGCCCAGAGGCAGAGAAAGAGAGGGAGGGAGAGAGAGAGGGAGAGAGAGAGAGAGTGAGTGAGTCACCCAGCACATGAAAGAGTCAAAGTAAAGGATCTGCCGTCCCAAAAAAACATCACACAGCTCCCTTGCTCACTTTTTGAAGTCATCCAAGAGGAGGGAGGGAAGCGACACACTTTCTCAATCGCATTTAAAACATGGCATCAGGCAGCTCCCATCTTGTTGCACGCTATAGATTACACTTTGGTTTGAAGTTGAGTTTTTAAGTGGGACACCATGATATTGGGCTCTGTTTTTTGGGGGTTAAGTTCCTGATCTGAACATCAGGCAGACTTGTTGATCAAAAGAAGGATGGAGGCATAAATAGACAGGAAGAGAGATCTACCAGCCAGAAAACTAGAAATACAGATTTGTTTTTTGTCATGGGGTCAATCAAAGTTCAACGACCAATTGGAAAAAGTAAATTGTTGAAATCTTAGTCAAACTTGGGACCTTTTCTGTACATGGAGAGTGAGACTGCTACATCTGTCCACCTGCGTATGTTAAAGCAATCTGATGATTCTACAAGAAACTCCTCCATTAAGCATTCAAGGCTTTTTTTTTTTTCTAGACCTTATGATGTGTGTTAAATGTTAAGCCCACTCAAACTGATGGTAATGGATGTAATTGGGGTTCTGATACCAAGAACTGGCTGGTTGAGTGTGTAATCACTGAACATTTGGTATGGTGTGTGTGTATGTGTATTTGATGTATGTTTATCTGTGTATGCCTGTCTGTGTGTGCCATGATGCATTATTCTCTGTACTGTGTGTGATGCAGCACTGACACTGAGCAGCAGGATGAATGAGAATCACTACTGACAGCCAGCGATGGCAAACTGTGAAATGGAAATAAAGCCTCTTGTCATTACAGCACAAACTCTCTCTCTTGCACACACGGATACACAGGCAAGCACAGCAAGACAGCAATGATTACAGACAAACTAGCAAATAACATCTCCCAGCTCTCCCTCGTGGCAGATTGAACTCAAATTGTATGAGAGACATGCGTTGGTGAACAGAGAATCATTTTGAATGCTTACAAATACTGCTGCCACTAAAACTGAAGGCTTTGGTGGAGCAATGGGGAAAGCTCCTCTTTGAAATTGGTTTTGTGCTTTGTTTTGGAGAAATGAACCCTGCGAATCGGCTCCATGGAGTGCAATACACAGCAAGTTGTGTGCAGGGTGAAACTACCAAACACTATTAAAGGAATGTGCTGTGAGAATAATTTTCACCCTAAAGATGTAATATGTAGAAATTCTTGATTAAATTGTCTAAAACAACTAGACCAATGTTATATATTTGTTGTGTACTTACATTATCCAAATTGTTTCCACAAATGTTCAAACTCAGAGAAATGCCCAATTTTATTCAATGTAACAGTGTGTTTCATTTTTATCGTCTTATATTTGAATTTTATCCTCTTACTCGTGGCTTTGCCCGTCTCTGCTATAACTTTGCGGCAAATGACGTATGAGGAACTGCTAGCCCGTTAGCCCGTCGGGCTGTCTGTATTGGTCACTTGTATCGACTACTTGTTTCATAACGTGAATAAAACTTTTATACTTTACCTCATCCGTAAGCATGAGTCTTGTCAGGTAGATTTCATGGCAATGGAGGTGAGGATAAAAACTCCCATGATCCCACGCTGCTTCTCGACGTTACTTAGAAGTTACATATTATAGGTTTAAACCCTTATTACCCTTTGTCCATTCACCTGTCACATTGTGTTTGTCTATGTCCTGTCGAGTATTGAGTGTGATTTGATGTCTTATTTTTTAATTCAGCTTTAGGGCGATGCTGAAAACCATGATTGCGTTTTATGTAATGTGAGATGATTGTAAACATATCGGAGAAAAAAGCCATATGGAGACAATATTTTTGTCCATGGCTGGAAAATGCTTTTTTAATAATACCGCTGGAATGAGAAACAACACAAACTTTCTCACTGACACAATCTCACTTCCAAATAGCTATAGATAAAACTATTGATGTGTGTTTGGCCCTCATGTATCCTGTTTGTCGATCGTCTCTGTTGAGGTGTGACTTGTGTGCATATCTTTAAGCCTGTTTGTGTGTTTGGTTGTGTGTGCGGGTGAGGGCGAGGGCGAGTTGGAAAGTTGTCACCCTTCATTCTGCCACTCCCGTCATTCCTTTTTTTAAGAGTGTGTGTGTGTTTGGCCTGATTCCCACTGTAGATTATTAATTAAGTTCTGGTAAGCGGTGCATGCCTTGCCTTCAGATTCACTTCCACTCTCTTTAACACACATACACATGCAAACCCTGTTCACATGCACAAACACATACACACACACTTCAAAGCAGCCGCACTCCACACTGCTAGGATTAAGAGGCGATTGAAGAGCCTGATACAGCCTCAAAGTGCCTTCAGCACGAAAATGCCTTTGGCAGGGCACAGGTAGTCTCTTTGAAAGTGCTCACACACAATACACCACTCACACTGACACACACTTATGGCTGGGCTTTTAATTTATCTCAGATTTCTCCCTTTGTATTTGTCACAGCCTTGTTTGGCTGTTTTCCTTCCATGTACCCTCCATATCTTCATCAATATCCAGCCATTTTAATGTGTTTTTAGATGGTTGAGCTCTATAATGTATGATGTTGTAAAATGCTTCCTGCCAAATTCCCCTGAGTGATTGTCGGTAAAAGGAATAGGCTAGTAGCAAGCTCTTTATGTTTTTATGAAACATCTGAGCATGCCTGCATGTCAATATGGCCATATGTTTCCAGGAATACACTCACATGTGAACTCAGTCATATACAGTAGATAGTCACACACACCTCATTACCCCACAGTCAGTCGCAGAGAGGATGCTGATTTTTCACTTTCATTTTTACTACAGAGCCACATTGCTTTTATGTTGAAATATAAATTACAAAGATAACCTCAATCAAAAGAATGGTGCCTCTAATAGTGCCATGCTGTTTTTGGGTGTTTTCTCTAAGAAAATTAGCCTGCTGACAAATCCATGCAGTGCAGGTTTAGCTCACTATACTAAACACTAACTGTCCCAGTGTCACTTGAGCTAAGCTCTTGCCAAGATTGAGCAGTCCTGCAGCATTAAAGGGAACAAATGTGTCAGCTGTAAAGAAGAAACATCGAAGGGCTCCATTTGCGCTCCTCTCCCACACACAGTTCTTTCTCTTGCCTTTTCTACACCCTTCTTTGTCTCTCCCTCTCTCATCAGCTGCTATAGGGCCCCTAGGGACGCGCGGGCCGCCACTCAGAGCGTCCTGGCGCAGGAAGACAGGCCTGTATCCTTGGTGATGGCTCTGTGTTTCTGTGGTGACAGGTGTGTCCGCTCAGAGCGGACGGCGGTGTTTGTCAGGAAGTGTTTGAATGGGGGTGCAGAGTCCAAACGAAGCTCAGGTGTTGATGGCTACGAGGGGTGTATTCAATGAGACCGTGTTTGTTAGGGAGTTGTCGGTATGTCAGTGGCTGTCAGGACAAGATAGATGTGTGCGTGCGTGTGTGTGTGTCTTTGTACGTGGGTGTACAGGCTGCATGGATCTGTCTGTATGTGTGTTTTATGTATAAATCAGGTTTCATGCATATTGATATAGTTTTTCAAAAAATCTCTGCATTGATTGTGTCAAATCTTTATAGTTATTTGTTTGTGGACAGAAATTTACTAGAATGAAAAAGGAAGCGTTTAAACTTTATTGCTTATCATATCACACATTTTCCGAGCTTCTAAAGCTGCATCCAGAGGGTCCGTGTTTTGGCTCCAGACATTTTCCCGAACTTTTTCTGCCAGCCCTAACACGCAACAGATGAAAAATGTAGAATAAAAATATGTGCTGTACACATGGACGACAGACGAAGATTTCAAATTGGAAAAAAAGCAACGAGATTCAAGAGCTTTTGGGACGGCACCAGTATCAATGTGCTGTAAACAAAACCACTGTGCTTTCCACAGTAGAATTTAAACGTTATGTCCTGCCTCCTGGATGCTCTACCCAGGCACCACCCCTTGCCCAAATGTCTTCCTGTCGTGGAGTCTCTACAATAGTTTTTGGACCTTGTGTAGCCATAGACATCACCATCAAATTCCAGCACTTCACACCTAATTATCTCACTCCACCATTCAGCCTCTCATTGAAACTCTGGCATTACTACACAGTCGGCTGAAAGGAGACAGATCTTGTATGAGAAACTCGCGGTCTTTGCTTCCAGCTGGCTACTTTCCCATAGAGAAACAACACAAAACAAAGAGATGAGCGGTCCCCAATAAACGCTTAACAACAATCTCCACTCACTTCCATTCTGTCTTCACTGTGTTGTCTCCCAGCATCTCCCGATCACCTCTTTTTTTCTCCCTTTAGCTAATTGGCAGCAAAGTTTTAATTCCCCCCTGCCCCCCTTCTTGTTAAGTGATGAATTGTTGGCAGGGCATCAGACAGTAGGGTGGTGCCCACTGTGCACCATGCCTGTCGCGGCCTGCTGGCACACATGAGCCTTGGGACTGGCGATATGCCAAGGGGCCACAGGCCTGCGCCACACGGACCCTGCCAAGAGGCAGAGGTCATTGTGAGTGTGTGCGTGGGTGCACGTGCCTGTGTGTGCAAGCAGGCATGGGTAGATTGGGAAGGTGATGTGTCTGTGCACTTCCTAACAGAAGATTCAATTTCACAACTCGCCCTCTTTGTGTGTGTCTATCCGTCTGTCTGCATATCTGTTTCTCACACCTTCCTCTCCCTTCTTGTTGCAGACCAACAGCAGGTTGAAGCAGATTGAGAAGGAGTACAGTCAGAGGCTCACCAAGTCTGCCCAGGTAATCAATTTTCTCTTCTACCTTTTTTCCCCCCTCTTTCATTTTATATTCTACCTTTCCCACGGAACAGTTTGAAAATGTGGACAAATGTACTGATGGGAAATGTGAGGAAGCACACATGAAAACACACACACAAGTTACCCTGCCTTTTACCCTGAAGCAGATATGCACCAACTCACATTTGCACAACAACGTGGACACACACTCCCCATATCTGGCATGAGGTTTTTTACGATTTTCCCTTTTTTGCTCTTAAAGCTGCACTAATCCATATTTTCATATTAACAATTAATCAAATACCTGTGTGATATGAAAAAGATCGCCAATAGTCAGCAAATATTAACCTTACATTCGTAAATTGAAACACAACTGAAAATTCCTGCTGATGTTTCCTAGTGTCCTTAATCAGTTAATAGCCCCCAAGTGACCAAAAATCTATTGCTGCTACTTTAGAATCCACACATTGCTTGCTCTACCTTGCACTGTAATAGCGAGCTGTTAGAATTCTGAGTGCTGATGATGCATCCACATTGAGGCTTCTGCATTTAGTTGTTCCATCTGTTCCAACATCAATATCTCCAATAATGGAAGTGATTTATCATCGACTGTATAATTTTGTCCATCGAATCACTTTAGACTAGATCAGTGTGTCGTATATCAACCGTCCATGTCGTGCATTCATTAATATCAGTGATAATGGGAAGTGTGCACTGGGAAAAGCTTAGCTAGCAACTAGGAGAAGAATTAGTCTAAAGGACAATTTGCTTTACTATCAGCAATACTTGAATCTCCAGAAGCTCGCCTCTCTGTGTGATCGCTGTAGCTGTTTGGATCAGTGATGATTGGAGCTACTGATCCAGCACAATTAGCCTCTGCAACATCCTGAAGACGAAGTGTAAATCAACCTCAAAAGAAACCTAATTATATTTCTCACACTTGCAAACATTTGTTTGTTTTCTCCACCCCTTCATTCTCTATCAACTGCCTCTACAACTTTTTGCCTGGCCACACTTTCCAAACCTTTCTGTTTGAGGGCCATATGTTTAACATTATTTCTTCACTCCAACCAGGAATATAACTTCCAACCAGGAGACACACTCTGTCTCAAAAGTTCAGGTGGCTCTAACCTCGGCGGTTTAAAGGATCCAAAACACCCGGAGTAGTGTTTACAATATAAAAGAAAAGAGTCGTCTTCTAGCAGATTAAAATATCACAATCATTTGGCCCTAATTGCACCTCGTTACCCAAAGAGGGGGCTTTGTTGTTTTTCTTTCTTTCTTCTCTTTAAATCCCCCCATTTTGAGTTGGCTGGCAGAGGCGCAGAGTTGAAAGCGGGGTTGACGCGCAGATGTTGTGAGAAAACGGTAGCTTATTAGGTTACACAATGCTTTGACTTCAAAAGAAGTTGAATGCTGTGTGAAAGTTCAGCCATGTTTGCCCGCTTTGCCCAGTGCGGTACGCCGCCACAGACAGCAACAAGTGACTAATCCTACTCTCCCTGTTTTAGGGACAGAAAGCTGGCACAGGCTCAACAAACAACACTCTCTGACATTAAAGAAAAGTCTCTGTGTGCAGAATTCAACACCTCTGGTGAAGTGTGTTGTTATACAGAGGCTGATGCTGGAGGTGTGGGTTTTTGTGCAAACATATTAATATGTGTGATTAATGCAGGCTATTTGTCATGGGCTTGGACGGCTTTGTTTTAAAAGGTAAAGGTGGAACGGAGGGACCTTTGTTGCCTACCCCTTGGGGCAACTCAGTCAAATGTAAACAAGAGGCCTCTGAACCTCAAAGGCTAACCCCAGTTGTTAACCCCTCAGTGTCTGACAGGGGGCATCGCTCTTGAGCTCAACTGCATGGCTAATAGCCCAATTAAAAACATACCATGCCATACATTATCCTGAGGGGACTGGAGACGCACCACGTAAGGGTATATGTTTACGTGCATGCACACACACATCCCTCTCACTTGCACGTTACCTCTTTGCTTTTGTCTCTCTTCCACTGCCTCTCTTATTCACACACACACACACACACACACACACACACACACACACACACACACACACACACACACACACACACACACACACACACACATACATACACATACACAGGCTCTCCTAATTAGTGTCTCTCCAATCCAATCCTGTGTGTTAAGCGTCTAGCTGTGAGTGGTCCTCCTGGGTGACCTGTGAACTGAACAGGGCTGCTCTCTTTCCCCATTTAATGATCAGGGTACAGTGGGTGGTAGCAGTGGTGCTGGTGGGAGATCATTACTTTATCCCTGACCGTCCTCGTGGGAGTAGGTGGGAGGTGGAAGGAATTTGTCATGGGAGGCACAGTGCATGAGAAGGACCATGTTCTGGGAAAAAAAAGGTTGAAGTTCACTCTATATGCAAATCCACCTCATTTATTTCAGCACAACACTGGTTATTTAGTTCTACAGTGTTTACATGTCTCTTAGGCATGTATTCACCAAACCGGTGACAGGATCTAATCCTTTTGATACAATCTCAGTCCTTATATTGTATTATATTGCCATCACTGTTCAAACATGAGTTATTATCTATATTGATCAATGTTAAAGTTGCTGTAATCAATACTTATATCAATACGGTGAGTGATGACCCATTGGCTGTTGTTCTTTCCATTATGTCATGGGGATGAGGAGCGTCTACATTCACTGACCCAATTTAGCATCTGCAGACAAATCTTACAACATTGTGGACAAACATTAGCTACTTTCCCCAGAAGCGAGCCACGCAAATCTGTGTCTACTCGTGTGGAGTATGTGGCGGATCAGCAGTTTGTTAAACAGATGGAGGTTGAGGGCTGTGTGACAAGACAAAAATATAAAAGATATTCTGCTGCCTCCAGCTTTCTCTCCAAGTGATCATTTTACAAGTACATATAGCTGAAATCACTGAACAGCTGTTGTCTTTAACTTGTGTATGGTCTTTTTATCGGACGTCGGATGTCACGGTTATAAAATCTGTATTTTAGCAGAGCAGTTGGTCGAACGTGGCTTGAAAGTAAGTGCTGGTGAACATGTCGTCATAATGGGCCGCGTTTCAGTCACTATCTCTTACTTGTTGTCCTGTCTGAAACCAGCAAACATGGATGAGAACAGCTTTTTCAGGAATTCAGCTGTGTTAAAATACTGTATGTGAGAACATAGAATAGACAAGAAGCAAACTGAGACCAGGGCTGCTTTCAGACATACATTAAAGTCCGGAAATTTTCCTGAAATTTTCTGGAGGGGCTGTATGTATGAATGTAAATATCCGAGTCAGTTGCTCCAGATATTTTCCATAACTTTTATTGCAACGAATCTAACAATCGAGAAATTTTGTGTTGTTGTGTTTAGCCTCAGGTTCATGGAGAAGTAAGCCAGCCTTTAGCCCTAAACAGAGATGCTATCAGGCTGGGAAAATAGAGAAGTCTCACCAGACCATTAGTGACTTAAAAGGCCTGGCTGGCTATCACACAGAAAAAGGTGTAGTGGTGTGTGTATACAGGGATCACAAGACAGGCAGCTGAGTTGTGTAGTTTAGAGTGCCACCACCGCCCCGTGGCCGAAGACCAGCAGATGCAGGGACTCCATATTGCAAAATAATTATTATGCCCAGAAATGATGTTCCCATAATAATGTGCCATTTGTTCTTTTCATGTGGCTTTCCCACTGACAAAATAAGCCTAATCTCTCTCTCCCTCTCACTCTCTCACACTGTCCCTCTCACTCTCTCCCGTCGACCCGCACCACCCTAACTCCCATACTCCCACACAACGTGCAGATTCCAGCAGGGCTAGTCCTCCAGAGTTTGAACACAGTAAACAATTATCTATCTAGCCCAAAGCTAGCAGCAGCACCCCTACACCCCCTTCTTCTCTCCCCCTCTCTCCCTTCCTCTCCCTCTCTCTTTTACTGTCTCTCATCTTTCCTCTGCCTTTCCCTGACAGTGGCTTAAATAGAATGTTAATTTTGACTGGAGGATTTCAAAGCTGAGGCAGTTCCTTTTCATCTTAGTGTGCACCGCAAGTTCACCAACACAAAGTCACTCTGCTCTTCAAAAAGGAAGTTGTTTTTTCCTTCCTGTCTGTTTTTTTTCTTTTTTTTTTGCCTCCCCTTTCTCTTTTTCTCAGCTCGCTCTATCTTCTGTCTTGTCTCAA
Organism: Hippoglossus hippoglossus; assembly: GCF_009819705.1. Classification (NCBI taxonomy): domain Eukaryota; kingdom Metazoa; phylum Chordata; class Actinopteri; order Pleuronectiformes; family Pleuronectidae; genus Hippoglossus; species Hippoglossus hippoglossus. Next base: position 15,065,242 of record NC_047158.1, read on the forward strand.
AAAAGACATGAGACTCCGGGAAAAGCAGTGTTTTAAGGAGGTTGTTACTGCCATCCAAATCCATGACAGTGTTTCACAGCCCACCCAGGTAGATTGAGACCTGCCCAGGGAGATTAAATCACGTGGTCTTAACTTGGTTTATTCTTCCACTACAAAAAACGGATTTCAGTCTTTTCTAACAAACCTATTTTTGACCCACACACCTGTCACAGCCTGTAGCTTCTCTACCGTAGCCTTAGGCGTATAAAAGACCATCGTATTGTAGCATCTACAAATAGTCCTCAGTCACAAGTGTTTCGGTGACATTTCTAATTGTAGCGACAGAAAATGACCTTCTTCCCCTCTAAACAGCATGAGTCTCTGCATTGGTCACCCACCTCACCAGTTGAACTGCATCTGGCGGCAGGTTTTCTTTTCATTTTGACTGCATCACTCGTTACAAAACATAAGCTTATCTAGAGTGACCAGTGCCCATAACAATATTCAGTCCATCAGGCAGTTGTTGTCGATCCTCAACACACACGAGCATCAATTAAAAATTTTATTAAAAACATTCATGTTCTTCTCACCTTTAGCTTATCGCGGAGCTACAGACGTTTGTATGTGACTCAAAGGAGGAGGCTGTTCGTCTGCAGCTGGCGATGGAGCGGCAGCTGGAGGAGTCCAACGCCCGATGGGATGAGGAGCGGACGACAATAACTCACCGAGCCGATCAGGCCAACAAGGTCAGCGAAGAGCCACTTAAGAGAACACTCACTTGATATCACTTGCATCTATCAGCAATCCTGATATGCGAAACTAGATTACTCTGCTGCAATATTCCTCTTTTATATAAACTGGCTGAGTATAAAAACTGCTTCTCCTCTTCACATAATATGGATCTTTTTACTAAACGTATTAGATTTGACGCCCAGAGCAATATTACTGTATTATCAGTTTTTACCTCATCATATTTTAGCAGAGCTGATTTTGTGGAAAAGCACAAAAGTAGAAGCAAATGGCTCAATCTGGTGAGACGTGTGAATAATAAACTTATTTTTTCCATTTTTTTGCGTGTTAGAAATATCATCAACCCACCCACTCACTTGCTCGTCAATCTTCTGGACATTTTCTTGCTGTTTTCTCAGCTGGGCTGTTTCGGAAAATGACAGACCTGACTCAGAAATTTACATCCTCACAAACAGTCCCACCAGAAAAAGTGTTTCAAGTTCAGTGCATGTCTGAAAGCAGCTTTGGATTAATGCATATTATTTTCACTTTACTACTGACTAATGGAGCGGTTTGAAAATTGTACCTTTAGCAACGTCCGCACTTCACTTTGGTGAGTCCACAAGCTGGCATGTGTTTTGTCTGTCTTTCTTATCTCTTGGCTGTCTTATGTACCTCCTGTCCTTTATCCCTGGTCTCTGCGGTGTCAATCCAAAACCTTTTACACGTAAAAACTGTAGGGGGTGGGGTGTGTCAGTAAACCTTAAAAAAAAGTCTTGTCTGGATTTGACTTTTATGGAGTAGACACCGGTCGCTGTTCTTTTGTTAAAGCAAGGTCACAGTTTGTGCATGCGCTCTTTCGTTTTTATGGCTAGTTGCAAACTTGCTCGTGTGCTGTGTCTGCCTCACCCCACTTCTCAAGTCTATATCATTACTGTCATTCCCTTTTACAGATACAATTTTACGCTCTGCTCCTTTTTTTAGCGTCAACTTTACTTTTTACTCATGTTTATTGCTTTTAAAGTAATTTAAATTCATCTATAGCACAATTTTAGTTAATGATATTTAGAGCTGAAAGTGCAAATGTCTTTTTTGATGATAAATGTCCACGTTTGACTTATGCCACTGCTTAATAACTTAGACTCCAGATGAATAAAAGTGGATGATTCATTCATTTCGCCAGTCTTTTTCCCTCCGCCATTGCAAATTCCTCTTTCGCAATCACAGGATCTTTCAATCTGCCTTCTGCCCCAACAACCACACTGGGACACAGTGTCAGTTGATTGGGTGTGGCTCACTAAATAAAGAGTTGTTGTGTCTGGGATCAAGACATGTTTCCGAACTCAACCTTGTCTGTTTGTGGTTGCAGCTGCCTCATATAGTAAGTAGTGAGGTTTTGTGAGCCTCCCTGTATATCTCCCCCACCCCCCCACCCCACACACACACACACACACACACTCAGACCTGACTTCTCTCCTAAAGCGGGCAGTTTTGCTCTGTAATAGCTATTCTGAGCTCTGCCTCACAACTAGAGGAACTGTCTGAAATATCATATCCTCTGTTGCTACCAAATTTATACGTCATGTCCCGCCTCCTGCATGCTCTTCTCAGGCTCCTGCTGCATTCTTCAAATGTGAAAGGCAAACTCAGGAAAATGTCAGGACATCAGTTTCTTTACATTTTTCAGAGTTCACGTCTGACAGCCGCTTTATTTCTAAACTGACACATTAATTCTTGCACCGTGTTCAGATTATGATCAACAAAGCTTCACACATTTATTTTCATTGGGACTACACACACACACACACACACACACACACACACACACACACACATTGCAGATGATTAGCTGTTTGCTTTTTTATACTTTAGTGACACAATATTACAAAACAAAAATCAACTGATATTCAGTCATGAGCAATTATTATAATGAATTCTTTATTCCTGTTTCAATGGAAACAGTAGTTACTTATTCCTTCTCAGTGTTTGCTATCTAAATGGACGACAAAAACATTATTCTATGATGCGGTTACACACTGAACACTTAAAGGCACATTACATAACAATTCATCCCTTGTTTACTCCAGAGGGTTCTTGATTGTCACATTAAGGGAGACGCTGTTCTTGGCTTCACATGCTCATATTGTAGCTGTGTTGCTTGTAATCTAACTGTACCGTGACACAACACACACACACACACACACACACACACACACACTGTCTCCCCTCTTGTAGTACACAAGACACAGGCCTCGGCGTATGTGTTGGGAGCAGACAGAGGCTTTCAGTTTCCATTATCTGTGTCCTCATTAATATGATCCCTGCTGTATTAACCACCCGCTAATGAGAGTCCAATTAGTGGTTGAATTGCTTATTAAAGGCCAGACATGAGCGGTAGAAGAGAATCAGTGGGGGAGAGGAAGGTAAGTTTGGTCAAACAGCAAATAAAGAGACAAAAAAAATAAATAAAGAAACAAGATGGAGTTGGCGTAAGGAGAAGTTTGAGATCGTAAACAATTAAAGAAAAGACGGGGAGAAGAGGCAAAGAATGGATGGAGTACGTGTAAAGGATTGACACAGCAAACCGAGGGACGAGAGAAGAAAGGGGCAGAGAGAGAGAGAGAAAGGAAAGACAGACAGAGATGGCGGAGAGCTGTCAGTGGGCAATCAGAGGGAGTGTGTCGCCTGCTGACATTGTTTCCATGTTGCTCACTTCAAAGGGCTCGGATTATGAAGAGAGCGAGGGGCTTCAGACAATGGGAGGGGAAGAAAATAACATCAAAGTTAGCTGCGCATTTGAATTGGGATAATCCCAAAACAGTTGTTCTGAATGCATGCTGCACCAAATCAGATTCTCTTGTTTTTCCTCCTCACCAGCCGTGTTCTGCCATTTCCAGCCTGAATTTAGCTCCTTCTGTGGCTCTACTGTACTTGTGACTTAAATGTGGTTGTTCACTGCAGAGACCTTTGTATCTCGTAAACCCCTTTTTTTAGAACAACGGTAGTACAGTTAAGTATGCTCATTATCTGGGTTTTTTTCTGTGTAAGTGATGTTTAGGTGGAGTAGGATATTTGTGTGGCGTGTGTGGGAGCATGTTGTTCTGCTCTGCTCTGCTTGAGTATCAAATAGACTAAATATCATATGCTCTATATGTCGTTATGACCTCATGTGAAACATAAAGATCAATTTAGGATTTTATTTATATTAAACTGAAACAAATAACTGCATGTAATACGGACGCACTTTCTGAACCCAAGTTTGTATCTCTGTCTTTAAGCCCCTTTTAACTCTTTGGTAAAAAAAAAAAAGAAGTTGAGGTTTTGTAAAACTCCCCCTCCAGTGTTTAACCTTACTTCCTGCCTTTGTTTCTTATGAATGATCTCTCTCATGGAGCTGTGGTCAGAGTAGTTAGAGGGCCACTATTTCTGATCCAGTTATATTTAGGTTACCAATTATCTCTTAACTGTTATCAATGCACGAGTGGGCAGCTTTAATGCATTGGAACCGGGCCGGTGTCAAAGGACCGTGGAAGGTGAAAGCAAGATGAAAGCATCATATTTGCTTTCATGTGTCCAATCTATTCATATCAGATAAGGGAAATGGGAACCAATATAGAGGAAGCCAGCAGTTGGGTTAGTGTTCACTTCCTGATGTCATCTGTTTCTGTGCATGTGGTACCTCGTGAAGTGTCTCCATTTGTGGATGGATTTTTTTATTTTTCTTTGATGAGACACAAGAGTTCGAGATTAATAGTGAAGTTATTGGAATTACTTGAGTGCATGGTGTGTGTGTTTGTGTAGCAATATGCACAGGCATGGGTGCATATTTGTCAGTGTGTGCATGTTGAGTGTGCAAGGCTGTATGAATGAGTGTGCGTGTGCACTTCCCTGAAATGTGCAGCTGCCAAATCTGACAGACCTCAAGCCCACATTAGCCTGCCAAGAGAAAGGTACAAAGACACACACACACATGTGTCTCTTCTCTCTTTCTCTCTCTCGCTCTCTCTCTCTCTCTCTCTCTCGCTCTCTTGCTCTCTTGCTCTCATTCTCTCTCTCTCTCTCTCTCTCTCTCTCTCTCTCTCTCTCTCTCTCTCTCTCTCTCTCACACACACACACCCTCTCTCTAGAAGTCTGTATCTTCCAACTCTTTCTGTCTCAAACTCTGTCTGTCTCCACACACACAGTCACAAGCACACATGCTCACCTCACCCTGCCAAAAGGGAGAGGTGGCTGGTGAATAAACAATGGCACTCCGCCCATAGTGTCACCCGCCTGGGCTTTGATCAGCACCGCTGTTCCTGCTCCCCACAGCAGTGCTTCCTGTCTCTGCCTGCAGAATGTTGCTGTGCGCGCACTCACAAGCACGCACGCACACACACCTTTAACATATTGTTCATGTCTCATTCTTATACATGGGCCTACATTCTCTCATATTTTCTCCTCACTAAGTATTTATCTGTATATTTCTGTCCCTCAAACTCGCCCACAAACATGGCTTTGAGTTAGTGCCCTTGTCTCTACAAACACCCACACATACCCTGTGTTTTCACACACATGCACTCACACACACAAGCATAGACGGACAGACAGGCGTTACACACCTTGGATCTGTGGCCCATCCTGCAGTTACTTCTGGTGCTAGTTAAAGAGAAGGTCCAGTTGCAGTGTCCTCTGGGTGAAGTGACAGCAGACACATTACATAATGCAACAGTGACCATTGTCTCGCTCTGTTTGAGGATCAGAGTGAATACATGAGCTGCACTGGTCTTTGTGCACAGGACAATGTGGGGTGTATATTTTTTGTCACATTTAGATGTCGTCCATGTGATCTCGATGCTTTGCTTTTATGCATGCGAACCAGTAACAAGGGACAAGTTTCCAGAGCGCACACACTCAGCCACACAAACATGCACACATTCAACAGGCCTGAGTTGTAGCAGCTGCAGTTTGTCTGTAGTTCTGTAGTTATATATGCATTAGTTTCTGAGGGGGTTGAAAGGATGACTTTGCCTGTGGGAAGGAATGGCAGCAGTGGATCAAGAACAGGTGTGCTGGATACCCTCTGCTGCAGAGGCAAAGAGTTGCTTCAATCGTTGTGTGTATGTTTGTCCTCTTTGTTCGTTTGTCTGTTCACGTCCTTCAACACATGTCCACGTTCTTCATGTCAACCTTGAGCTAGCATTTGTTTATTGATGTTATGCCATCTGTGTTTCCGTCACTTTCTTTTTATTCTGTCCATGAGCACTACTTTTTCGGGTTTTTTTAATCAAGGAATGTTTCTCATGGCTCCTTGGAATATGGAAGCATATTACTGCTAAGCTCTTTGGGTTAGTTGTCTTGGTGCCTTGCTAAAGAGCACTTATGCCATGGTTGTTGAGTGAAGCTCTGTTACTTCACTTCCCCCTCAAACGTTGACGACACTGAGCATTAACAATTCAATTAGATTTACCTACAGTACTTCACATAGCTGTTAGCTGACAGATTAATGGACTTTTACAAAGTGTTAAGAAGGGAGATAACATTACCGTGCCTTTGATGCTTTGTATTTGTATATTTGCTCAATGTGTAAATGGACAATTTGCACAAAACCCTAAGATGTAAAGAAGTTGTTTAGATAGTTACTTAATTTGCTTAGTGCAGCTTTCAAACTTTCCTTAACATGCTGTCTCCATCCAATTAAGTGTCTTGAACCCAAACTGAGCAACCAGTTAATAGATTTTTGCCATTGTGTGCTCTCACTAGTGTGACTTCTAAAGTTTGAAGTCTAGTGTAATGTTACAAAGCCAGCGTGGTTGCTCAGCTATGCCCCAACTGCATTTTGTAGAAGTCTGGCTACACTTGAGTGGCCATGGTGCACATAAATCTTAGAGGGTTTGAGGGGACTGTAGTTGTCATTAAGACTGTGCTCCAACTTCAATTTCAGGTCTGTTTTGTCCTTTATATTAACAATTATGTAATTTAGGCTGCATTTATACTGCTATATTTTTATTTGAATTTTTTGTTTTTTTAACTAAAACGATATCTGTCCACGCTAGCATTTAGTTTTAATACCTGTTCATACTCCAATTTGAAACTTCTCCATTTAAGTGGCCCCAAAAACTCTGGAGTATGTGGTAGCAGAGTTAATGCATTTTTTAAAATGAAAACGTAGTAGTACGGATGTAGCCTTAGTATCTGTATAAGTATGTGTGAAGGTATAGATCCCCCTCTCTCTTTATCTCTTATTGTCTTCATGTGTCTGTATAAGCACCCATATGCCTTCATGTCCACGTAAATATTTGAGTGCGCGTGCATGAGTGTATTGTGTGTGCATTGTGTTGGCTGATTGATGACTTTTCCGGCTGTGGGCTGATTCCCGGCAGTGTTTGATCCACATATCAGAGGAGGTGGAAGCAGGAGAGAGATAACATTCCAGGATGCTACAAGGGAACGTGGGAAGTAGAACAGCTCATAGAGGACAGACTCCATTCAAGGACAACAAACGGAAATTACTCATTAAACCACAGGCCTCATCCTAAGAAACCATAATTGCCTTATATTTCCTGCTGCCCTGTTTGAAGAATCCCATAGAAAGTAAAAAAATATATAGTTTGAATACAGTTAGAAAAGTAATCCAAATAATCTGTGTAGTGTTGGGTAGTAGTTCTCATCATGTTCAGCACTCCAAGTAGCTCATTCACAATCAGACAGTGAGAGATAATGTTAATATCCTAGGCTGTATGTAAAGATGGACGACATGTCTCCTCTTCCTCCCACTATCCAGAATTTAAGCCAAAATATTTTGGATACGAGCACTGCCATCTTGCACATTTTCAACCACAGTCTGTGGTGTAGCGACAGGGGGAAGGAGCCACGGTATCACGGTCCCACCAATATATGTGCGAGTCAGTCTCAGCCGTCAATCATGATGTTTCCCACCTGTTTTTATAGCATCAAATAACTAATTAATACCAAACTTATCAGAAAAAGAAGCACTTGAACATCAGCGTGATAAGAACTACTTAAAATAATCTTAGTAAAAATAATTTGACGTGTACTTTGACTTTTTAGTTTGGCACATGTCCCATCTGCTAACATGGATGAGGTGGTTAATGACCTATACTGCAGCCAGCCATCAGGGGGCAGTTGAGACACCTTGGCTACACTTTTGGGGAGAAGTCCTATCATCTATACAGTCTATGGTTAATATCCACCGTTTTACGTGAAACCAGAACCATCTTTTTGATTTGATTTATTTAAACTACAGTAATGCTTTGGTCAACAGTATGGAAAACTAACTTCAGCTAATTTTGTCAAATAATCTCAGCTAAATTTGTATATAGATGCATACTGTTGCCTGCTCATCATATCTGTAGCAACTTATGTGAATGTTTTTCTGAACATTCGATGGTGGATAAAAAACGTGATCTCTTGTATCTTTACAACTCTTTGTCAAGAGTTGCAACTTAGCTAAACTTAGCATCAATTAAACGATATAGTATTTGATAAACAGAATATATGTATGTAAGCCCTCACGCAAACACACGCACTCGGCATATGGTGCACATTACAGAGTTGTTTCCTATTCTCTTTCTACTTTAGGTCTCAGCAGCTGAAAGAGACAGAGTCGGAAAGATAGAGAACAGTGTGTTCCCCCTGTGGGCATAGCTCAGTTGCAACATGTCTTCATTACTGCAGCAATTGTCTTCTTACTATTTTCATGAGTACTAGCGAAGGTGCCTCCATAACTGTGCCGCCATGTGTGCACACACTGCAAGAGACCAGATTACTGTTCTATTTGCCATTCACAGGAGTTAAACTACATCGCAGTATCTTCCACTTTCAGTTTGGAATCAACTCTGGGAAAAGGGCTGAAAAGCATCAAAGTGCAGAAAGCAAGTCAGTTCATACCAATATCAGTGATATCTTTCACAGGGGCTGTCCTGGTCGACTTGCTAAAGCACGTCTTTTTATTCCTACACACTGACAGACAGACAGCAAAGCAAAAGCAAAAGTTTCTCTTCTCTAACACCTCAGGAGGGAGACCTCTCTCCTCCTCCTCCTCCTCCTCCTCCTCCTCCTCCTCCTCCAGCTTCTCTTACACTCACTTTTTTACCTTTCCCACAATCCTTTGATAAAAGTGCAGATAAAAGAGAGTCTGTGCTCATCTCTCTGGCCATCCATCTCTCCTTGAGGTTAGCACCTCCTTTATTATTTACTATTAGATCAGTAGACATACATACACACTCTGCCTTGTTCTACTAAAGCTGGTGTGTGTGGGGGCGCAGTCCGCATACTGTGTCTTTGCTTATATGTCTATGTGCTTTGTGCACCATGTGTATGTATCTGTTCTTAGCCCTTTGCTTGTCAGTGTGTATGTGTGTGTGTTGGTATGTGTATGTGTGCATGTGTGTCCTTGGCTGGAGGCGGTGCAGTGTGAGGTTTTTGCTGCTGTCTGAAGTCGTCCAGCCTCAGTGTCATTAGAGGATCTCTTTAATCCAGACTTTGGGAGAAACTTCTGACAGCACGCTGCAAATAGAAGGCCCCGCCGCACATGAAGAGCAGCTCGGCTCCTAACAAAACACCAAGTTTAAAGAGGCCCCTGGCCTTTTTTCCTCCTCCCACTCTTCCCTCCCTCCTTCCTTCTTTGCTTTTTTCCTGCCCTCTGTTGCTTTAACTTCACCCTAGGGAAACATGCTTCCCTTATCTGAGCACGAGGACCACCCAGGAAAGATGACTCAGGGATTGGTGTGTCTCTGTGTGTGTGTGTGTGTGTGTGTGTGTGTGTGTGTGTGCATACAACACTAGAATCGCACACTCATTTGACTGAGTGTAGCACTCACATTTTTAGAACTTTTGCTGTTAATATTAATGCATGCCTATACCTGCATGGATCGCTCTGAGCGTTGTGTTTGTTGGTGCGCGTGTGCCTCGCTAATCCTTTGAGCAAAACTTTGGAATGAAAGGCAGAGGCACATTGCTGATGGAGAGGTGAGAGGGGCCTTGAAGCTCTCGACTGTGGGACTGTGTAGCAGAGGTGCACTGCTGCCCTTATCTCTTCACTCTGGCCATGTGTTTTCTTTCTCCTTCATGTCACTCTCCTCCTCCTCCTCCTCCTCCTCATCAGTGTCTTGCTGTTGCTCATTCTGTTATTTCTGAACTTTCTCTTCTCTTGTTTCTGATATTGTCATATTTTTGTCTCATCTTCACAGGCCTTTGTCTTTCCATTTTGTTTAGGTTTTTCAACCTCATGCACCTTTCTCTTTCATTCTCCCCCCTCTCCCCATCTGTCCCTAAGGAAATCTGATGTCCCCCTCCTCCTGGCCCGTTCTCAATGATCCCAGTCTTCACGGCTGATAAAGACCATATCACCCATACCATCTGGAAACACTTAAGCTTGATCCCCTATACACAGTCCTTCACACACCTTTACACACTCAATGCTATAGGAACATCCTGGATTTTGTGTGTATGTAAGTGTGAATGTGAGACAGTCAGGAAGTTGGATTTAGAAAATGGTAAGTGTCCATACTTATATTCACCTATAAGTTATTTTTTAAATTACCTCTGAAAGCGATATAAATGTGCAAATTAATTATCGTTTGAGATGTTTGCCCCCAGGTTTGCACTGGACAGATGTTAACACCTGTCTGCAGTGTCTTTTATTTTTTAATTCACATTTGTCTGTCAGACTCATATCTATTGCTGTGTGCCTATAAGCCCAGCCCTAAATATCATGTAATGTGACCACAATGCCAGACAGCAATAATGACTAAATATTTCCGTGGTCCTTTCTGACTCACCAACAGCTTCTATTCGTCAGCAGAATCATCCAATATATTTCTATTAATGAAGTGACAAGTGCTGAACTCCTTTCCTCAGAGTTGTTTTGAGCACATCAGATACAGAACCCACATGAAAGAGAGGAACGCGTCAGTAGTGAGGCACACCAAGTCAGCCTTACTTCCCAGAAGACCTGGTCCAGAAAGGCTGTGTCACAATGCAGTGAATCAGAAGCAGCGGTTTAGAAAGTCAGGGTTGGTTTGCTGGGGTCTCTCATCTTCTTCATTAGCTGTGCTGCTGCCTAAAAGAATAGATGACATTAGGGTAAAAGTAAGTAACCGATGGTCTTGCGCAACAAGAAATAATCTTGATCATCAGTATAATGTTGTTGTGTGCTTATTGCTCAATGATTTTTATTTATTAAACCCAACATCCAAGATTTATCCCAGAAAACTTTACAGTCTGTAGATCACATTCTGTGGCGCTGACTACATTAACATGGACGGCAACATTCCTACTGTTAACCTTCATCTGAAAGACATTATTTCGATTATGTTGTGTACATGAGTTGCTATGACAATATTCCATTAATTTTCCTGTTTACATGTCACAGAGCATAGCTTGATTGTGATTCATGTCAATATCTCGTCTTTCTACTTGTTTACACTGGAACCCAGAGTCAAGTAGAGTCGTGTCTTCAAGCAGTTGGTAACAGCCGTATGTCAGGTCAGACATAAGGACTAAGGTCAGAATACGAGTCATCAGAAAATACTATTAACATGGCAAAGTCTTATTCAAACAATTGTCTTTATCGGGTTAATATCAAAATATTGGTGTCCGTGTAAACATGTCTACTGTCATCCAAGTCAACTTTCATGCTAACGTGCCATGCTAGTTATCAATGCAATGGTGAAGAGAAGTAAACAGGAAAGAAAATTCACAACCAGATAGCCACAAACCAGGTTAGCCAGCTGCCGCGCTCTTTCGCATTATATGCATTTCCGTTGCGGCATGAAAATTTGATCTCTGAATAACTTCTGGCGTACACAGCACAAGCAATGTGACGCAAGAGAATCACAATGCAGTTTGGTCATTCATATCGTCACCCCATTCAAAGTGAACGAGCAGCGTTTTGGTTGAAGCCTCTAAGACATTTGATCCAAACAAATAAAAAAGAATGAAAAAACCTCACTCTCACACGGCTTGACCACTACAATCTGTAAACGTGCGTAAATGGTGCGAGCTCCACAACAAATGCTTTTTCAGGGTTGTTGAGCCTTTGATTCACCAATAAACAAAATGAAATGATGAAATCGAAGGCAACAGGGTGCACTGGATGGAGATGTGGGCTGTAATGGGATCGTGACTGCCTGAGAAATAGCCTGATTAATAGGATCAGCATGCTGGAGACCAGCTGCCTTTCATGTTGCAGATCTGAAACTGACCTCACTGCGCTCCCGAATCACAACAGGCCAGTTATGTGTGTTGATCGAGAAATCCATCACTGCAAGGAAAAAGTGAATTTACCTGTGTCAGTGCAGTTCGGGTGGTAGATTCATCCCGAGGTGCAATGCAGAGGTTAGAAATTATTAAAAGAAAATCATTACATGTCAAAAAAGGAGAAATATAATGTATGATCTACTGTATCGAACTCTATATCTCCTGACTGTCCACAACAGTTTCAACAGTTTTCTTTTTCTGTTGCCGCTTCCTTCCTTTTTTGGTCCGAGGCTCTTGCAACCCTGAAGTTCATCCTGGCCCTGAAGCCTAACACTCAGTGTGTGATTTATGTCAGTGCAGTGGGTTGTAGATCAGGCGGTCATGGCTGTCACCTGGACTGGGTTTCCTTCAGCTCTGAGAATCAACAAGGCAACACCTGGACTCCTCAATCAACTTCATTGGGGAGAAACTCTGAGGATATTGATGCTAGACAGTGGCCCTCACGCTTGATGGTGTTTGCGTGTGTGGAAGTTTGAATGAATGTCTATTTTTATGATAAGATGTGTGTGTGCGTGCATATATCACTGCTTTTCATGCAGACTAATCCAAAACGAAGTGTCCACATGTGCACTCAAAACATCTGGTTCTGTGTCACAGACAGGAACTGCTCCTTTCTTTCCACTGCTATCACTTACGGGCAGAAACTGCCTTTCACACACACACACACACACACACACACACACACACACACACACTCAAACCTACAGTGCACTTTCTTTTGTTTTTCTTCTTTTCTTCTTTCTTGCCTGATTCTTGTAAAGCTACATTTTCTATTGCCACCTTAGCTGGAGATTTGATCAACTGAGGTAGTGGGCCACATAGAGAAAGGTCCTTATCCACTAAATGATACAATGTCTTTTAAATTGCCTTCAAAGAAATGATGATCCTTAAACAAATGCTCCTTCACAAAAGCCAAGAAAGTTTTTATTAATTCCACGAGTAGGAAACTCTTACTGTGTGTCCTTGTCTAGAAATAAGTTTGAACCTAATGAGGGACGCTTCCCAGTAATTTCTATCATGATTTCATTATTAGCCCTTGAACTCATGATAACTAATCACAGGCTGCATCTCTGCTCACTGACCATCTATTTGTGTCTTGAATTGCTTATCTAGTTTTTTTATTACATGTATGGTTTGGATCAGTCTCTCATTCCGAGTCAGCCTGTGTGTCTTCCCTGTGCAAATGAAACTGTAGATGTGTTTGTGTGTATAACACTTTGGGTCAATTACACTACACAGATCTCGAGTTACTATTTTCCCTGTCAGTCAGCTGACAGCACTGCCTCTCTCTCCCTTTCCCCAGGCTCTGCAGGAAAAGGTGGAAAGTCTTCAGAGGCAGCTGCACTGCTCAGAGAAGAAGCTGCTTAGCAAAGAGCTGGAGACTGAAGAGAAGGTAATACGCTCACTCTGTTCCCCCCTCCATCTCTCACTCTCTTTTTCATGGTTGTCAGGCATGTACAAGAGAGGCTGACTGCCTCTCACTCGAACTCAGTTGCTGCTCACCATTAGCGTTGCATCACTCCCGCTTGCCCAACATGAACTTTTTTCCATTCGCTGCCCTCAGCCTTTTCGTCACACTTCTTTTTGCTTCTCGCTCGCACAAAACATCTATAGGAAATTTTCTTATTAATTCCAGTTTCCTTTTTTGGGATTCTCGAATACCTTAACTGAACTCTTCAACATCTTTGCTCCCCCGACACCTCATGTCCCTCGCCCCTCACCCCTTAGATGCTGTCCTTACTAGACCCTCCAGGGGGCCACAAAATACAAACAAAATAGATTCTTCATCTACGTTCCTTCCCTCCCCTCATCACTCTGCCATATCTCATTCTCCTGTTCAGAGCCAGAGATATGCCCCCTCGCACATTTCCCAAATTCCTTGAGATTTGGCTTCAAGAGCCAGCGCCTAGGGCCAGGAATGCCACCACCGCCTGTGTTCAGAGGGAACCCTCTGTATGCACACACACTCCCCATGGCTCTCCAGAATGCCCTGTAATCAGGCTCTGTTTTGACCTTGACACACACGGAGAAGAAAGCACTAATGACTACGCTCACACAGGAGGCTCTTCTTTGTACCCTGGTATGTACACCATAGGCATTCATTCCCGTGTCCACTCTGATCCGCCTACTGACCCTTGTACACACTTCACACACTCGCCACACACCTTAGTGTCTGGCCGTCATAAATCTGCAGGAAAGGGTCAGTGGTTTTTAGGAGCTGTTGGTCGCTGACCCAGTCCCAGAGGCGCTGCGCAATGTTTCCTGTGACTTAATCCTCAATTACACTCCCCGGCGAATGCACACACGGACAGCTGCGGACACCACCGACCCCAAAGTTGTTCTTATTAAAACATTTACAGGCCACTCGAAGTCCAGCTCGATGCATGGACACTTGGTTATGTGGACCCTACCCGAACATATGACTGTAGGCTCTGTGCATATGTCCGTGTACCCCCCAAAGTCTGTGTGGCCGCTACGCTATAGGGGTTGTAACTACAGGTCCATGTACGTGTGAGTAAGGGAATAGGATTGAGGCGGAATTGAGCTGTAACAGTTGCCTTAGGAAGAGATGTGCCCTGACCCTGACTTCTATAACATCAGAACTTTTTATCAGGGTGAGGATTTAGATTTCTCTTTTTTGGCTTTGCATCTATGTTGAGTTATTCACTCACACAAAGACATGAATAATTGCAACAAATCCCTTGATTTGATAAAGATTTTTGCGCAGCAGTGTAATGTGTAATTGTTAAAAGAAATGTGCCTGCTCTTATATATTTTTGCTCTTTTATGTCTCTACTACCATGTCAGATTATTTCCATGCAGTATTGTATAATCTCATTTTGTGTTTTAGCAAATGACACAAAATAAGAAAAAAGTCAGGATCCTTTAAGATAATTTTTTAGCATCTTACAATCTACTGCAGACTCTCTGTCTCTATGTTATTCGTGAAAGATGTTTCGTATCAAGATCGTGAAGCCGTGAAATATAAAATGTAAAAAGGGGTTTTATTGAAACACGTTTCAGCTTTCAAGAGCCACCAGTATTTGTGATGTGTATATGTTAGACTTGCATGGCTGATCTTTTTTTATTCTGCCATCAGGATCTTTTCGTACAGATACCAAAGATGCTTCTTTCTGGTATAAAATCAGCAACAGTATGATTTAAACCAGGCGATATGTTGGAGCAAAGAATCCGTAAACAAGAATCTGACTAAGCATTTGGTACCAATTTTAGAAACTTGACAGTTCTTGATTCTCTGCCACAGACACATCTCGCTAATTTATAGCAGAGTGTGTTGTTGTGACAAAATAAGCAGGAAGCGAGTCATGGTGGGATAAGAATGAAGGAATCTCAGTGAAGTCAAAGCTGAAACCGCTGCCTGAGCAGACAGGACATGTGAGACTGGAGATGTGACGCGCACAGTTAAAGTAAGAGCTTTTTAATGAGGTGCAGCAGGTAACGGTTTGACATAAAGTGTGACTTCATCACAGTAAGAAGAGGCAGTGGCAGTGGAGACGTTTAAATCGACTCGCCCAGATAAACGCTGTCTCTTGTTGGACGGACAGGTTCTGGGAAACACTTGAGCCTCGCCACTTCTATATGAGCATAACACATATGAATATTCATCATAAAAATGTCATGGAAAACATCAAACCTCCGAGAAAACAACTCGCTGTTGGGGGGGCATCTTGACAAAATCCATCCACCTTTTCTTCATCTCATCATCCTTAAGAAATATAAATAGGCAAAGCTCCTCAGCAAATTCTCTGGCATCCAGAGAAGATGCATTTGTGGGACAAACATGTAGTTGACGTCAATCAAGCTGCAGAACCACTGATGCTAATGCGCTGTAGTTTTTACAACATTATACTCCAGAATATGTCAAATGAAAAATGTAGAAAAACAGTGTAACAATCTAACTTCAGAATAAAATGATTCACCTCCTGTTCATTATCTTACATGTATAATGTGTTTAGGTAAAAAGAAAGCTTGATGTTAGTGGGTGTTGGTGGGTTTTTTTCTCCAGTTTCATTCCTCCTTTACACCACAGTTAGCAAATATACGCAGGTTCTTTTCACTGTGGGTAAACCTGCTTAATAAAGGCATTAAAAATCCTTTGCCAGTAGAGGAGTTTTTCTCAACTCAGGCGCTTTCTCGCCTCAACGTCTCGCCAAATTAGCGCGTTCACCTGGGTGTCATGTTTCCACGAGTGCCAATCGGAGCCTGTGTCAAATTGAATCCATCCCCATTTCAGACAAAAGCCCAATGTTAGTGGGTCCTCGCAGGCTCCCTTATTCTAAAATGGCAGCTCGGCAGATCACTGTGAGGCTCAGTTCTCCTCGAGGAGAGATGCAGAATGTACAGCTCTTTTTATAAATACGTAATGATACAGCGAGCACGGTGAACTGTACACGTTTTAAAGATGTATCCTCCTGTAACACGGGAACTCGGTTGGATAAAAAAATTAATTTCTGCAGCTGTTTTCGGTATTGATGCGGAGGAGTTGAACTTAAGTTCTGTGGATTCAGTCATTTTCCTATGTGCTGTTTTTGTTGAGGCACATTACATCAGCAGCTACGAATCCATCTCTAACAACTTCCCTAAGATCTGTAGCCGCTTCTAATCTCCTGTCTTTTTCCTTTTGTCTCTTTTTTTATTTTCCCACTCGCAACAAAGCATTTTTGAATTCAAATCGCCCCTTGGTGAACTCTCGGAGTGCCAACTCTGTGAATGTGGAGGTGCAAACTTCGTGAGTGGCGTCATTTTTGATGTACACCCTTGTTCCTGACAAGGTTTTTGTCACTTTGGAACAAGGGGGTTTATCAAAAATGTCTTTCCAGCAGCTACTCATCCCCCAACTCCACAAACCGGCCCACACACACACACACACACACACACACACACACACACACACACACACACACACACACACACACACACACACACACACACACACACACACACACACACACACACACACCAAATTCATTAGCATACATCAAGCTTCCCAACAATGTGACAAATTTTATTTGAACGTTGAAAGTGTTGAGGGCTTGTTCCTTTCTGCTGGCAGCTGTCAAAAATCACACCATGTGACAGTACCAAACGCAGGGGAAAGTCAAAACCACAATCTAAAGACTATATATAGATGAAATGTTATCACTTTAAGATGACTGGGAGGGGAAAACGACTGCAGCTCCTTGCAGTCTTCAAAACTAGAGAATCCTGCTTCATGAGGAACAAACAAAATCTCATTTTGAAAAGAGCTGTGGAGATGAAACCTGATTTTTCTCGAGAAAGTCAAAGTCCCTTTTGATTGCTTTGAAAAATCGCAGCTCACTTTTCTTCCCTGTGTTTCCCTTCCTCTCTTTTCTCTCGTGCTCGCTCTCATCTGGAGTCCGTCAATGACCAAAACCTCATGCAAGGCTTGATCAACAGTATTGTTCAAAGGCATCCAACATCTGTCCTAATAGTGAGGAGGCTTTTTTGTTTCCGAGATGCCATCACATGCCTCCTGCCACCTGTCAGAAAAACAAACATGTCTTTGCTGTAAAAAGACGTTGAAGAGAAAAATGTGTGTTTGCATGGAGAAAAATAGACATGTGAGAGGAGGGACCTTGGAAGAGACAAAGAGGAGGCGAACAAATGTCTCTCAGGGAACGAGTCAGACATCTTTGGGGAGTTTCAGAGATGCTCCTGTGTTTAAACACCACTGAAGGAGAGCGACAGAAATTTTGAATCAGTGCATTACTTTGTCCTCTTCTGCTTTTTTCCTGTCTGTTAGCCTTGCATACGTTTCCACAACAGAGGTGTTGTTACAGAAAAAGGCTGCTGCTTCCACCCACACACACTGCATAGTAAACTATGGCTGAGCTTTAGTTAGACATGCCGGGGAAAAGATGTGATTGCAAGTACTTTGGTCTACGACTTTGCAGCAAGAGCAGAGAGCTGTATCACATGCTTAATAATATATACTTATGGATATGTTCATTATATGTGATGCAATAATACAAAAGCAATGCTAATTGCTAACTATACTACTTTTACTGTCCAATACAAGGGGTATTTTATTATACTTTCCTGTCTGAATGGTTGGTCACGTTGTCCAGGAAGTCGTTGGGGAAACACACAACCTTATTGTATCACTCAGTACATTAGCTCATGGTTTCTCTCAATGCCGATGTTAAAGCAAACGTTCATGGCTTGTCCAGTTTGATCAGCTCTACACTTGTATGTACAGGATCCAGTCGTCCCCGTTGCTCTCTGAGAGTCCCGGTGAATACGCCGCTGTAGCCTTGCCCATTCTAATGTATGGGAAGGAAAATGGAGACAGCATCGCCACAAAGGAGCTTGTAATTTAGGCAGAGCGGATCTCTCATTGCTGCGGTGACTGCACCATACATGAACCAAGAATGCAAAACTAAGGAGCTTGGCTTTTGAAGAATCTAAGACTTATATTCAGAGTGGTTGGTAAGGGATGTGTTTATTCAACCATTGTTTATTGCTTTGGTCTGAGGTAGTGGAGTGTGTTTTGTCTTGGCTAGCCATTTTGTTATGACTACAGAAGCTGCTATAGATAGAGATAGACGTTTCGAAAATCTGCAGTCCTGTAGCTTCAGCTCATTTTTTAACTCCTGGACATTCAAATTAAAGCTTCTGAAAACCTTATTTTTGCCACTTGTTTGAAAAAGTCACTCTCAAATTATCCTTGACTTCATTCTCACACAGTGAGTAAAATACGTATTTCTGTAAACCAATGGACTCTCAGCCCTGTGTTATTGACCTGGCAGGGCAGAAGGAGCCTGATAAAAATTTGGCAAAGCTGTGGCAGAGTAATCTGCTGCACACTGTGCCGACACAAAGTGAGCTGCTTCATATTGGGATCATTTATACTGAGCCTTGCTTTGAAGTGCTTCCCAATTCCCCTTTCATTGTGCCCAGGAAGATTAATTAGCCAAAGCCAGAACAATCAGTTAAATCCACAACAGGAAAATTATTTTAAGAAAACCTGTCATTCTCCCTCCTCCTCCTCCTCCTCCTCCTCCTCACCACATTCACAGACCCTTCGCTTCAAAGACGGGGACTGATGAGAGGTGGGGGGGATATTCTTGATGTTAGCTGGACTTTGTTTCTGTCAAACACATAATGGTCAGTTAAATTGCTCAGGCTCTCCCCTGGTTACACTTTGAAATATGAGGGTGAAAACTGTTGCTTTTCACAGCCCCCGTTGATTCGTCCAGGTCTGTCGAACTATTCATCAAACTAAGAATTAATTGAGTCAGCAACTCTTTTTCAGCATTTACTCGTTTTTGTTTCCTCTTAAGGACCTTTTCCAGCACTGACCTTGCCAGGACTAGTCGACCCCATGGGGTCCTAATAGGGGTAAGATGTGAGTCGTGGGTTAGGGTTAAGTATTAGTTAAGGTTAGTACAAGTCTCCAGTCAATGAATGTAAGGCAATGTAATGTCCTCTGAAGTCATGGACACAGGCCTCTATGTTGGTGGTGTGTCTGTGTGTGTATGTGTATGTGTGCGCCTGCGCATCCATTCATGTGTGTTTGTGGGTGAAAGGGGGGGCTGCGCTAACCAAATCCTTTTCAACTTCTATAATCAGACTCTGGTTTAGTGGAGTGTAATTTAGCCCCAGACAGACTTCCTCCGGTCCTCCCCAGTGGAGCTAGCGAGCTAGCGAGCTGTTGAGCTGCTGCCGTGTTTGATGTGTCCTGCCCCTCCACCGTGGCCCTGTCCTCTTCTAAACCCAGCTGTGTCGAGCCCATAAATGCATTGTGTCAGATCTGGCTGCAGTCATTAGCAGCCAGTAGGGGGTGTTGTGCAGAGAGAGCCGTGCCGGTCTGCGAACCCCCTGTGGAGATGTGAAGGAGCTGTGAAGAGCGAGGGAATACTCTGAGCCATGAATAAAGAGGGGATACCCACTGTCTGGTGTGAGTGAGTGTGCCTCCTCCAAAGGAGCTGTTCATTTGTTCGCCGCGTTTGAAAGTGTACACATGTGAGTGTGGATGTGAAGGGGCAGCAGAGACACTTATTCAGCAACAATATCCACATATTACTGATATATTGACTGATTTGAATTGATTAGTGTTATTCATTTGCTTGGCAGTTTGTATTTGTCTGTATACGTTTACAGACGTGTACGTTTGATTTGTGTGATCTGGAGTTATGAATTGTATTTGGTGAGCTGTTCTACTAAGTTAACTGACTCTGCTTGGTTGTCGTCCCGCTGTCCTCTCAGGTGACTGTGGTGCGTCAGGAGTACCAGGAGAAGCTCAAAGGTTTGATGCCAGTGGAGCTCCGACAGGAACTGGAGGACACCATCACCTCTCTCAAAGCTCAGGTGAGAACTGACTGCTTACAAACATACAAAGCAGATACAGGCAGGATGAGAAGACACATGCAACACTATCTATCTAGTGAAAATATAAAACCTTCCTCCTTGTAAATGTTCGGACTTCAGTCTATGTCTGAAAGCAGTGAATGAAGGGGCGGTGTGTTGAAGTCGTGCCTACTGTTGTACCTTCAGAAGGAACATCCAAGTTGTACTTGTCCTACAGAAGTAAATCCCTGCTTTGTAACGAAGTCTAGCTGAAATGAAAAATAAATCTAAAACGTTATTTGAATTACAAGCGGCCATAACATTGGATAATGTAGATTGGGTAGGTTGTCAAAGTCTTTGACAACTGACAGAGTTTGTGGTCATGTCAAGTACAAAGACTTGTTTCAGTTCTGGAATCTTGCTTTCCCCTTTTTTTTAAGTTATCTTTCACTTCCCCCTGCTATTAATCAACCAAACCGGCGGAAACATAAACCGAACACTGAATGAATACCCATCTCAGAGTTATTTGTTTGGAGACTAAAGATATCTTTGGTATTGGTTTTGGTGAAAGACTCGATCACAGCCTTTGCTTTCGTCTCCCTGCCAATCCTCTTTATAAACTCTAATCTCTACTTCTCTATCCATCAGATCACAAAATCACCCCCTGCAAAACCACACTCACCCCCCAAAAAAACCTCACTCATCTCGCCAGGTTGTTCCTCGGAGCCATGTGTCTTTCTTCATCCGACCCACTTTGACAATGAATTTCAATAAAGGGCTTTCATTTTCTCAGCATTTCTACTATAAACAAAAGAGGGTTTTCTGTAACGAGGGTACAAGGTTTTGTTAAATGGGCTCATCACGAACCCCTGCCTTGTTCTCATAGGTCTGCTAAGATCCTATTTCAGTGCAAAGACCACAGCTCCGTGATCAAATATGTTTATAAGATGTAATTAATGATGAGTGGTCGCTCCTCTCATTGACAATGTCTTCGGTTTTGCACATGAAAGTGCATTATTGTTTACATGGGGGGGGGGGGAGGTGGGAGAGTTTGTGTCTCAGGCGTCCGACCACATTTCGGTGGGGTTTTGCATTTACTTGACTGTGAAGTGCCAAATGAAATGCTAGAACTTCCCTGAGGTCTCCCCCACAGAAAGGAATGTACCCTCGGCTCCAGTACGGTAGTCCCAGAACAATACAGATTCTTTTGGGGCCGTGATTACTCTGCCAGGCTGGAGATGCCGTGTAAATGTAGATGGGGTTTATTTTCACTTCAGCCAAAGACACTTCATAAATAAACTTCTGCTTTGTAGCCCCCCAAGAAACAGAATGGTGCAGCCTCCTCTCGCAGCCTCTTAACCTCGACTAACCTGGCTCATAATCTCCCCTCTGTCCCTCTGTGCCTTAACCCCTCTGACCTAATCTCCTGACCCCCAACCCCTGTTGTCCTGACCCCTGGACTCAACAACCAGGTCTTTCTTTCACCTTCCTCTTCTTAACTAACCCCCTGCACCCAACGGCACAATTGACGTATAGCCATCATTCCTCCTCCACGTCCCACTTCTTTATTTCTGGTGCACTGGTTTCCTACTTCCTACTTGTGTAATCAGATTGAAAACAATTTTCTCAGTGCTTCATTTTGCTTTGTGTGTCTGTGTTGCAGGTTAACTTCCTTCAGAAGAGAGCGTCTTTGCTGCAGGAAGACCTGAATGCCTGTCGCAGCAGGAGGTTAGCATGGTTGTTTAGATTGTATAGAAACATGTGTGCAAACACGCCTGTACAGAGTTCATGTGGACGTTTGTACTTCTGTACTGTGCATATACGTGAATACCTCAATGCCCTGCAAGTCTACCGCTGACAGTGCAAACTACAGTGACCCTGAAGTGCAAATCACAACTGCAAATCTGAGAACACAACGACAAATCAGACAACATGATGACGAATCAGAAAACACATTTCGTCAGCATGTCCTTCCTTTTAAAAAGGCGGACTGTGCATTTATCCAATCAGCAACAGGCCTTGTTGATATCAGGCACCTTTTCCATTATTTATGCCGTTGTGTTTTCTTATTTCTTGTTTTAGTTTTTTATGTATTTGCTGTTGTGTTTGATTTGCACTTCAAGGCCACTGTCACAAACAGATGAGTGAGAACATCCTGAATTCCCATAAACTTGTGTGTTACTGACAACAGTGAAGTCTGAGTGACAGTCCTGTTTGATTTGCCTCGTTTCCATCACACTGTAAGAGCCATTTGTGTCTTTTTTTTTTTATAAGCATCTAAACATGTGCAGTGATAAGAGGCTCCGTCAAATGAAGCTGCCGCTCACATCACTGCAGACGCCTTTAAACACCGTCAGTCACACGTATCACATTAATAATCAGCTATTTCTACCTCTCAACTTAAAGTGACTGAAAATCTCCAAGTCAGCTAAAGACAGTTGGTTTAAATTAAAGTTTATCCGTAGAATTAAGTTGGTTAAATGCTTTAACAAATGAATAACTAAACTTTTTTCTTAACAGGTAACGATGGTGTAACCACAGCCTCCCCCTACACCGGGACATGAAGGAGAAGACGTCCAATCAGGTGTGAGCATCATTGACTGTTACGAGTGTTTTACACGCCTGTCACCCCCCTGGACCAGTCATGTTTTAATGTGACATGCTGTGGCCTCCCATGAATTCTAAACATATTTATTAATTCTCATGTTCTACTTTTGCTTTGTATTTTTGTAAAAAGAGTATTTTTATGTTCTCAACACGCTACTTTGTTCTGTTCTATTTTATTACGGATATTGTTGATATTTAATAGACATCGTCATTTACCATATTCACACCAAAATGCATCATTTTAATAAATGACTTTTTCATCATTTTCTGTTGTCATGCGTTTCTTTTATTTTTGCATGTGATTTCATCTGCCTTAAAAATCTCATAATTAATCCCTCAATAAGGGAACTGACGGTGTTGCCCTTGTTTCTATACGACCACATCATGCATGTTAACCAAGATTAGCTTCATAACTTAACACAAAGTCAAAGACCTTGAATTCCCATCACCCCCATCAGTATTTAGCATCGCCTTTCTGCCCAAGCCCTCATTTGAACTGTAAATAGTAGTTGGGGGTTTGTGGTCGGTTCAGATAAAGAGCGTTGCGACTAGATCGCTTGAACCTCTGGCCAAACACTACAGTCCTTGGCCCCGCTGGTTCTGCCTCTGCCACCACTTTGTGTTTTACCAACGGCTCCACTCAAACCAGAGCTGAATCAATCAGACACTGGAGTTCACGAAATGGCCACTGTACTCTCAGTTAGCAGTTTATTAGGAACGCCTTTGCACCTAATGTAGTCCAAAACAACATTTGTGCAGTAGAAACTATCTGTGGCCGTTTCATCGCTCACTGTTGGTTTAAACTGTGTCAGATGTTGATTCAACTGATCGTTTTACATGATGTAGTCAGCGATGCTTTCGAGCTGCATGTGTTATGTCTCTAGATGATCCTACGGTGGCCCTGAGAGCTCAACGCACGGCATCTTAAGAGAACACATGCTCATAGTCACGAAACATGCAAATGGAGAAAACGTCTTCATCACATTACAGCAGAGGTGTTTACAGGTGGACGCGAAAAAGTAATCAACATTGCGAGGACACCATTGTTGTTGCCATGGTTTGTGAAGCCTGAAGTTGAATTTTGCGATCCCTCAGTGTTGTTGGAAAATTAGATAAATGCTATTATAACAGGCTAGCTCCGTCTTTTTCAGATCAACAACGCCACAGCAAAGACAATACATGTTGATCTGAAAAATATCAAGTTAGCATGATATATTGCCAGCCAACATGACATTAGCTTGTTTCTCAATTAATCGAATGTATTTTCTCAGATTATTTGAATTGACCGCAAGTGTCCCAGCCATGTCCATCACGTTTTAGTGTCCCCTGGAAACACTTCCATTGTGTTGTGAGTATTCTCCGGCCATGTGTCGTCAGAGTTGAACTGGAGGTGGACTTCGTGGACCGGCTAGACCTCGTCCCCTGAAGGATGCAGCCCCAGAATCGAGACCGCGCTAATGAGGGTGTGTTAATAGCAGACAACTCTACATAAAATGCAACAGAGTTCAAAGCACAGTTGAATCAACACCTTTAAAACAGTTTGAATGAAAACTGAAAACTGACCTTCATGAAGAGATGATTTATTGCAGCACTGTTGCATTAGACTGTGTTAGTTTTAGCTTGATTTACCTCATAAACTGAGCGGGTGAGTGTGTATAAGGGTCCTCCAGGAGTGAGGGGGTTTTATGACGATAACGTTTGGTGGACCAAGAATGGGATGAATAATGAGCCCTCATCCACTGGTATTTGTGTGTCTCTGGTAGGTGAGGAATGCGTGGCCTTGAATACTGATCATTTCAAAAAGGGGTTTTTTTCCTGGAAAACAGTTTGGAGCTGTTATTAAATTCCAAAATCGGATTTGATTTCAAAGTGGACCTTACACTTAACTTGCACTGGAATTGCTTTCTCTTATTTTACACCCGCAGTTCAGGCATTTCCATGTGTTCCCATTGTCCGTGACCTGTTTCGCTGTCTCCAAACGAAACACTATAGCCTTCTCTGTATTTATTTGATGTGCTGATTCTGCTGCCCAGGCACAGAGAGAGACAGACAGAGGGAGAAGAACAAAAAAACGAGAGACGAAAGGAGAGAGCACTGTCAGACCGACATCTGAGAAACAGGAATTTTGTCTTTCAGCACAAAGCCTTAGAAAAGTCTGTTGTTTCTGGAAGATGTACGCAGAGGATTCATAACTATTGCAACATAGCATTGTACATGCATTTTTTGCATGTTCTGAATGTGTGATTCTTGTGTCAGCAACGGCCTCAGTCTGCTTTAAACTGGCTGTCTGAAGACAAAAGTCTGTTCTAAAGAGCCTGCCTCCTCCGAGCTGCATCCCTCAGCTCCTCTGATCAGTCTCCGACAGGTCTGTGTCTTTCGGTCTCGACCCAGTGACTCGTGGAGATGAGGATAAAGTTAATGTAACTCCGAAAGAAGACACTCAGTTACGCTTTAAGTCCAACCACTGGAGCAAGAAGGGGTGTCAGGAAACGTGGTAATATGGGGAATATGAATGGAATAGTAAATCAGCAACTCATGTAAACATTATAATCAAAGTATGTCTCATTCTGAATAAGGTCCAAAGTTTGGTCCATGTACGTCATTGAGAGCTTTTGGCACTGATGTGTGTTGCTGCTCTGACAGTTTAGGCCTATTTGAGCCACCAGCTAATACACCTGGTATTTATCAGCCTTCACATCAGATGACACATCATATAAAACATTTCATTTCACACATACCCCGGCCTGTACAGAAACTGTTGGATGCAGCCACACCCAATCCCTCCACCGGGAAGATACTGTAGGTGATCCAACTAACGCATTGTTTAAAGCACACCGAGTCCTTCAGACTAGTTTTACATGGAGCTGCTGATTCTGTAGAAATAAAGGTTAATGTGTACTCGGGCCTGCTGCTCATTTACACCCAAGCATGCTCCAGCCAAAACCTCTCCTTTAATCTGTGTTATTACCCTGACTAGTTTCGCTCTAATTGATTGTCTACTACCAAAATAACCTCCATAATTGTGCTTGTGTAAATACAAGGCATGAATGTCATTTCCACACGGCCGACTCGGCCCCATTAAGGATCAAAGCCCTCGCTTCCTCTCGGTTATCTCCACATCAGACAGTGGACTGTTGTGTGACAACAGTAAAGGGCAGTCAGGAAACTCCCAAGGTTTCCACTCGTCCAGCATATTCTCACTCTGCACTCGTGCTTGGTGCTGGTGTATAACACTTGCTCATGTTGAATTTGGGTGATTCTCATGTGTTTGCCTGAGCCGGAGGTTTTAATGTTTCATTGTCTAATGAGCAGTTTACATGACTTGAGTGCACAAAGGCCTGTTTAAAATCCAGTGCACACGAAAAACTGCCTGGTGACACTGAATCGACTGTACAGCAACCGGGAAATGGGGTTTCTCTTTCTCTCTTTAAGTCAGAGACAGTTTTGAGTTTTGAGTATTTTATTCCTGTAAGATGTCGTCTGCGTTTTATGAGGACATGAATTCAAAGAGCGGGAGTCGTTTGTAACGAACTGTAGAATACGTAGGGTGATTCGAGGTCATTCACTGCCTCGCTTCTCTGCCGCTTACGAGATTTACACATATGACGTGTCTCACTCTGAGCGCTTGTGACGGGCCTCTGGGATTGACTGTACATCGGCATGTGATTGACAAAGTCATTGTACGTTTGTGTGTGTGTGCATGTGTGCGTGCGTGAGCTGTGTCACTGGATCTTTTTATAGAGCAGTATTTGGAGTCAGACCCTAGGAGGCCTGTGTTTGGCTGCTGTACGCTGCTTGCATAAATAAACCTGTTTATCGCCAACACTTCACACATACACACACAACGCATTTCACTTAGGCTATTTTTTCTGTCTTCCATCGTGTTTTCTGCCTCTTCCGTCTTTGCCTCGCTCCTCGCTTGTATCGTTCTTTGTTCATAACGGTATTTATGGCAATGATTTTTCCTTTTTTCCCCGGCCCTGTCACTCAAACGCAGCAAGAGCTATGAAAAGGATATGCAGCTGCGTGTTAGAGGCTATACGGCCTCAGAGAAGAGGGCACAGCAGGTTGTGTTTGTGCGACTGTGCCATGAATCTGCCGTCTGGGCTGATAGTGTGGGTTGAGCAGAGGGACAGAAGACCATGCAGTCAAGACAGTGTGGGAGGTTTGCCTTTATCGCATGCCCTATATGTCTCTGTCTAAGTGTCTGGTAGCTCTGCCGCCATGCACTTTATTTTGATCTCTCACAGCCTCTTTCCTTATTTTACTAAAGTTCTTGCACTTAAAGGGATCATTGGTGAGTACAGAACGGCCACATCTCCACCATTACAGGCAAGTTTAAAATACATAGTTTCTCTCCTTTTGGCCTTTCTATCTGTACCAGTACTGTTGGTCGGATATTTTACGTTTTTGTTTTCCCCCTTTTTGTTGGTTGGCTGGTTTGTCAGCAGGATTTCAGTATTTTAAAAACTGCTAAATGGATTTTTACTAAACTTGGTGGAATGATGGAACATGGGCCAAGAAAGAACTCATTACATTTTGGCACATATCTGGACAAAATGGTGGATCCAGGAATTTTTTAACTTAGTAAGGTGTGTCCATTCTTAAGTATTTTTTATTTTGTCTCTGTTCATTCATAAAGTTAGACAAGCAAACCTTTTTTGCTCAATCGATGAGTTGGGTTTTTTTGGCACCACTCATGCCAAAAAATGTTTGCCAAAAAATGTTTCCACTCATTTATGCAGTTTTGCGATCTCTGAAATTCACTGCATTCAGTCAAAATGCACCAAAAAAGTCTTTGAATTTAAAAAGCTGATGAAATAGATTATATATGAAGTTAAGATATTTCACAATTTCTCAGTACCGTTTACTTTCCATTACATTTTGATATTATGGTCTAAATAACCCTCCTCTTCATAGCTACTTATGCACTTGTGGTGGAGAAAATTAAATCCCTTGACTTCTACCTAAAAGGGTCACATTTTAGTTTCTATATTTACTAAATCAAAGAAAATAAGACCATAAAAACCAAAGTTGTGTTTGACTTTATGTAAACTCCTCCTCAGGTCATTAAACTAATGATTGGCAGATGTGGCCCTGACATTGTGACAACCAGTGTGACTGTCACACATAAAGTCTTTATACCTGCTCCCATAAACAAACAGCTCTTTAAAGAAGCTGCCTCGAATATACTGAGCTTGTACAACTCACATTTTTACCATTCAGTGCACAACATACACCATGAAAACAGCATTTGAAGACTCTGCATTCTTGTGGACATGGTTCTTGTCTGAATGTGATAAACAGTATTAAAAATCCCTGTGTCAAGTGAGACAGTTTCTGAGGCGTCTGCCCTCATCAGAGCTTGTCTCTGTGTTGCCATGGTGCTCACCCTGTTGATACGTCACACCCCCTCTTCTGGAGGAACAGGAAACGGGGGGAAAGAGATAAAAATCTGGCATCTGTTGAACGGACGAGCAAGTTAATCACCTTACCAGCCTGAGAACCCTGTGTTCCTGAGTCAGGAAAGAGGAAGATGGGGTTAAAGTGAAGGATTAAGGATGAGTCAGGGAGCCCAGGGTCCAGGTTAAGACTGACTCAGAGCGAGATAGCTGTCCTGTCGAGCATGGCAGAACAGTGGCGTCCGTCCTGTGAAGTGTCTGCATGGTGCTTTGGTGTGAGCGGCAGAGGAAATGAAAGTCATTACTGTCAGTGTGGAGTGAGCTTCATGGCCCAAACGGGATTAGACAGTGCATCCGACATTGTTTCTATACATTGGTAGACTTAAAAGTCAAGCGCAAAATGGGATTAAAATGAGGGAAAAAAACCAATAAATAACCTTCAACAACCCCCCCCCCTCTTTCTGCTGCTCTTTTATTTCTTCTCTGCCCTCCTTCGCTACCAATTCCCTTCCTGTTTCATGTCTCATTCTTTCTTCGTAGTCTTTTGTCTTCACCTGTCTGGCTCCCTGTCCCACTCTCTCCTTGGCTTCTTCCATCTTTCACGCACTCATCCCCATCATCAAAATTCACAGGTAGGTGCCGGCTCCCACTCACACTTTACATTCTGTTTTTGCAAAAAAAGAACACATCCATCCTTCTGGGGCCAACTGGTGCTTGAAATCCAACTTCATTCCCCTCAAACTGAACCCTTTCATAAACAAACCCCCTACCACTTGCACTCTTCCTTGCCCACCCCCCCCCCTCTCCTCTTCCTCCTTCAAAACAGCCCCATTACAAACTGGCAAATTGTTGCCCTTCCTTAACTTTTAAGGGTATTATGCACCATGTCCAACTTCAAAGCCTGTCTTAACTCCACACTTTAATTGTATCTTCCCCAGCTCTCTCTCTCTCTCTCTCTCTCTCTCTCTCTGCGTGCCATTTGATTCTGCTGACAACAGCACTTCTCCCTCCGTTCTCCACCATCCTTCTCCTCCATCCTCTTCTTCCACTCTTTGGTCCTTGCTTATGTTGTGTGTTGACCCTCTGCACTGGCACCAACACACACACATCTCCTCTCATCAGCTCCTTGCTGCCTTCAGAGGCCATTGTCCCCCTGTTGTCACCTACTTTGAAGAGGTAGCCTCCATTTCCTCTCTTGGCAGTCGCTTGTTGCCCGGGGTGTGTACACACCAAACAAACTTGAAACAGTAACCCCCTGTCCTACATCGGCTGTCTCCTGCTCTCTTTATCTGCGTCCTCTCTCTCCCTCTTTCTCTTTCTCTGTCTGTGTGAGCTGACTTCCTACTCATGGCCCTGGTTGATAATTGCCATAAGCTTCCCTCTTGGTTTCATTTGCCATTGTCCTCCCCCAAATTCTTGGCTCTGGCTTGAGATAAAGGGATGAGCACTTCAAAGGGGTCTGCAAAGAGTTTAACCCCAAGCCGAAAAGGAACAGCACACAATACTGTAATTGAGAGCAGTTACTGATCACAGAGCTGCAGCACAGAGAGGACAGCACCGGTAGACACACACACTCCAAGTGTTTACGACTGCTACTGAGGTGGCCAGTTGGAGTTACGACAGGCCAAGGTTGCTCAGGAGACCATATAACCCAGTTGTTAAAACCTCCTTGGTCCTTTTTTAAAAAGTAGGTGTTTTTCATCAGATATGACTTCAGATACCATAAAAACTCAATTTGTTTCAGTATGTAGTTCACATCCAAAAAAGGAAAGAGTCAACATTAAAGAATTGATTGGGCCCACAGGTGATTTATGCGTGCCCTCCCCTCTCTATTTATAGTGCTCTTTGTAGTCTGGCTGAATTTGACCTGTCCATGTAATAATATCTTCCCAAACAGAGGGACGGTTACATCCCATAACCTCTCCCCCCTGAAGCCCTCTTTCAAGGGCTTTTTATAGGGCCAGGAGCCAAGGACACCCCTGGTCTGAGGCCAGTCACGGACCTGGGGTCAGCTCCTGAGGGGCAGCAGGGAAGACCTGACCTATGGGGACCTCCCATGAACCATAGAGGGGGTTGACAAGATGGGATGCGATTGCCCAACTGGCCTCTGGTACTGGCAGGGGGTCCACACCATCGCCATGGTAATGGTTTCCACCCTGGTGTGTTTACTGTCAGAGTTCAGCCACGGCCGTCCAAAGTTAACAAAGGCTGACATTGTTTGGGCAGCACTCAGTATATTATCCAAATGACCTGTATACCTGCAGAGGGACCCGGACTGTGTAGATGAGCTTTTATGAGATAAGAAATTGGGTTTGTGCAGACTTGTTTTAACTCATTGACTCATTACTGTCTCACATCTGGCATGGTTCCAGATGTCAGATATACTGTGCATCAGCGGCCTCAAGCCTTTTTTCAACAGACATGCCCACATAGCCCATGTGTAGCATAATACATCTACAATATTTGTTTTAACCATTTATCCTTTACTTTTTGATGCAGCCCATATGTAGATGAGCTACCTCTCAGTTTCAGCTGGGAGTCAACGCTGCTCTACTTTTGGCGGGACAGTTAGTTTGGTGTACAGACATCAGTGAGGGTTTTTCCGCATGCGGGATGAGAGCGAACAAAATTTGAGGGTGATAGAAGTGGCCTCTGAATGATGACTAATCCCTTAGTCATCATGGCCTCTTCAAGAGCAATTTGCTCTTTTATTAACCTTGATGGGAAGCGAGGCATCGAGGGAGAACGTTTCACGGCACCTTTGGCAAACGCGCTTGATCAAAGTGTTTGCTGTCTTTGCACTGTACTTTTTGAATTTGTGTCCACTGAGACAACAAGGACACACAGAGACACCTACTGTCTCTCTTTCAAGAATATGGCCAGTCATCTTGTACAAAGAGTCCCCTGTGGTGGCTCATTTGAACACTAAAGACCTATCCAAAACACTATTGACTCTGTTCTATAAACACTACCAGCATCACAGACTGTAGCCGGTTCCAGTGCGAATAAAGGAAATGTAGTCTCCAAAATGTCCGAACAACTCCTCTCAGTCAGACCAGTAAATGGTTGTGTATAGTACATTGAATGTATGGGCTTTTCACCCCTGTTCCTGTTATCTAACACTGCAGTTAAGGAGTATACACAAAGCACAGAGCTGCACAGTGAGAGCTGCAGAGGGGAGTCATTCTTCTGTCTCATAAATGATATGATAACATCCTTCACGGAACTTATCTTCACTGAGGAGCAGATGTTTGAATCTGGCGCATATGCATGTGGCCTCTGTTGCCACTGGTAGGAGCTGTGGAGCGATAACACAGCAATGACCTCCTACTGCAGCATGCTCTAAGTGAAGGCTGAATGTGGATTGAAAAAAGTAAAAGCTTATGTTCAACTATGTCGAAAAAAACACTTTTGTTCTGCAGAGGTTCCCTGAAGCAAGTGTTTGAATCCTGCAGCAGGGGCTCTGATCTGTGGCTCCACGGGTGCATTCAGGAGATTCAAATCATTTTGTTTTCTTATAATGTGACCACACGCACAAAAAAAAAAATGCATGTAAGGATAGAAACGTGCTATTTGATATCTACGCTGGGTTGCATGCACTGTGGACTCCAGTGGGTTAATCTCAAAAACTATGCGGGTCTTGAAAAGAGAAGAAAGAAGAAAAAAAAAAGATCTCTGCGTCTTTAAAGTTTATGTAGCAACAGAGGGATTGTAGCGATAATGCTATTAGGGCGGCAGATCAGTTACTTCTGACGCTCCAAAGCCTCGGGGAGTTGGCTCAAGATTGCTTGCCTTTGATAAGGTCCTCGCGAGGCAACTTCGCGAGCCGGGAAACGAATGGGGAGATACGTGACAGAAAAAAAGGGGCGCAAAGGTCTGGAAATAAAAAAAATCTAAAAACCTTCGGATTGCATTTCATCCACAGTGACTCTGACGTTAATAACGTTCACCGGCAACTATTCGGTTTGTTTTTAATGCATTTCTGAGGCGCGAGAGGCTGTAATTGTTTTTTATGCTGCTGTCGGGACCCGGCAGTCGGTTCCTGGCTTTGAAGTGCGCTGCTCCAGCCTCTCGGTTCAGTTGGTGTTGGAGTCGCCTGCAGGAGAGAGCCACCGTGCGGCATGGCAGCCTGAGACCAACCGGAGGAGGAGGAGGAGGAGGTGGAGAAAGGGAGGAGGGAGAAAAGCGCTATTTTTTTTCTTCTTCTTCTTCTTCTTCCTCTCGAGTGCGTTTTTCTCTCCGTGAAACCGACTCGAGCCTGAACGGACTGTATGTGGACGCGCTGAGGAGACGGAGCTCTGTGGATTTATACGCGCTTTCGGATACGAAACAAACGCCGCGACAGGAGTTTTTAATTTGAGGAGAGGACCCGCAGATCGATGGTAAGTTCCAAGCGTGTGTGTGTGCGTGTGTGTGTGTGCGCGCCTACTCAAACTGGCCCCCGCTGGAGTTGCCTTTGATGTGCTGTTGACTCGCTTTTGAAGTTCTGTTATGTGGGAAATGTGCCGCTTTTGTTGCGTTTAAAGACCCCCATCAAAAAAAATAAAAACACCTCGAGACGTTTCTGTATCTTCTGCTTCATTTCAACCCTTTTTTTAATCCGGTTTGTTCGATTTCGTGACTTAAAAGTAGAAGTTTTCTCTCAAGTGCTGCTTTCTTCTTTTTTGTGTGTGTGTGGAATTCCTCCCCCACAAGATCTGAGACCTCTGCTGTGTACATGGAGTTGGACGGTAACGAGGGGTGAGGTTACTCTCTCTTAGCCCTAAATGTAACGTTAAAGAAACTTTAAATGTGACTTTGAGTGCGGTTGTAATGTACATTTGTGGAATATAAATATGCATGGCAGCTTCTTTTTCGATAATTAGCACAGGGTGTTGGTTTGGGAAGGTTTTGAGCTGTAGCTGTTTCATCTTTGACAAGTTTAACCTGGAACCAGTTGTTCTCTTTGACATCTGCTTCATCAGCTGATAGATCGCAGCGTTGATCGTCTGTAACAAACTGCTCGTAATCTCCGCGTTACTGGCACAACATCTGGATGTTTGGAACATCTGAGCGCGTTAAAGCACCATGAGTTGTAGCTCACACACACGCCAGCAGCAGCAGCCAGTTGGCTCCATTAACAATTTTAGTCACGTTTTTCGATCTCCTCGAGTTTTGTCCCGTGTCCTACAGGTTCTCATCACCGACGGGCTCGATGTGATGCCCGGTCGCTTGTGATGAGATGTAGGTTAGAGACATGTGGAAGTGACTGATCAGACATGGTGAATAAAATAAAAAAGAAAGTGGCAGCAGGGATGGGAGAAGACCGACATGTGTTTGCGCTCTGCAGCTGCCAGTCAGCCGGGCTGGAACCCTGACAGCAGCCGTGATGGATCCGGAAGCGTCCGCGCAGTCCGTGCGTAATGCTCCGGCATCCAGGATAGATTACTTATTAATGGCTTTCAATTCACAACCCCGCTTGACTCACGTGTAATTACTACTTTTACCCGCGTTAAGGCACAGGAAGGAGAAGTGATTTCAGTGGAGGCATCGTTTTGATCTCGCCGGCGCATGTGAGGGTATCACTGTTAAATCGCGTCCCAGCCATTAGCGCCTCGGTACAAAATCCCACTCCACGTTGAGATATGAAGCATCACTGTTTACGTAATGCTGCCGCAGCGTTTTCTCTGGTTTCTCTGTGAACTAGCCTCGTCTCTTTTATTTCTGTAAAAGTCAGTGGGGGGACTGAGGAGACTCTTACTGCGCCTCTGCCGCTTTGAAGTTGGGGCGGATCTGGTTTTGATTAGATCAATACTTTGTGTTTCAGGGAGAAGACGGGCAGCCGGAGAGAAGCTCCCCCGCTGACATAAGAGAGTGAGGAGATTACAGTAGAAGCTCAGAGGAGGCGAACAGCACACAGGCTTCAGCCGTCAGAGCCATGAGCCGGGCGCTCATGGACCACATCGCCAGTAGTTTCCGAGAAGATGCCCCTCGACCCCCGGTGCCTGGGGAGGAGGGCGAGGCGCCCTGCTACCCCGGCAAACTCGCAGTGATGAAAACCGCGGAACTCCCCAGGTCGGTTCTGCTCGGCTCTCCGGGCTCATCGGCGAGGAGGAACGAGGATGGACTTGGGGAGCCCGAGGGGAGTGCGTCCCCGGATTCGCCGCTCTCCCGGTGGACAAAGTCTTTGCACTCTCTCCTCGGGGACCAGGACGGTGCTCTTCTCTTCAGGACATTCCTGGAGCGGCAGAAATGCGTCGACACGTTAGACTTCTGGTTCGCCTGCAATGGCTTCAGGCAAATGGACCTCAAGGATACCAAAACGCATAGAGTCGCCAAAGCAATTTACAAGCGCTACATCGAGAACAACAGCATTGTCGCCAAACAGCTCAAGCCTGCGACTAAAACCTACATACGGGATAATATCAAGAAGCAGCACATAGACTCTGCCATGTTCGACCAGGCACAGACCGAGATCCAGACCAACATGGAGGAGAACGCGTACCAGATGTTTCTGACCTCTGACATTTACCTCGAGTACGTGAGGAGTGGAGGAGAAAACCCCAACCACGTCAACTCCAACGGGCTGGGCGACCTGAAAGTTGTGTGTGGATACCTGCCCACGCTCAATGAAGAGGAGGAGTGGAGTTGTGATTTCAAAGCCAAAGCGCTGGTTGGACTGTCAGCGAAGGTGAACAGGGCCCCCGTGTCCATGAGGGCGGTGGAGGTGCTGGAGGGGGGATACAGGTATGGCTGCAACACCTTTATTAATCTCTATCTATCTTTAGATCCAGAGCATGCTGTGCGTAAATAATGCACAACACATACATTTTGTCTCATGCATGCGTAAAAGTGGAAAACACATTTTTCCTCCTCTTCACCCCGGAGTTTCTGCTAAGTTTGCAGAGATCTCTCTCTCTCTTTCTCTCTCTCTCTCGCCCTCTCGCCCTGGCTCTCTGTGGCCCCTGTCACCATATCCAGCGGCAGCCCTCTGCTGGCGCTCGCCTGGATTTCCGGGGCTTTGAAATAGTTCTGCAGAATGAGGGATCGTCTTCCACAGGAAAAGTTCAGAGCACGACTGGCTCTGACCCCAGCCAGCAAATAATAGATGATGACATTGCTATGCTATGCCTCCTCCTGTATACAATCACACTGTCCTCTCGCCTTTGGCAGAGGATCTTTAGCAGATCAATAGATGGCACTTTCTGGAATTGGAATTTCTTTTGACCTGTCAAATTAAAAAGAAAAAATCAAAGATCAGATTGATCCTTAACAAATACAAGTTGTCCTGAAGGGTTTATAAACCCATGAAACATAAATTATCATAAATAACCAAAGTTATACAGGAGGTATTTCAGGAGTCTCAACATTAGATCATGGGCTGATGCTCCTGTTGCTATTGCAGCACTAAATCCCAAGTTGTGCTAAGATAACTTTACCAATGACAGCTATTGAATCTGAACAACAGGGATTAACATTTGTGTGTTGTTGGGATGATCATTCCCATCCCAGACTTTCTTGTTTGAGTGATGCTTGTCAGCTGAGCAGGTAGAAAAGACAGCTTTCTCCCCTCCCATTGTCACCCCACAGATTTCTAAACATGTGGAACTCATTTCTCCTTTTTCCGCTTCCCTCTCCTCACCTCTTCTCATCTCAGGTTTTCTTTTTAAAAAAAAGAGAGAGAAAGAAAACAAACCCTGAATGGCAGCAGCTCCACCAGAAAATCAACACCCCCGACCCCAACCAACCCTCTCACTCTCTTCTTCCCTCTTTTCTTGTTTGCGTCAGTTCTTGTCTGATTCTTTCCCCTCCGCCTTCACCACTTTTATCTTATTTTTTTCCTTTTTTCAAAAACTCAGGGATGGGGAGGACGGGGCAATGCTTTTGAGCGAAAGTGAGGGGGAAAGAGAGCGGAAAGGAAGGACAGAGGGGTGGGTGGGGGGGCTTCTCATGAAAGAAAGGGAGGGAGGAGAAAGTATAAATGAGGGGGTGAGAGAGAGGCAGGGAGGGAAGAATGCAAGGCCAGCTGTGTTAAATACCTGACTCTTTGCAAGCCCCTCTGAAGGTCAGCCCGGTGCTGGGGGCCTACAGCTTTAGTCATGCTGGGTCTCTCCCCCCTTTTTTTTCCTCTCCCCTTTCTTTCCTTCTCTGACACACTCTCATGCTTCCGCTCTATACTTTTTTTTTCTTTTGGTAACCCCCCCTTTTCTTCTCCTCCTGTACCATGGCAAGAATGCACACACACAGCGGGAGACAGAAATGGAAAGAGAGCAATTGTAGGCTGCATAAGAAGGCATAAGGGGGGAAAAAACAACGTTTTCCTCAATGCAGATGAACTTGTAGTTCAGAGAAGGAGGTTTCCTGACCCCAGACCAGCCAGTCACATTCATTCATTACAGGCTCTAGTTGTTATTTGTAGGAGACAAGGTCACACAAATGCACCCTCTCTGTCTTCATTTTAGATCAGAAACCCACGTGAAATACACACAAGAAAGTGGAAACTAAATGTCAGCCACCTGTTGTATGCTGTTTCATGGTGCTGCATTAGTATTAATCTGATCTCTGCTTGTGTAACCTCCTCAGATCATACAAACGAGGAGACTCGTTCAACCCCTGCCACATGGGCTCTTTCGCCCCTGTCAGCAGCACCAATGACAGTGAGGTGTCCAGTGACGCTTTGACCGACGACGCCATGTCCGTGACTGACAGCAGTGTGTAAGTGAATATTAACCAAATACATGAGAATGTCAGAACAGAAGCATGTTTCAGGAATATGAAATAAAGGTGCTGTGGAAATGGAACTAAATAAATAAATGAAACGAATAAAGTCGCACCTTCCCTCTGCTGACTGTTGGGAGTCTTTACAGTGGAAATCCTGGTGAATTGTGACCCCTTGAAAACACTTAAAGACTCTGGAGCTGCCAGGTTTTGGCATGAGTCAGTGCCAGGCCCCCTCCTTATATATTCTGAAATAACATTTTACTGTGAACACTAGAGGACTTTGTGAGTTGATGCATTGTAAAGAGTACGGAGAATTTATGTTTAGTGCATCAGTGGACAAGTTGTTGATCCAAAACCCAAATTATTTCCAAGATCTCAATCAAACTTAATACTTACAAATTTGCATCATTTTTGTTTGCAAACTTGTTGTCATTAATTGCAGAGATTGTCAAATGTGCTCGACGCAGCTGTCCTCACATGCTTAGTGCTTATCTGTGTACATGCTAAGGGCCTCGTTCACCTAAAGGATAGCTTGGCGTAATCACGTGTCTGTCGAGTGACAAGGTGCGATGAAGTCATAGCGCGGTGCACAGCTCAAGGCCAGGAGATTTCAGGTCGGCTGGTTTTTGGACAGAAAGCAGAAAAATCTTGGTTCGAGTTCTTCTTTACCTCATCTCACATGGGAGGCGTCGAGGCCTGCGCGGATGATGTCATTGAAACAGCGAGCAAGATGACGGAGATCAAGATAGTTAAAGACTGAGACACTGATGTTTAGTGCGACCAGTGCGCTTGGCCACACATGACTATGGCAGCTATAAAGAGTTTTTCTTTATAACAGGGAGCCCTCTGCTCTGGCATATCTCTAGACGGCCCAGCTTCAAAAGAGCAGACGCCAATATAGTCCTATTCTGCTGTACTTTGACCCAGTGCAATGACAAAGCCCTGGCCACAGCAATGACCGCCCCCCCACTTCTCATTTCCTGCCTGCTCTGTCCTTGATCAGAATATCTGCCTCTCTTTAGGTCAGTTAAAACGACCCATAAACATTTGAATCTCATTTACAGATAAAGGAAAGAATAGAAAAGGAAAAAAGCAATGGGGGAGGAGGCGGTTGGGTGGGAAGAGAAAGAGAGTGGTGGAGGGGGGATTTTTGCTTATATCTTATTTATGGATTTGCTTGGACGCTGGGGAATGCAGCTGCGCAGACTTCAAACATTACCTTATCTTACAAACCAGCCTTTTGATGTGCGGAGATCAGAGGCTGGCTGCGGCAGCGCTTGCCAAATG
Source organism: Hippoglossus hippoglossus (assembly GCF_009819705.1). Classification (NCBI taxonomy): domain Eukaryota; kingdom Metazoa; phylum Chordata; class Actinopteri; order Pleuronectiformes; family Pleuronectidae; genus Hippoglossus; species Hippoglossus hippoglossus. The sequence continues at coordinate 15,103,539 of NC_047158.1, forward strand.
AAGATTGGGGGTGGGAGGTGGGGTGTGTGTGTGTGCGTGGGGAGGGTTGCTTATGCGCATGACTGTGGCATTTCAAAGCAAAAGTGGAAAAGTGCTCCTCAGTTAGGCTAGGTCACCAGAAAACTGCTGTTTAGCATGGGAGAAAAGACACTGTTTTACTCTGTCAAGTGCTGCGGTTTGAAGCCGGAGCTTTTGCCGTTTGTTGTTTGATTTCATCTTTTCGCCAGTCAGCCGTTCAGTCCCTCAGATAGATTTAACCAGGTTAGCTGCACCCTTGGGTCCTGTCCCGCAGTAACACTTTGAATCAGTGGAATGAGTCGCTAATGCTAACGGTGTCCTCGGCTCAACATAAACGTCAGCAGGGGAATGCTAATGCTGACACTACAGCTGCTTTCCACACATGCACTGCAACCCTGAACTTATCTAGAGGAGCTGTGCGTGCGGTACAAATGTCTGAATCATTTTGACAAGACATTAAACAGACTTTACCCTCATATAAAGTCTGTGTAATATTTGATTGAGCTCATGCGTGAATAGAGCAGGTTGAGTGGACGTGTCCTATAATCTCTTCTGCACGCACTAAGCCGTAAGTATTTCCAGTAGGTGAGAGTGCATCGCATACAGACAATATACGGTTTTGTGCTTCAGGTGTTAAAGGAAAACTCTGGAATCGGGTTCATATGAAAGAATGGTTCACATCTGGCTAGTAGGGGGGGGGGGGGTTGAAAGGAATTGACCAGCAGGGTTTCCCCGGTGCTATGCTGAAGCCAGAGCAGAAAATTTGTGTCACTTCTACTGCAACTAGAACCTCTTACCACCTCACTCAGAACCACGTTACAAAATCGGCTCCGACACACATACGAGGCCGTAAATGCTGGCATAATTTACCTCTGAGTATCTTCTTTGTTCTCAGATTAAGCCTGAAAGATGAAAAAAAAATTCTTAGGAGAATTAATAAATTAGATTTCTTCTGGCTTGCACTGTGTTTGATCTACCCAGTTGGCTAACAAGCTTCTTCCTGAATGGCTGTTTGGTCTTTAATGATGTAGCTGATTGGGTAATTGACCTTTGTGATCTGTCTGCACACCCCCAGAGATGGCATCCCTCCGTATAAACTGGGCTCCAAGAAACAGCTACACAGAGAGATGCATCGCAACATGAGGATGAATAGCCAAGTCTCTCTGCCTGCTTTCCCTGTAAGTACACAAACACACACATACTCAGTCTGTTTGAACCTGGGTCGCACTGTCTAATTTCCATACCACCCTCTGTTCCGGGTCTCTCTTGGCTCTATGAATAGTACCGCACAAACTGTATTCGGCATCCTCAGTTCGACAACACCAGCAAAGATCTAAAGAGTAACGTCAAAGACCCAGCCTCCCACTATCGCGCACACACACCCGCACATACAAACACCCGCTACCTTTGGTGTCACCTACACCCCCATTAGGGTTCCTTGAAGTCTGCGGGAAACGGGGAGGTCTCTAAGCTGTTTATCGCCCCAGCGCTCGGAACACACCAGGGTTTTTCTTCCCCACTGATGCTGTAAATATGGAGAATAGGGAGAGATGAGGAAGATCTCTGCCGCTTTATCCCGAGGGCTCTGAAATCAGCCAACTTCCCCAACAAAAACACAAAGATACTCGACACATTCACTCGCGCACACACGCGCACACACACGCAGCGCTTTGATCCAAGGATGAATGGAGCAAACGCACAGGGAAGTGACAACTTCCAACAGAGCTGGCCCCCTTTTTTTCCATTGCACCCCCCCCAACACACACACACACACTCTCACACACACACACACACACACACTCAGCCAGCCCCCCTCCCCTAAAATTGAGGGATCTAACTTAAGCAAAGAGTCTGAGCGTGCCATGTGACGTCTCAGTGGGTCAGAGGGGAGTTGGTAGCTTAAGGCTTAATAGACGCTAACTTAAGGTTGAGAGAAGGATAGGAAAAGATATCATGCAGGAGTAGCTTGTTAAAATAAACTTGATGTCAGCCCCTTTTTCAACATGATGGGAGTGTGTTACTTATATTAGAAAAAGATTCACAGATTGGTTCTCACCACTTTTCCCCCCGCTGTCCCCTTTTTTGCTTTATTTTCGCTTTTATTCTTGTTTTTGTTTCCCGTCTGATTTTTGGCGATGGCTGCCATTCCCATGGTGCACCCGCCTCGGGCTCCTCCTTTTTCTCTGTCTTTTCTCCCCTTCATCCCCACTACAAAGGAATGGAAGAAACAAAAATGAGGAAGAAAAATCAAGAAAGCCCCAGTGCAAAAATGCAAATAATTTAATAAGTGCACACACAGACAGAGATTCTCATACTGTCACTATACTGTACCTCAAAGGTGCCCAGTGTGTGACAAGGGGGGGAATAAATTACCTCAACCTTTCTTATCTCCCATCCTTTTTGGCACCTTTATCTCTGTCCTCCAATCCTTTCCTCTCTTCATTTCTTTTTTCTCTGCCCTCCTGCGAGCACACATCTCTGCATCTCAACTTCTCCCACTTTTTAATCCCCCATCCTTTCCTCCCTGTAGTTCTCTTCCACCCCCTGTCGATATGTGGCTTTTATTCCTAGATGTAAAGCCACTGCTTCCCATCTATCTATCCCTCCATCCCTCCCACCACCACCCTATTCTCCCCCTACTGAGTGTTTGATATTTGACGAGGAAGTCTTTGAAGTGAGCTGACTTTAAAGAGGCCTGCTGATGCTGACAGAGGGAACCAGCCAAGGCCTGGCCCAGCGTGACCATACACCAGGCATGCCACCCCTTTAAACAGCCTCATAGTCCTGTGTGCCTATGATAGTGCCCTGATCAGTACCACCAACAGTGGAGTAGGCGCTGGTGGAGAACAATGCATAATTAGATGAGGCGAGAGTAGGACGGATGTCTTTGTAGGAATTGGGGAGCTTTGTCATCGGTGGATGACAAGATGACACAACAGCTAATGGATGTCTTTCTCCCCAAAAGCGCACTCGTTGTCCTCCCAAGGAGATTGTCCCACTGAAGCCAGCAGATTTCGCAGCGCAGCTCATCTCCCGCCTGGAGAGCTTGAAGAGAGAGCAGGACACCATCAGCTCTCTGGAGGAGAGGCTGCAGCAGATTCAGGAGGTGTGTAACTGGTTCTTACTGGAAAAAGTGAATTTTTTAAAGTGGTGTTTTTGTCAGTCGATAACGGTGTTTGCTTCAACCAGGAGGAGGAAAGAGAAGATACAGAGATCATGGGAAGTGCTCCCCAGCTCTCCCCCCACCCCTTGACCCTCCTCTCTGGCTCCTCTGATGAGGACCCCCAGGCCATCCTGGATGAACACCTCTCTCGTGTACTGAAGACCCCCGGCTGCCAGTCACCAGCTGTCATCCGCCATTCCCCTCGCTCCAGCTCCCCAGAACACAGGCCCTTCGCTCGGGCAGGCTTTGGAATCAAGGCCCTTGTGAGGACTGGGGGACCCAGTTCATCTGTGTCCAGTCCTGACCAAGGGGCGTTCAATCTGGCTTTGGGCCCCAACAGGACCCTCGTAAGCCGGCAGAGCCTGAAACACATCCACCACCACTACATTCACCATCATGCCAGTCCCAAGTCTCAAGAGCAAATTGAAAGAGAGGCCGCCCTCAGGGTGCATGGCCTGTGCTCCAGCAGTGGAGAGTGCCAGCCATACCAACGCAGCCGTAGCCTGGGCAGAGAGATGTGCAGGGCTATTACAACAGACAACAATATGGGGTCAGTTCCACGCACCTTGCGTCCATTTTATTTCTTCTTTTCATCCGTTGATTGTATAAAAAAATAAACAATTCTCTCTTTGCTCCTCTCTTCCTTCCAGGCGTTCCAGCTCTCTATCCAGGCGTGTGTGTCGTTCAGGAGCTGAGGATGGAGTGGCAGAGAGGTCTATGGAAGACTGTGGGCTTGTACAGCTGCCCAGTGACACGACAGACCCCGCCCAAAATGTGTTGCAGTGGATCCTGGAAAGTAAACAGCGGGGCAGGCATAAGGCTCACAGGTGAGCAGTGGCTTTTTGCAGGAATTCTTAAGGGTTAACATAAGTTTTATTGTATTTTAAAATGTCCCACCCTTGCATATTGTTGATGTATGTTGTCTTTTGTCCATTTGCCCTCGCAGTACCCAGACCACCAAGAAATCCTTTGGAGGCACTTCCACCCAGACACACACATGGGGTGGTGGAGGAAGTTGTGGCCACTTACGTAGCCACCAGCCAGCCCAGCCATTCATCCAAGACCCTGCCATGCCTCCCCTGCCCCCTCCCAACACTTTGGCCCAGCTGGAGGAGGCCTGTCGCAGACTGGAGGAGGTCTCCATCAAGACCACCAAGCAAAGGTACAAAGAGAACAGTTGTTGAATGTTGCTCTAAGCTGTGATTTCTAGCTGTCCCACAAGGAAATATCGGTTAGTATTGTTGATCATAGCATTAAACTTTCTGTTTGATCTCTTCCCAGGCATTCAATTTCCAGTCTCCAGCGAGAGAAGAGCCACCTAGTGCCTGTCCAGGGTGGGGGGTCCGTCCCTCTCTCTCAAGCCAATCCCAGCCCTGCCAGTCTCCTCGCAACCAGCCCCGGTCTCCAATCAGAAGAGTACGATGCCTCTAGCGTCCTGCCCTCCCCTTCCTCTCCTCCTCTCTGCTCCTCTTCCTCCTCTCAGCCATAGCCTCCACCTCGCAGTGTACTTCTACTCTTTTAACTCTTCCTTCTTGTCACCCGCACTCCTCGCCGCACATGTAGGGAGACAGACGCGTAGTCATGCGCAATACCACACATAACACATGTGCACACGCCTACACACGCAGTCACTGAAAAGAGAAGGTGACCCCCTTTGCGAAGCCTATTTTAAGCTTTGTACATACAGGCCTGGCTCTGCTTCTGTGTTTGCATGATTCTTGTGTACTTGTGCTGTCTGTGTGTGGGGAGTGTGTAGTCACTGCACCACCTGACTTAGACATCGCTTTCATATATATGTATCATTTTTTATTGGCTGTCCTTCAGTGAGCTGGCAGTCAGCTGGGGCGAGCAGAGCCTAGCAAAGGGAGCGCTCCTCTGAAGTGGGCCTACAAAGCCTTGGACATAGCTGAAGGGGAATTGTTAATATTGTGCCCCTTCTGCATGCACATACACACACACTTACTGATGGCACTGGGTCACTCACTCACTAGTGTTGTTCTTCAGTCAGACTGCTGTTTGTGTCTCTAGTCTCGCATCTGTCTTCTGTAGCTGCAAGTTGTCGATCGTTGGTTGGATCGTATATCATAACTGTGCTCGCTCCGGCTCACATATCATTTCTGTCCCTTTCAGGGTGAAGGAGTGCAAGAAGGGGTTCGGAAGCAATGGAGTTTGCAGTGGCGAGACAGTGGTGACATATTTCTTCTGTGGCGAGGAGATCCCCTACCGGAGGACCATGAAGAGCCACAGTCTCACCCTTGGCCACTTCAAGGAGCAGCTCCGCAAGAAGGGCAACTACAGGTGTGTAGAGAAAAAACTTAAATACGAAGTGGTTATTGATTAAAGTTTTACAAAGTGATCTCTGAGCCTTGAAGACATGAAACTGCATCTATATTTACTAGAATTGGACAAAAATGTTGAAAAAAAACTTACCTAAAATGGGTTTTAAAAATCCTGGCTCTGCCCCCTGATCCAGATCTGCTCCATTTGAATTGGTTCTTTCCAGACCCATCCTTCCATTAAGTCTTATGGTAATCTGTCCAGTAGTTTTTGTGTTATCATGCTAACAAACACAAATTAAGCCATAACCTCCTTGGTGTAGTTCCTCAAAATGGCAAACACACAGGCAAGATGTGGAGGACAGATATAAATTAGCAATGCCCGGTATCTTCGATGGCATGGGAGCAGTATGGCTGACTTCGCGATCTGTGATCCTTAATGCAATCTCATAATGTGGTGACTTGGCCAGCGTGGCTGATGTTTGCTAACTGAATGATCCAGGCTGCACCGTCTTGTGGTAAATGTATATCTTTGAGTTTTGGTCAGTACCTGTGACCTTCAAGACCTTAAACAATAAATCTCCTCCTTACTTTAAATGTGTTTCATGCACGTTTTTGTGAAGCGCCGTTATCAGGGTTGGTTTCAATGTGTGTGTGCAAACAGTTTCAGGCCTCTGTGGTGTGTGTGCGTCTCTTGAGGGGGGTGCAATGAAAAGGAAAGGACAAGAGGGAGGGAGGCTGGGTGGAGCGGGGGTTAGAGGGAGAGTTTGAACTGCAGCGATTTGGGTCCCATCTGGTATTGATTTCCATGCTAAGGCACACTTAATACACATGGCTTTGAAGCCCCGGCCCCTTTCATTTCAACCAACAAAGACTCACACAAATGGCCAGTGTGCAAATTCTTCACTGATGCTATCAGGGGCTCTTTTTTTTTTCTCCCTCAGCTCGAGTGTGTGTGTGTGTGCGTGTGCACGCATGAATGTGCTTGTGTCGAACACGCACAATGTTTACACATGTTGTAATCATTTTATGGATATATTTGAAAGGCAGATTGTTAAATGCCAGATCCGCTTGTTTGCCGTACTTACAGGGCCCCGGCTGAGGCTACACCGTTTCAGTGTGTGTTTGCTCAGAGAGATTTTACTTTGATTGCTTCTTACCAGTGGGCATTAAAGGGAAAAGATCAAAGCGTATTGTTCGGGCTGCCACGGTCTCCAGGATAAGCACGGGTTGAGTATTGTGTTAATAATTATAGGTATCAAACTATGATTTCTGGGTGAATAAAAAGGCAAAGGAACTCCCAGAAATGTCCTCCTCCTCCAGATGTGTGCAGTGTTTTTGGATCAACAAATGTGACAGGCACTTAGCGCCGAGTTCTTCACATCTGTCTGTTTGCACCCCACCCCATCCCAACCCCCCCGCACCTCTTCTTTTCTCCCTGGCTCGCTGTCTCAGTTCCTGTGTCATACCATCCACATTTTTTGGGAAAGAGAGCTGCGCGGTGCTTTAATAGCAGCCAGAGAATGTGTGGAGTTGGGTCATTTCAACATGGCAGCGGTTCAACAAAGAACAGTACTGCTGGGCCCTGCCAGACGATATTGGTGCCAGATGTCAGTGCGAACGCAGAGAGCAGGGGAAAAGGGGGGAAAAACAGATCTAGCCACATAAAACATGTTCCAGTGGAAATTCAGGCTCTCTCTGTCTCTGTCTGTCTCTCTCAGCAAAAAAAGATCATGCCTCTTTGAATTTTTTTTTTATAAGAGTAGGACGGCTCAACTTTTTCTTTTTTTTTTCTTCCTCCTCCAGATAGGAAAGGAGGATACAATTATCAGGCATGTCTTGTGCTCTTTCATGCCGTCTTATTTATCTACTTAGTCTTATTAACTCTCTTCATTTTCCTCAGAGAAGCCTCTTGCATTCCACTTAGTTGAAGCCTTCCTGTACATCAGATGAAGCTGCTTTTTATTAGTGACCACCCTCGTGCTGACTGGAGCACGTGCACTCCCAGGCACCTTTTTTTGCTAGGATTTTTATTTTATTTTAAGACTACAGCACTCGTTTTATAAGTGTTGCATGTTCGGCGTTGTCAGCCTCTCGTCTCGTTAAAAAACAAAAGTCTCACAAACACACACAAACATTCCAGTGGCCCCACACATGGAGCAAATTGAGGCATTTTTCCATTACATAGTTAATGAGTGAATTCTGAGACCCCCCCTAACAAACCCACCCCTGCTGGTTTCTCTTCCTCTAAAATGAGGATGGGGAGGGGGGTTGCATCATTAATGGCCCAGTGAAGTCATGGCTGACGATAAGGCCCCTCCTTAGATTTCCTTTCTTTTCTTTCACAACACACACACAGAAAGTTGTCCGTCTTCTGTCCTTCCATAGCACTCAGTGAGAGCTCATGCTATCGACAGGGGTAAGCCAGGACACAGTGTACTGTTTAGTCCGTCTCCCCCTCCTCTACGTATTCTCTGTTCTCGTCTTTGTCACTGTAATAATGAAACTGGGCGGAGGGAATGCACATGTGCCTTCTAACATGTGCACGAGCGGATGTGTAGGAGTTGGGGGGTAATGACAGGCAGACTCGCAGGCACCCAAAATGTCAGCCTATGTCATAGGGACCCCTTCATTAGCACGTGGGCCTAATTGGCCTGTGTTAGCCGTGGCAAAACTCACAACAGCACGGTGGAGAGAAAAAAGAAATACAGATGTAGAGGAGATGAGGAGAGCCGGTCTCTTATTTTAGACCAAGACTGTTGCAGCAGGTTCCACCCCACCCGTCGAAATTTGTCTGTGGGTCAGCAGGCTTGGTTGATTGTGCACTGAGTGTACCAGGCTTTTTGTTTAATTGTCACGTCTCTGTGTTGCAGGTACTACTTCAAAAAAGCCAGTGATGAGTTTGACTGCGGCGCGGTGTTCGAGGAAGTGTCAGACGAAGGCTCCTTGCTGCCCACGTACCAGGGCAAAATCCTGGGCAAGGTGGAGAGGATGGAGTGAGGCTGGGGTGCCCACATGTTGTGGAATAAACTCCTACGAACGCTTCGCACCTCTGTGGATGTACTTCTCTGTTGTGCCCACACACGCAAAGCATGTGTCTTCTTAAGCTAAGACTGTCGGACTGGAGACGTTGTTGAAGGAATGTCGTCGAGGTCTGGGCGAAAGGATCGGATGGAATATGGAGAAGGAAAAAGGAAGGAGGACAAGTTGGCGCTATTGCAGGACTATCATGTGAACAGCCCACCTTGAAGTGAAGAAAATGATGGACTGTGTTGCTGGACTGAAACATCTCCATGGTTCCAGAGGAGAAATTTCTAGAGACTCTAGGTGAATGACCACTTGTCAAGAAATGGGGCAGAGGGTTTTAAATCGGAGACTGATACCCGACCTGACCCTGCCTGTGCCAGCGTCTGCCCCTGGGCACTTGCTCGCACATCGCTAATATGTATATGCAGATATACATGTACATTGCATTGTATTGTGATGCTCGTATTGCTGTGTAAAGAATTATATTGCTATTTATTGAAGATATCCCTGTCCCACCCTAATTACTCTGCCATGGACGAGCTGCTTGGAGTTGGAGAAACTTCTCCAATTTCCATATCCATGATTTTTTTCTCCCCCCCCCCCTTCTGAGCATCAGTTCTCGATCAAAGAAAATGGTTGTGTTCATTTTCAGCCCCTTATATTGAACTGTAAACTCCAAAAATACCTCTTCCAAATGTCCACTCCTTGCTCTGGAGACTTTAATTGGACATCTGTGATCTCTTTGCTGGAGAGCTCACTGCTGAAGCTTTGAGAACGGCTCTCCATCACTTAAAGTTTGATAATATATTTACTACTACAGCGCTATTTGTGGCCATGTCCCCCATCTGCTCTGAAGGGCCCTGAGTGTACTATGAAAATGCTTTTAATGTCTAATTCCTAACTCTGGGTCTCTGCCCAGCTTAGCCTTGATCTGTCGCGTCTTAGTGCCTTTGTTTCAGCGGCGCAGGCATCGCACAAATAGCCTATGTATTTAAGAGGAAACTGCCCTGAACAGGTCCTAGAGTCCCCAAAATGTGTTTACACCAATAGTAATATTTACCAACAAAAAGCTCTATGATGTGCTCCCCTACGTGCTTACTTATGTGTATGTGTGACTGAGATGCTTTCGACTAGGATTACTCTGTGTGTTTGAAACCTGCTCTATGAGCTGCAGATGATCATGATGGTGGTGATATACACTATGTCCATAGTGTTTTAATAGAGTACAGAAGCTGTGCCTACATGGATTCTTGCCGTGTTTTACCCAGTTTTCAGGGTCCTGTTACTCCCTTGGTTTTTCAAGGGGCCTTATGTCGAAAAGATATTTTTATGCCTTTTAGTATCCGTTTCATCATGTATATGTTTTATAATATTTTTCATGGCTTCCTCAACTCCACTTGTAAACTGTAAATTATACGTTCTATAGAGCTCAGTTGAAAAGATGCCTCGGTACTTTAATTATTGTAATTATGAAGAGATGTAGCCTTTATTAAAATGGTCTATTTTTCAAATTAGCAAATGGCCTCCCATGTTTTTGTGTGTATCTTGTGACTAGGCAAATATATGGGTTTTCCTAGCTCTAATTGGAATGTTGTGATGGTAGTGTGTGTGTGTGTGTGAGACAAACTTAACTACACACACTCCCCCCGCTGTGGAGAGTGCAACTCAGTAGATCCAGTGAGAAATCTGCCAGATTTGCATCCATTATCAGCTCTTAATTTCCAGCAGGGAGTAAATTAAAACATGCAGCATTAATTTGGCCACCAGAGCCTCCGTGTGTTTTAGTGAAAGGAGGAGAGAGGGAGACTATCTAAGTATGTGTTAATGAGACATTTGGCAAATATGTACCATAAGTACAAGTAGCCGGTTATTTACACGATAAACCATTTGGCCTCCTGTGGCACTTTATGATCTGTGTGAGTGTAATGTGGTCTTTAGCTCAGACCCAATTAGGGTCCCAGTGAATAGATGATACCAGACTGCTGCATGAATAGAAGTTAACGGTATAAACCATCAGGGAGTCTGAGGAGTGAAATGTTTTGAGAGGGAGAATAGGTTAAAGGATAGGTTGACTAACTAAAAGGAATAGTCAGGTGCCTTGTTCATACTGATCATTTTAAGACCTCCCGATGTGCATTCCTTGTACCACAGCCCTTCTTCCATGTATACAATGTATGTATTCAACACTTAAATTCAATACAAGGCTTCAAATGTTTGAGTCGGACAAATCAAGAAATCTTCCAAAGTTACAAACCACAATTCACAAATGACCAAAACACGGATGAATGGCTTCTGGGACGCCCATATGTGTTATAGCTTATGAACAGTCTGCGTTTGAAAATCAAACGTCTATTCTTCAATGGATATGTTTAGTGATTGTCCACTAAGAACAACGTCAACAGTGCTATAACTCCATTCCCACTGAGGGTCTACAGTGAAATAGGTCACAGATACGCAATTATTATTATTTTTTCTATAAAAGTCTATAAGTAATTTTTTGAAACACGTGGGCGCTGTAGTTTTTAGCAAACATGACACAAATAGGGGTAATAGAACATTTGTTAGGTACTATTTTCAGCTGCGGATGAACACACATTTGGTGCTCTAGTCTAAGGTCTATGACACAGATGAGTAATATCAGATTTTTTTCCTTTTTAGTTGTATTTGTTGACATCAGGAAATAATAAAATATCACTGGCTAATGACATTAATTATGTTCAGCTTTTCTCTCGGCACAGTATCAGCAGTGACCCGCAGCTGTGTAAGATGTGAAGAAAGCCAATGAGGATCATAGAGTGCGACGAGGCAGCGTTACCTCAATTAATTTCAATATGTAATAGCTTATAGCTTCACACACTTGCACACCGATATCTGAACACACATTTTGCGCGCCACATTCCTCCAACACCCACATTCCCCTTTCAAGTTTCATTGGCTAAGAGCGTTTCTTACGCCGCCTTTCATATTGAAAGGGCATCATGATATTGTTAAAATACCATTTTCCGTCCTTTCATCAGCAAAGGTCAGTGCATACACTTGAAGGCCATCCTCTGGACCCTTTAGAACTAAGAGGCTCTCGCTCAGTGGTGCTCCACTGTCAGAAAGCCGTGTGAAGCGATCTTTGTGTCGAGGGCTATTTTAGATGGGGTCATCTTTTTGAAGAGTGCACTGGGTTTCGCTCGACTCCAGGCTGCTATTCAAAACCGAAGGTTCTTTTTAGTCGGTGGGTATGAAGATTTAGGGGCATTTGAAGGTTGGTAAGTAAGAGCTTTCAACAAGAGGTGTTTACTTGTGCATTTTTGTATGACTTCAATCTTTTGATAAGATTACACAGCATAGCCGGTCCTGTGTTCATGTTTTAAAGCCCGTTGAGCTGTTGAGGATCATCAGTGACCAACTCTGAGCAGAAACAGCATATGTTAAAAAAAAATTCAACCAGGGAAGATGATGGTTCTAGATCTTTGAATAACAACTCTGAAAAAGAAATGTCAAAATTAGTTCAACTAAATAAGCTTCATAACAAGCTTCACATCAATGCAGGCTCCAGGTGATACTTTACTACAGTGGTGCAAATTCTCACACAAATCTTAAAGTTATCAAATCAATGACCACAGAGAACCTGGGGCTCGTGGGGCTCCTGGGCCCCCCGGGGCATTTTGGTCATTTAACCTTGACGCGATGAGAAATGAGTCAACTTCACGAAAACTTAGCAAACTCCATTTGCTGATGAAAAGAAAAATCCACAAGATACTTGTGTACGATCCAACGAAGTTAGTAAATTGATCTTGAGTTGAGATAATTCCTGAGAACTAACTTATTTAAAAAGATGGACAACTTCCTCAAACTATCCAGAAATTTAGCTAAAATATCCTGAATACAAACGCTGCCATCTTGCGCATTTGGAGCCAGAGTCTTTGCAGCCGCGATCGGGGGATGGACCCACAGTAACGAGGTCCCGCTGATACACATGCTCCACCAATTGCGAGCTGTCAAAGTTTATTTTTATTTTGATCAAATAACTCATTAAAACTGAAATTACGGGAAAAAACATCACTTAGACATGTATTTGGAAATTGTATTTGTTCCACATCCCATTCACTAACATGGGAGGGGCAGGATTTATGACCTCTATGGCAGCCAACCACCAGGGGGCGATTGAGACGCTTTGGCTTCACTTTTGGGGAGCTGTTATGTCGCCCATCGTCCATGAGCAACAGTCTATGACTCACACATAAGGCTGGATTTCCAGGCTCAGTCAGCAGCCTGACCTCACCATAATCACGGTGTTTTGTAGTTTCACGTCACCTCCATACATTTGTTCGCTCTGGACAAACTTGTCTTATACAATGAGAACTGACATCTGTCTGGGCCACTGACTGTTCCCCTCTGAAATCAGCTGTGGACTGGGATGACTCGGTACAACTCGGTGCCAATCAGTCACCTCATCTCCCTCATGTCCACATTTCAGCCTGTTATTGTTTCCCTCGCTTATTTCTAAGTCTGCTACCTGTCCCGCCCTAATGAAGCGAGATCAGAGGCTCCGGCTGTGAACAATGGCACCACACAGGAACCTAAACAGGAAGTATAACCAGGATCACACAGATGCGCTTTGACGTCTGTGTTCAGTCACTTTCCGAAAAGGGTTGTTATGGTACGAAAGATGTGACCTTGACCCCTTCAAAGTAAAGGCAAAGTACACACAGTCTGAAATATGGATCAGGATTTGATCACAAACACAGTAATGGAAACGTGGATTAGAACATAATGTAGGTCAAAGTAGAGTCTAAAACACCAAACCAGAGCTCAGATGAGAGTGGAGGCCCTGGGAAAAAATCTCTGTCACCGCGAACCTCAGCCTCATTTAAATACACTCAAATCATTCCAACATAGACGGATGTGAACGAGACCCCCAATTTTGGGTCCTGAACCCCTTCATTTGGAACCTAGATCAGCCGTGCGAGTTGTTCCACACAGGCATCGACCCAGACAGCCCAGGGACTGTGGTCAACCAGGGGGCCTCGTCTGGATCCTGGCCAGGCGCCACTGCGGTAGCTGATCCCCCTACCATGTGACCAATCATGTGACTGTATACTGTCTGATTCTCTACTCTAGCCAATGGCAAGCTCCCTCACATTTGATCTCTACCGATGTTAAATTTGCGGACATGTTCAGACGACAGCTGCTTGGCCAAAGAGAATCAGAACCTATCCATCAAAAAGAAATTAACAAGGCTATTATTGAAGCTTGTAGACTGTTCAGTTCTACGGAGCGAGTGGAATATGGACATCATAGACTTATATTATAGCTGAGTGAAGTAACACAGAATACCATTAGAGGAGATATCTCGAGTCTCCGGGCCTGGAACAATACACTGGATCGCTCCTGTTTTTAGGAGACAAGCGCCTGGTAACTTAATGACCAACATATGTGACCAAAAACATTTGAAGGCTGAAAGTAAGTCTTCTAAAGTCGTCTTTTTTCCAACAGCGCTGACAGAAAAAAGGCATTATATGTCCCTCTCTAATCACATTGCAAGATTATATATCTCACAAATGCTTTGGGAAATGAAGAAGACAGGGGTTTGACGTTGAGGGCCCGAAACCTAATCTGCCATCAGTGTAGCGCGGAGGTATCGGATGCTGTGCTGCTAAAAGGGCACTGAGGACGTGAGGTATGATAGCTGGCCCGGCCGCACCGGGGGATTCTGTGTGCATCCTCCCCGCAGCTGAAGGAAAAGCATCTTTTGTAAAAAGAGTAAGCGCCATTGTCCTCCTTTGGTGTTTATGTTTGTCTTAAGTTTCACCTAGTGCACGGAATAGCCCCACCAAGCCACAGGATAGGCATTGTTCTGGGCCCGTGCAGGAATAGTAGCCTGCAGTCACCTTCTTTCTTACTGTCGCCATTGTCCCGCCACCAACCCCCCAAACCTCTTTGTTTTTGCACCCTGCCACAGACAGCTCAGATTGTTGCCTGATGTTGCTTCCTCTCGTCCCATTGTTTCCACGTCTCCTCTTATATATGACTCCTCTCCTTGTAGGTCGATGTGTGCGTCGGTTGGCTGAGTGGTTGCAGGGGATGGGAGCACGGGGGTTGGGGGGATTGGAGTGGGGGGGGTTAGGGTACACAGAGTGCATGTGAAGTTTTATGGCTAACCACATGTGTTTTTGAATCTTTGAGCTTCCACGTTTTTTCCCAGGGTGTGGGGTTGGGGAGAGTCTGTAGCATGAGGATGGGGCGGAGAGAGGGAACTCGAAGGAAGAGAATTAAAGAAGCAGGAGTGTGGACATGTGGTTCTTGTTTGGGGCGCTGCATGAAGAGATGGTGGGTCTGGCTTCTCTTTGCTCCAACCTGTGTCTACAATCTAAACATCCCACTGATTATCAAACAATATGGATGCTCTCATGGCCCCTCAACGTGAACCAGAAACAGATAAACACAGCAGGATCACAACAAATCAGCCACACAACTCTCTTTATTTTCAATTCGGACCGTCAAAGGTTGAACTTTTTCCTCCATTGAAGTTCACACACAACTCAAACACACGCTCTCATAAAACTAATCTGTCAAATAGTTTTCCTTTTGTGATATTCTCTATCTCTCATGTCCTGGATCGGGTTTCCTGTCGGTTGTGACTACGTGGGAGCATATTAGCGTGATGCCTCTGGGCTCTGTGATTTCACTACAGTGTGCAATAAAGTTTGGCTGTGAACCACAGCCCGCCTTCAGTCTATTACATACAAGCAACACCCACATAACTCCAAAGCCCTCTGGGTAATGAGCTGTTTTACATGTTCACACACCCCCAAAACTCTGAGAGGCCATAATGCAAGGGCCATGAAGTGATGGAGCTCTAATAATCCACAGCTATAACCTGGGGACTGTTTTTGTCGGTGCACAGCAGCTCAGCTGAACACGCACAAATGTGATACTTGTCTGTTTCCAACAGTTAACGGGAAATCAATGGACATTTATTCTGTTTAAATGGAGCAGTCCTTTCAAAGAAATTCAAATCCTCTTTTTTCATTGATATATCATATTTAATAGCAGCTCTTAAACAATGAACTGTTTTAGCTGCAAGATAGTTCACCCTGCTGTATTGGGTCAAAGTTCTTTCTTTATTATTTATGTTCATTTCCCTGCTGATCGTTTGAGGAAGAATTCATTGATGGTGATGATTGAGAGGAGAAAAAAAGTCATATACATGTATCTGACAAAAGCTGGATAGATTAAAGTTTGTTTAATCTATCAACAATGTTCCGTACATGATTTTGGAAGACTCTGCATACTTAGCCAGAGGATCATTTTATAAGGTATCTATTGTCAGACTAATGTCGTAACAGTCAAGAAGGTCAATCATCTAATTAAAGAATTTATGTTTTTCTGAATTTGTGAAAGTGTTGTGACAGTATGCTGCACAAGGGAAATAAAAAGGAATGAAAAATTAACAATATTGTAACAAGCACTTTTCTTTGGACCATACCCCACCCTTACACCAAGTTTCAGCAAAATCGTGTTTGTGTAATCCTGCTAACAGACCATTGAAAACATCCTTGGCAGAGGTAACAAAAGATTTTAAAAAATCTGTAGAAGTACAGTGTAAGACAGAAGACTAGTCAGAGACTATTATGTCCATCTCTAGATGACCCCTCTGTGTCTTGAGCTGCAGAAACCATCAGGACAAAGTTGTCTTAACCCTCTGATCCAAGGATTAAAGTACAGCTGAGAAAAATCTGTGATGCAAAAGATGGAGGCCAGTGAAGACCATGGTCAAAATCATTACTTGATTACCACAGGGCCTCACAGTCATCACCGCTGGTTATTTGGCTTTCATCATGCTACGACATCCTCCTGTGCTCCCCCTGAATGATGTCATCTCACCGCCTTTACCTCGCTCGACAGAGAAAAAGAATGAAAGGGAGGAAGGAGAGAGTCACGGCCAGGGAGGGAGGTTGACCGTGAGCTCGGGGTCCTCGCTCCTGCCGGCCTGCCTGGGAAAGGAATGGGGCTTGGCGTCACATCACACAGAGCTTGCACATACGTATGAGCGTGCATGCGAGCGCATTTTCCTTGCAAGGGAGTGAGTATCCTTGTGCGTGAGAGAGCACAGGGAGAGAAGTGTTAGAGAGCAGAGAATCAGAGAGGATAACGTGGAATGTGTGAGAAGGCAGGGGGGGGGGGAAATGAAGAAGAAAATGCTGCACGATTGTGATGAAAGAAGTCGTGAGGAGTGTGACGGAGGATGAAGGCTCCACAGGTGCTGGAGAGGCGAAAGAGGATAATCGATTATGTTTGAATGCGAACAGAAAAGTAACCTTGAGTATCCGGCTGACAAAACTTTTCAGGGGCAGAGAAGGCAGGGGGAGTTATCAGAAGTAGGAATGAGGCAGGGGGAGAGAGGAGAGAGCTGTGATCCAGATGAAAAGGAAAAAATATATAAATAAAAAAGTGGAAAAAGGGCTGCAGCGCTTGCTCGTCTCTGGCTGGGCGTGGGTCAGAGCCGGAGTAAACAAACCCACAGCTTAGCAGCACATTTGATCTGTTCAACGGCGAAACACTGAGTGGAGTAAACAGAAAAATTTGCCTGGGTCAGCTAGAGTGTGTGTGCGTGCATGTGTGTGTGTGTGTGTGCGCTAGCCGGGGGGTGGTGGGTAGATACATGCCAAAAACAAGTTGGCTGTTCCAACCCAAAAGCAAACAGAAGGGGGGTTCTCACATCGTCTGTGATGACCACTTTTCAGCACCTCGAATTCAGCCTGTCGTCGCTTATTTTGAGTCTTGAGCTTCCAACAAAGTGGCTTCTGAATTAGAGGAGGATGTTATTCCACCAGGGGAACGAGTCAAACTGATTTCTGTAAATAAATCATATATGTTTCTTCTCCCCTGTGTTTATAGGCACTGTCCTCACCAGTCAAACATCATCGGCCATTTATTCATAAAGCTTATTATACTATTCTATGTTAAAGCAGCACAGTGGGAAGTTTAGGTCCATGGGACTTCAACTAGCACAAGTGTGTCTGAAGCTACAACCATACGAATATGTTTTCATTTTAAAACAACATTTTAAAACTAAAATCAGTGATGCATCAGTGATAATCCCCGTAAAACATTTATCACGTGACCATTCACGTACACGAAGTATGTGCGTGACGGTGTGAACAGGAAACAGATTGAAACAACGATGTTGAAAAGTAACAGGGCGGAACAGTTTTCTTGGACGGAAACAGGGCCAACAGCGTTTTCACACTTCTTTGTTTTAGGCACTCAAAAATCGACTTTTAGAAACTCTGCTGGCCACGTTTTAGTTTGAAAACTCTGAGGGTTGACGCTGGGACAGACATTTACTTCCTGATTGCGTCATATCGGTCACCTTGCATCCTTCTCCGATTTGTCACACTCCCGTCACATGACCCTTTCGCTGATGAAAACAAAACGGCATTAGCCTCCACTACCAGCAGTGAATGCAGGATAACACATAACAAGCTTTGCTAACATGTCGTCGTTCACCTCAGTGTCAGTGGTCAGCCATTGCTGTTCCCTGTTCGTGGTATTTTCTGTAGCTGAGTAAACAACTGCAGAGTAGACAATCTGCTTATTCTGTGTCAGTATGGGCGTATTTTAATTCCTGATACCGAGCCGGACAGGATCAGTTCGGACACAACCTGAACATCAGAGACTTTGGTGGACCCTGGCTGTAGCCTTGAACATCATTACTTGGCTGAAAAAGAAGTACATCAGGCGGAGGAATCTTAACGACACGCTCTGCCCGTTTTCCAGCCTTGAAGAAGTTAAAATTAGTCTTTTAAAAGGCGGAATTCAAAGCTGGGAGCATGAAAAGGTGGAGGGGGGTGGTGGGGGCAGAATGAAATGTCGGCACTGCAGTGTTAAAAGGGAGATGGGAGATGAGAGATCCTAGTGTCTGACTTTGGTGTGACTTCAAAAGGCTGTGTTTAAAGCGGCAGGCCATAATGCTGGCCCGATAGCACGACTGTCATGTCCGTGTGACCTCCCACAGCTGGCTGGCCAGGGACTCAGGACCCACGCCGCGTGTGTGTTTGTGTGTGTGTTATTTCTTGATGCGTGTGTATGAGCTTGTTTTCTCTTTGTGTGTTTGTGTGTCGGCACTCTTGTGGCTCTTGCTGTGTGTCTTGATGTGATTGTCTGCGTGCCCTTTAATGTTTGTGTTTTGATGTCGGTGTATGTGTTTGGCTGAGCCGTGACTTTGTGCGTGCATTTGTGCGTGTGTGTGTGTGTGTGTGTGAGTGCGCAGAGGTTGAAGATCTAAGCCAGGCTCTGCCCTCTCTCCCTATGCACAGGGGCCTTTTTTCCTTCTTGTAAAGATTCAAACGCTGATCGGCTTTGTACTGCAGCTGTAGACTCTGCAGTCATTTCACCACTTTAGCTTAACTAGCTAAAATTGCCCTTGCGCTACCTGCCATGCTATCACAGCTGCCCCGACAAACCATCACAGCAGTCACATTAACTGCATTGGAGGCGTTTTAGAAAACACGAAAACATGATGCTTATCTGCTCAACTTTCCCCCTTCGGAGCTGATCTAATGTTTTGTATGTAGTCAACAACTTCCAAATTCCACCACTTTGGTCCCGACTAAAATACAGCAGGTCATTGCTCCGGTGAAGGCTCTGCTGCGATGACACAATCTGCCATCAACTGGAAAAGTAAGAAAACATAAGTTTGGAGAACTGGTTTAAGGAATACCTCGACTTACACAACTCTACAAGCGATGGACTGTGGACTCATCGGTCTGGACTTTAATCTGATCACTGCTGAAAACAACACATGTCATTTAGTCATACATTCTCGATGGATGCAGTCTTCATATTAGTATGATACAGATATCATATTTTTCTTCATTTCTTAAATATGTAAGTCAAGTGATGATGGATGGTTTCCTACACCTAACCTAAGTTTAAATGAAGAACTGAAGTTTAAGATGAAATTATATGAATTTATGTTCTCACGGTTGTTTTACAGTTAGGTAATATTAATTAGAAGACTAGTGGTACCTAGGTTTGCTCTGTACTCACTGGCCTGGAGTATAAGTAGGAGTAGGGATGTTGGTAGTGGACCCTAATTTCAGACCAGTGCTCTTGTCCTTGATTACCCAACCCCTGTTTTCTTTTTCCTTGTTATGTTTTGTCATGAATGTTCAAATAAAAAAAAAAAACACAATCTGTAATGTTAGCGTCCATGTCGTTGTTCTGTCTTATTCCCCATAGAGCTGTAACAAGGATGGTATTAGCCCTTAGATAAACGTAAAGATGCTGGATCTATATAAGGTGTTCTGGATCGTGCTCACTGATAACAGCACCTTCAGGAAGCCAGGAAGATCTTCTACAGCTAGAGGCTTCTATCATCTGGAACAAGGCGCCAGCAGTTCCCCGTACTCCAGAGATGCATCTGAGGAGGAGAGATAGACGAGGAGACGTACAAACCAGTGCCCCTTCAGACCCCCTTTCCTTCCATCGCACACTGCCAAGATTCATTTGAAGAACGTATGAGAAACTCTTGAGATACTTTTGGTTTCTCTTTTTGTCATCAGTTTGTGGACTTTTTATCCTCACTGATGTTTGATTTCCCTGTGCATCTTGTGTTTTATATTGCAATTTTTGACTCAAAGACTTTCATGTGTTTCTCTCCCTCAGTTAAGTCACTTTCTTGCGATCGCTCATGTATGATGTCTTGGTTCCTGTTTTATTTTGACAATCACTTCACCTCCTGTTCCAGCTGTATCTCGTTGTAGGTCGATTTACTTCCTCTTGTGTTACCCACCCTTGTGACTGCACCTGTCCTAATGTGTTTCACCATGTTCTGTTCATCTCCCCTGCATATATTCTTGGTTCTATGTTCCTGGTTTTTATCCCAGTGTTTTTGCTGGTTTTTGTCTTTTTAGTTTTTTTCAGCTACCATCTTCCTTCTAAAGTAAGTGGAAGTAAACTCACTTATCATCTGCGTACCAAGTCCGGAGGTCAAGTTTGAAAACGGCTTTTGTCTTATTAGAAAGTTTAATAAAACCTATTTTATTCGTCACACTAATTGAACATAGACATTGCTTGTAATAGCCATCAAGGATTCTTGACAAATTAATGGATCTGAGTTTTTTTGATAAACTGTTATCGTCTTGCACAGGCTTGTCCATTTATTTTTCTTCCTCTTTCCGTCCCTTGTGTTCCTTGTGGTTTCTGTCTCTCCTTATCTGTTAATGCTCGGTGGCGAGAAAGGCTGACCAGTTTCTTTCCTGCTCTTTAAAGTCCAACAGGCAGGACACTGCTGGGAGCTGCCTCTCCTCTCCTGCACTTGTTTGTTCTCATTTCATCTCTCTCCACCTTCTCTCAGGAGAGAGTTCAGACCAGTAAAGATGTTGAGAAAAGACCACTAC
Source organism: Hippoglossus hippoglossus (assembly GCF_009819705.1). NCBI lineage: Eukaryota > Metazoa > Chordata > Actinopteri > Pleuronectiformes > Pleuronectidae > Hippoglossus > Hippoglossus hippoglossus. The sequence continues at coordinate 15,124,421 of NC_047158.1, forward strand.
AGACACACAGCTTTGACACACCTTCATGTCCTTGCACCTTTATGTTCCACGCACAGAGTCGAGCCCATCAGGGAACCTTTCTCTGCATATGCATCCTGCCATGTTCATATCCTTGATTCCTGTTTTGAACTAAGCTGGTGAGGGGGCCTGCATGTGCTTATCAGTTGATCAAATAAAAAGTTTCCAGTGGTCTCCTCCCGGCTCCTGACTGTGTGTCCGCTTGGCTGACAGCGGGAGAGCGAGGGAAACATCGGGAGACGCTCCTGTCACACCCCGATCCGCGCTTTGATGAGTCACATCAAACGATGTCCATATCTAAACGTCATCCTCAAAGGAAAAACTGGGGGTGGTGGGTGTGTGTTTTTGTACGTGTGTGGAAGATACACTAAAAAATGAAGAAAAAAAAAAAAGAGAGAAAAGCTCAGAAAGACACACAACAAACAGTCTTATTTGTTTTACTGGCCCGAGCTGTTGATAAGGTTTTCTTATTTAAAAGTGCCAGATGCGAGGATTGCAGTTTACTTTAAAGCTCTGTGTGCACGGGATTGGGTGTTTTGTCAAGATGCAAGTTGCCAGGGAGAGATAATGGACTTCTGAAGGGATATTAAGTCTTGGAAGTCTCATGCCAGGCTATTCACGGGCAGAGATTTAGCCACTATCTTTGCTATTGTGATGAATTTGCATCTCAGACATTGGAGCAACTGTTCAGTTTGGGGTTTATTCCAAGCCGTCATGTGCTTGTGAGGAGCCTGTGATGATAGCGCACCACAGAGAGCAGAAAGGAAACATCAAACACGGATAGATTGATGGTGTTACCTGACTGCATTTGAATTTTATCTCCTCTTCTTCTCATTCACATTGTCCTTCCTGTTTCCTCGTAGCTGCTGCCATTATTATCAGCATAGCTGCTTTTGTTTGACGATGTTGTATTCTTTTCTTTTCTTCTTCCCTAATTTTTCCTCCATTGTTTTGTCCTCTGGCTCTTGTTGGCATCGTGTTAAAACTACAGCTGCCAATAAAGAGGCTTTTTCCTGTGATGAAGATTTAATGTGCTTGCCACATGGCACAAATGGCATATGTTTGCCCCCGTTGCCGATTTCTCAGTATTCAGCCAGAGAGAAGGTAGGAGGCATGATTTATTCATCATGTCCTAGAGGTTCTCGTGCTGGTGTCATGAGCAAATTAACAAATATAGTTCGGCATCAACTTGGTCTGAGTTGTTTTTTTTGTGCGATGCTCAGTTTGAACATATCTCCTCCTTCTTAAGACTCCTTTATGTTGCCTTTACGTACGAAAAGTGATAAGTCCGTTTCAAACGATGTAACCGTCACTTACTACCAATATACTTTCACGAGCGTCCTTTACGTTGGCCTGGTTGTTAAGCAATACATCCACTAGAGGGCAGCGCAGAGTTTAGAGTTTCTGACTACAAAAAACATGTCGACGGTGAAGGAGGTTTAGATAATGTACCTCTTAAGAAAGGGACGAATACCCAGGCACAGTAACCTCATATACTGTAGATGCCCATAGTTACTTACTAATCGCAAAGTCTCTCCTCAAATCTTCCGCAATTGTTAAATTATCTTCCTCTATGTTCATCGATACACTGCCCCCACATGATTGTCTGTGGTACTGCACCGTTTTGACTATCTCGTCCGTATTTGTGAGATTTCAAACGTGCAGAAATACAAGCAAAATGAACGCAGAGTATGGACAGAAGGCTCCGTCTCAGTTTCTATATGTGTCTAACGTTGCACACAAGGCATGTATTTATAGATGGCTCCACAACATATAAAAGTGGGTTAAAGAATAAGTGTGTGCAAAACAGGTGATCTCTGAGTCTTTTCAGAACTTTTTTGAAGGCCACTCAGGGGTCTTGGTTTAATTGGAGACTTTCTAAAACAAAATGGACTTCATCGTGTCTTTGTGTCTGCGAGAAGAGGCTTTAATAGCATGGTTCCAAGGAAGAGAGGGGGTGGAGAGAACAGATACATAGAGAGATGTGAAGCTTTATGTCTTTACTCATCTCTTTAGGAAAGGTAGAGGAAGAAAGATGGCACAGCAGGTGCACAATGTACAGTGGGGGTCCTCCTATAGTCTTTCCTATAGGAACGTGGTTTCAGTCTGAGTTTACGCTCCTAGACTATGTGACATGTGTGCATGTGTCTGGCTGCCTGTGCATGTATGTACTTTCTTTCACAGGCCTCCGTTTGTGCCACCCTTCCATCTCCGCTCTCTTTGTCGTTCTGATGAAAGTGATCAGGCATCCTGTGCCAGCACGGGGCCCGGCCCGCTGATTAAAAATGCTAATGTCTCCTGCCGGGTCTTTGATGCGAGACCCAGGCACACAAAGCCAGCCAAGGTTACCAAGGGCCTGTGTAATCCTTTATTTGGGGCCCGATGTAGGGAGACACCCAGCTGAGAGCCCTGGCTGACAGTCACAATCAATCATGTCAGGGACGCGTCACACCGGTCCGCTGACCCCCCTGAAACACGCCCTGCTTTAATTAGCTGATGTAGGAGAAGCTACGGTTCTTTCAAGCTGTCGATGTGTGTGACTTAATTACTGTAACCTAAGTGTGTGTGTGTTCAGATTCAGATTCAGTGTGTATGAAAGAGAGCAAAAGTCTCGGCTTCTGATCAGTAGTGGCGAGAGAAAGAGAGCAAAGAGGATGGAAAGAGGGAGAGATAGTGTGTGTGTGTGTGTGTGTGTGTGTGTGTGTGTGTGTGTGTGTGTGTGTGTGTGTGTGTGTGTGTGTGTGTGTGTGTGTGTGTGTGTGTGTTTGGAACTCATGTTCTTGTCTATAACTTTGAGCAACTCCAGAGCCATGGCTCCCCGTTCACACCCACATCCATAAACATCCAGCATTCAGTGCAGCATTACACTTACATTCCTGATTGAAGAGAATATTGCTGCTCCAATTTGCAGAAAAAAATATCTCTCCTGATATTTTGTCTGCATCTCTGATTAGATTTTTGGATTTTCTGTACTTGCTGTTTGGGTGATGAGCGTTGGCCCTGGATATATCCTTCAAATTTGTCCAGTATGAACGCAACTGAGATACTGGGCTGAAATTGATGGAGAATGCACAATTGATATTAAATGTTAAATCAATGTGTGCAACCAGCTAGGAAAGGACAGTATTTTTGGAGTCCTACTTCTACCTCCGACAAGGAGGCTATGTTTCATGCTATGTTATAAATGTGGACACACGCTGCAAACAGAAATGCTGATATCATCTCACATCAGTAACATGCCGTCTGCACAGTTTTACACAGCACACAGTTTGAATATTATTTGCACAGTTTCATGTCGTGTATTTACATACTTTAAGTGGCTGGTATTAGGATTCAGTGCAGGCAGGCTGATGTAGAGCCTCCCTCAGGAGCAGAGTTACTTTGCTCTTTGTAACAAACTTCTGAATCCGCTGCACACACACAGTAGGCTTGACTCCAAACAATACCTGAGCATACCTTCTTTTCCTGCTGTCACGCTCTGCTTTTATTTCGTATATTCTTGGCTTTCCCAGCCCTGAGCGCTTGGCACAAAGCGTCTGTGTGGCCTCATCATCATCCACTGTACTCAAAAATAGAGTGTTGCTCTTACTTCAGAGCAGGGCAGACTCTTGTTTTCTCCGAGTCCTGACAGCAGAGCAGTGTGGTTGGAAGGTGGCTCAAAGGAGACCAAGTGTGTGTGCGCACATCTGTGGGGTTATTTTTTTTCTTTCAGCCTTGATGAGAGCAGATGCCTGCTGGAATGAATGTGATTAGTTTCTAGGAGGGAGCACAGAGGCGATCAGTTTGGCATGAAACAACCTGTTACATCCCTTCCTTCCTCCTCCTCCTTCACCTCTTCTGGTGCCACACGTCAAGGGGAGGCAGGAATGCAGGATAGGGGAAACAACAACAGAGAATGTCCTTCTCCCCGGAGCTATCTGGCAGGCTTGGATTACACACCGAACACACACCAACGTGCACACGCACACACACACTCACAACTCTTTGTAGTGAATCTACCTCTTGTCTCACCTTTGCCCATTCCTGGTGCCTGAAATGTGAGAATACACTCGCTCGAGGGCTTGTCTTAGGTTGCAGCTTGGCACATCCTCCACCTTTTTAAAAAGAATCTGCAAATTCCTGAGCCTTTAAGGAAGTGCACATTCTGCTCTCAGATTTCTAAATTGTTGATGGAGGTGAGAGGGATGTAATCGGCCAGACAGCCATGCAGGCAAACGGGGACATCGGAGCAGCGGATGCAGAAAAAAATCAGGCAGCCAGATAGACGGAGAGAAAAAGATGGTCAACTTGTCAGTCAGTCGGCTGATCAGTCAGACGAGCTGACAAACATTTAGTCCGGCTGTCAGTCAACCAAGCCTGAAATCCAGACAGTCCAAATGGAAAACACAGAATTGAAAAGACAAGCAAAAGAAGAGAGATTGTCCGATGGGAGCTACAACTACGAGATGCTAAAGGAAGCGACACTCTGTCACCCAACACTTTAATTACCTCTGTGTGTGTGTGTCTGTGTGTGTGTGTGCGCAGCAGTGCCAGACCCGTTTGGCCAGATAGGATGACTGTCACCTCTCATCTTCTCAAATTAGTCCCACCACCACCTCCTCCTCCGTTGGGACGGTCCATACCAGGTTTCAGCAGCACACTTTTCAACACGTCTCGGTGTAGCTTACACAGAGATATTTGGTGCTCATTTTTCTCTGCAGGATTGTAAACATATCCTCTTTATCTTTTGTTCAAAACTTCTTTACCTGCAACCGGTTTTCATGTTTTGTATCTCACAGTGCATGCTTGAGAGTTCACAAGTGTATTAATGCGCATGCATGGATTTACACATTGCTCAATCTTTGTTTTACACAAAGAGTTATTACCCTTTGCTGCTCGTATTCTTTGTTTGTTTAAATATTGTTCAATCAGACATAAACTCCGGAAATTGTCCAAACAATTGTGTCCACACTTTCTGCAGACTTTGCCTTTTCACGTATGAAGAAAACAGCAGGAGATTTTCCGGGTCAGATGTGTTCCTAACAACGGTAAAACCTCCAGAGCGTTGATTCGAGGGGTGGCACCTGGGCCCGGCAGGCAGGAGGCAGGACATGATGTAAAATGTCGCGTTCCATTATACCTCAGAGCTCGGAATCACCAACCCCCGAGTCGGAAGTTGCAACTGGAACGCCCCCTCAGGTCGGAATCTGACTCTGAAGGTCGGAGGAACCTCATGTCCCCTACTTCGAAATCCAAGATGGCCACTCCGTGTATCAATAGAAGTAGAAGCTGCCGTTTTAACTGTTTATTAGCACTTCTGTCATTAGGTTTGTCGTACACATAGCGCTGTCCAATTACTGTTTGTGGATGATTTAGTGTGCGTGAAATGTTGTGTAAGGCTTTATTATGAACTGGTTTTGCTAACAATGGCTAGCTGGCTAACGCAAACATTGTTCCTGTGCAACTGGAACGCTATGAACTTCGGTTATTCGAGTGTGACGTCATTCCGAGGGCCAAGTTTTGAGGTATAATGGAACACGGCATAATTCCACGGTGGAAATCCCATTTTTGTTCACAGCACATCGACAGCACATCGTCTGCCCTTATTGTCAAAAGCTCCCGACTCTATTTTGAGACATCTACTTCAGCATCTTCTACATGCTCTTTTTCATCCTGAAATAATGTGTATTCTTTTAGTTTTTTAAGTTTTGTGTCCGTCACATTTTAGCAGTGTCATCAACACACTCTCTCACTCGCTTTGAATTCTCCAGATATTTGACTGCTTCTCAAATGGGCTCACTCTGACATTCTCTGGAGCTGAAAGAAATAACTCTGCAGAATGTCCGCAGAAACTGATTCAAACGTTTTCTTTCTCACATAGAACTCCTCAGGGTAATATAGAGTTCAGTCTATGTCTGAAAGCAGCTATAAAGACATGAGGAACACAAGTCTGGCAGGTTTCAGACCTTCCTAGGTAAAAACATCACATGTTCTAGAAGAATGTTCACTTTTTTTTTTATTACAAGGAAACACGAGCAGTCAGATGGTCTTACAGGTTTTGGAATAAAAAATTCCCTGACTTCCTGGTTCAGCTTTGGCCAACCATACTTCATGCGCGCACACAGTTGTCCTGACAGGTTATTGTTTGTTTGTTGCTCTGTTTTTTAACACAAAACTTGGTGGAAGGATGGGTGTAAAGTATAATGTTACAATAACTGATAAAAACATCCGTATATGTTTGGTTATAAATGTCTCTCTCCATCTCCAGTGGTTTTCTCTACTCCCGACCCCCTCACCTGCACGTTCTGACTCAAGGTGTTCGCTTACCCTCCTCACTTTCCTGCCTCCCCCCTGCCAAGTACCACTGATACGCACAAACACACACCTGCAGCCAACAATAGAGGCCTTATTCAGCGTGGGCACACTGCTGATCCAGCCGCCCTCTATCAAGGACCGGAATCTGGACCACAGCGTTTCTGAGAGTTGCTTAAAAGTGAGCCCGTCGGTGCAGCACATGGTGTTTTATCTGCGGCTTTAACAATGACCTCATCAGCCAAAACAAGGATATTATCCAGAGAGTGTCGTGGCTTTGTCATGTTCACTGTACAGACGGTTTTCTCCACCACACTCGTCTGAAGGGAAGGGAACACGTCGGGCAAAAACAGCTGAACTTAGCAGTCTGTGATATAACTGCCGACTGTCATTATATTTTGGATACCAAGGCCAGATTTAACCACGTCTAAATCCTGTGTTTTCTCCCTTCCGGTGCTGCTCGGCCTCAGACATAACACTACGTCCCCACGGCCATGACATCACTGTCTAAATAACATGCTTGTTAGAAAATCTGCCTTGATGTCTGTTGCTGCACAGAGGGATGAAAGCGAGCGAATGAAAGAGAGGGCAAAAGCCATCAGACGCCTCTTCAAGAGCAGCCTTTGGCTTCAAAGACAAACCTCAGGCGCTGTGACAGAGAACAACAGCTGATGACGTCATGGAGGGCACAGGACATTTAACCAAAAACTCCACACAGCCCCGAAGCATTTCTCAAAGCACAAAAGCAGAGAGAGAGAGAGAGAGAGACAAAACAAAACAAAGATGCAGAAGAGGGCTGAGGTTTTAATGAGGAAGAGGGAGAAAAACTGAGATCCAGAGTGCACATGGGTTCACAGGGGTCGATGTGCGTGCACGCATCAGGGCAGGAGGCGAGATCAGAGCAACGGGGAGCGTTCCCGTGTTTGGGATAGGAGGGAAAGATAAATAAGCCATGATGGCGGCTCAAAGCGACTCATGGAGGAAATGGGAATGTTGAGATTCCAAAAGAAAAATCTGTCCCCCTCGCTCACACAAATACACACACACAGACACACAAATCTATTTACCACTTATTCCATCTCTGTGTGTGTGTGTGTTGTAACCATGGAACACGAGTTTTAGAAGTTTGTTATGGATTTGTTTTCAAAATGACAGGCTTTCACAACAACTCCCTTCCACTGCTGCGTGCCAGTGGAGAGCGTATGTTTTACATCATGACTCTCCGTCTTCAGACTGAGACTCTCAGTCGTCGGAGTAAAAACAGCTGAAGATCTGGCCGCACTGTTCGGATATAGGAGTGAGCCTGGACTCTGTGTGTGGAGCACAGGAGCAGAGATGCAACTAGATTTAAAAAGGGAGATTGTTGTGAGAGTCCCACCCTCTGACACAGAAGATTATTATTATTATGATTATTAAAAGTAAAACAATTCCGGATGAGTGTTGTGGCTCTGTATCAGAAGTAATCTCTGTACAGGAGCAAGTATTTATTTTATTGGGCCGACGGTGAGACTGTTACTTACTGTCAACAATGGTGTTAAACACTGGAACATGCTGCTGCTGTCCACTGACACCATAGACTGTACATTAAGATGGAGGATGCCTCCCTTCCACTATCCAGAAATAAAGCTGAAATGTCCCAGATATGAACGCTGCTAACATGGAGGAGGCAGGGTTTATGAGCTATACTACAGCCAGCATCTGGGTGGTGATCAAGACTTTTTGCTCTGAAAATTTTTTTATTTGATGTCATTTTCAAGACCTGAGATATTAGACCCTCGGTTTTTTATCAGCAAATATGATTTTCTGTATTTTCTCTATGATCTTATGTCTCAGCTGCACGCACACAAGCACAGCTGCTTACAATCAGATCACTACCTGTCTACATTACCCCACATCTCCGCCTCGGCATAACTCAAGTGAACATTATCAGTGATCTAAACATGTATTTCCTTCTTTGTGTCGAGAAATGTAAACTAGAGCCTGCAGAAATGTTTCCTATAAGCCAGAGAGTAAAGAGAGGATGTTGGCACCACACAATGGCCGCAGAAATCCAAAGTATCCCAAACAAACTTCATCACTCCCCTGCCTGGCCTATCCTCCCCTCTGATCTCTCTTCTCTTTCATCTCCCTCTGGTAAGGCCCCCTCTTCCTCTCTCTCTCCGTTGTCCCCATTCTCGCTCTTTTTCGTCTCCAGGCAACAAGGCAACGAAATTCTGAGCAGAGAGAGACACAGAGAGGGAAACAGAAACCGGTAGACGGAGAGATAGTGAGCTGCTCTTGAAACTTTGGAGACAGCTATGCCAGGAATGCAGGTGCCTGCTGTGAAGACAACAAAGTGAGGAGGACCTCCGCAGGAGCACAGCGTGGGCAAGCAGCACGTCGGTGTGAGGGAACCCAGCCCACATTTCAACTCTCAACCTGCTTCTCATGCAAAGCAGTTGTTCAAAGTTGAGTTTCAAAGGTACGCCTTGTCACTGTGTGAAGCTCCGCGAGATACTACGCGACAGCAGGTCGGAAAATCCGGAGAGAGAGAATAAAAGGAAATTTGTACTTTTTCTCCAGCTGATTATCCAGCTTTACAAAAACCCGCCTGAAAGATTTCTTCGATAGATTCATCAGAATATTTACTGCAGAATAACGTACAATGCGTTTAACTGAAGCTTTCTGTAAAGCTGCTTTCACACATGCGTGGAACCTTTCCTGAAAATTTCCAGAGGTACTATATGAAATGAGTGCGGAACCCATCTTTGAAATTTGTCAAATTTTCTTCATTTTTTACACTGCACATACAAAAACGTTGGGCTCAGGTCGGTTTCGGACACAAAAACAGAAAACCAATCAGATCGGGTTCGTGCAGACAATTGCAGCCCAATCAGGACTCTAATGTGAGAACGCAAATGTCTTGGAGTCAGATGCTCCGTGCGTTCTTTGGAACTTTTCCTGTCAGATGTACTGAATTTCTGAGTGAGCCCGTATGAGAACACAGCAGGAAAATTCACAGCATGAGTGGGTGTATTGATGACATTTCTAACACGCAACCGACTCGAAACCAAAAGAATATATCTCAGGATGAAAAAAGCAGCTTTACATGAAGAAGATGCAGATGAAGCTGTCAACTCGGAAAGACAATGAGATTCGAGAGCTTCTGGCGATGAGGGCAGATGCTGTTATCGATGTGCTATAAACCAAAACATGTGATTTCCACAGTGGAATTTCCACGTCATGTCCTACCTCCTGCATACTCTACTCATGCACCACATCTCGCCTGCATGTTCCCCACATTTTCCTGTTTTTGAGAACATGTTTGACCCAGACAATCTCCTGCTGCATTCCTCATGTATGAAAGGCAAACAACCAGAAAATGTCCTGACATTCTTCCGGACATTTTCCGGAGTTCATGTGAGAAAACTGCTTTGATGACATACTGTATTTGACTGCTTGTCAAAGAAAACCTAGAAACAGATTCTACCGCATTAAAAAGAGACAAGTCGTGAACAAGTCTTGGCTTTCTCTTACTCGTTCTGTCTATTCTGTCTCTCACTCTCTACCTCTCTCTCTCTCGCTCTCTTTCTGTCTCTTAGCTGACTCCATTTCTCTTCATTTCTCTCCTCCTCTCCTCCTCTCTGTCTCTCTCTCTCAGAGTCTGTGTTTTATTCAGCAGAAACAGAGAAGCCACATCACAGGGACGCAGGAGTGTTTGAGGAGGATGGAAGAGAAGAGAAAAGAAGAGAAGAGAAGAGTTTAAAACACAGTGTAGGAGAGGGCTGGAGAGAGAGAGTGTGTGATGTGGCTGGGTAAAAGGACACAGATGACAGAGAATACTTTAAACACAGAGATAGAAGACCATTATTTAGTGGTGTTGTGTGTGTGTGTGGATGTGTGTGTTCACATCGATCTGTTTGTCCGCGCTGGTGCATGAAAGCAAGCTAGTGTAAGAAAGGTGCATTGATTTGTGTGTCATATATGTGAACTCATGGCATACAGATCCATGCATGAAAGCATCTCAGTTACTGCATCGCTCTGGTTGTGTCAACATGTGTGTGTCAGAGTAACGCACCGACAGTGTGTGGTTGTGTGGAACGTCTCCTGAAGTCATGGAGACACATTGGCGTGTGTGTGCGTGCGTGTGCGTGTGTGTGTGTGTGGGCAGCAGTCCATCTGCCTGGCGGAGTCCCAGGACCCTGCAGCCAACAACTGATGTGATTTAGTGGCGCAGGTCAAAGGTCAAGAGCCCCTACTCTCCATCTGCAACTGAAGAAAAGACCATCAGGAAGGGATTAGGTTGGAGTCAATGGTGCTTGTGACATGTCTGCCACCAGTTCACGTCTCATACACACACACACACACACACACACACACACACACACACACACACACACACACACACAAACAAGAGAGTGAGACGGGGTGCAGCAGCAGCAGTGGGCTGTACTGGAACCTGCTGCAAGAGGACTAAGTATCTGTATCTGGGTTGCGCTGCCACTGCTTTTGTCATCTGTCTATTAGCAGTATTGTGCATTAGTGTTAGCATTAGCAGACCGTGAGCTATGTGTCCCACTTGTCTGCACCTGAGCATCCTGAGAATTCGGCGTAAATTCTTCTATCTTGTCCAGGGCTCATTTAATATCCACATTTGATTATCCGTCAGTGGAGACCTGCTGTTTACGAGGAGCTGCTACAGACAGACAGGCCTGCGCTGGCTTAAGACAGTCGTGTTTGATGAAACATGGCAGGAGCTAAATCCCAGTCAGCCTGTTATTGAACCTACTGATGGACTGTGTTGTGGAAAAGTTGCCCAAAGTGGCTCAGAAGAAGACGCTGCTTTTTCTGCAGGTGAAGGGGAAAACTGGCTCGCTGGGGGAATAATGTTTATGTATTAGATTTCAAACACTTGTGTCCTGCGAGGAAATCCAGATGTGAAGGAGTGTTCTTCTGCCTCCAGGATCTGAGGAGTTTCTTCTTCTCCCCTCCCCAGTATTATTCTCTTCCTCCTCTTGGTGTCTTGATGGAGTGACAGAGTTTGGCTCTCCATCTTCCCGACACACAGAGGACGTTTGAGCTGAATATGCATACAGGTTTCTCCCGAATGTGCTGCTTGACATTCTTTTAAAATGTATGATGTAGGCAGAGTGTGTTTCCTCACAGCCTCGGACAGCTTTAAGTCTGGAATATAAAAAAATACCCCGTGTTAAAGGCAGTATCAGTTGAAGGTTCTCCCCATAGACCAACCAATTATTGGGCGGTTTTAATGCCTTTCAAGAAAGTGGCCTGTCCTGCGATGACGACAGAACTTTAATCTTCAAACAAACCTTATCCGGCTCTAGTGGTTTTTTCTCACCGCTCTTATCTTCTTATGAGCATCGTCGGCAAACTGGATTTCTATGTTCTTACTTTCTTTGTCAGCATATATAAACAAACCCAAAGGCCTTCACAAATATATGCACCTCGCTGCTTCCAAAAGTTTGATAAAGTCCTTTTCTTTCTTTCTTTCTCCCGCTGCTCAGAGAGGAGAAAACGGGTTGTTAGCTCTTTGAGCCGGCTATCAGAAAATCCAGGGGAAATTACGCTGAGCGCAGCAGCCGAACAGCAAAGGGTGATTACAAATTCAAATGGATGCTTTTACATCAATGGAGGGCTTTGAAGACCTCTTAATGAGCAGATAGCCGGAGTTAAACATTTGTGGAAGTGCCATCTTCGAGAGAGTAAAGGGCGGAGATGAAGAGAAAGAGAGTGAGAGGAGAGAAAGAGGGCGAGACGGGAAGGGTTTTTTGATCCTGGCAGATATCTGCAGGGCAGCGCTGAGCAACTGTCTATCTAAGACCAGTGGTTGTCTTCTGAGGGTGCGCTGCTGTTCAAGGCTCTGTTTGGATCCGGGGTTAGACGGAGCTCCTCTGAACGGACTTTTCACCGGACAGCATCCCTGCTGCTGCGCACTGATCAATGTCTGTCAGATTTTAAGGCTGGCATATGTGATGAAAGCTGGATTGAAATACAAAGAGAGAGAGCGAAAGTACAAGAGGGCTGCTGAGAACCAAATGTGCTAATATTGAAAGAAGGAATAAGAGGTGTCGGGGCGAGAGTGGAGAGAAAAGGAAACCAAAAAAACTGTTGACGAGAAGCGGTCGACGTTAAATAAAGTGAGGGATGTTCTCAGAGAAAAAAGGGATGAAAAACAAAGGGGGAAGGCAAGGAAAGAGAGACCGAAGGAGGAAAAGAGTTGAAAGAGAGCAGAGGATAAACAAACGGAGGGAGGGAGGGAGAGGGAGACGAAAGTGTTGTTCCTCCATGTCAGCAAAGCAGTGGGAGTCTGGTGAAGCTTTGAACTTGGCCCCCATTAGAGGCCTGATGATGGTTTGAAGTGAACGGTTGAAACGAGCTGGAGCATTTTAGATGTTAATTTGTTTTTGTTGTGTGTGTGTGTGTGTGCGCGCGTGTGTGTGTGTGTATTCAACTGTATTACTCATGTTGTGGGGACCTAAAGCTGTTTTAACAGTCACATTATTGGTCCCATAATGTAAATCACTATATTTTAGGGTAAAGACATGTTTTAAGGTTTAGGAACGTATGGTTGATGTTGTCATGGAGACAAGACCACGCGCGTGTGTGTGAACTCGTTTTTGTTTCCTTTAGGACCTTTTCCATCATAAACAGTGACCCTGACAGGACCAGTATACCTCATGGGGACCAAAGCCAGATGAGGAAAAGGTTAATTTCTGAGCTCCTCGTCAAAGTTAGAGGTAAGATGTGAATTGTGGTTAGGTTAAGTTTAGGGTTAGTCATGAATTGGTTAAGGTGAAAGAGAAGGTTTTGGTTAAAGGCTGTCCACTTTGAATGGTCAATGCAAAGTTTGAATAAGGATAGCTGCGCAAACCTGTGTGTATGTGTGTGTGTGTGTGTGTTTTCTAACCCTTTTCAGGGCCTCAGATTAATTGGTTGTCACACCCAGTTGAACACAGCAGGGTAAAGTGCTCCCTTTAGCTTTGTTGTTCTCTCCTCTTTTCCTCCTGACTTGTTCTCTGTTTACCTTTTTTGTTTCAGGAAGTAGGAAAATGATTCACGCTTGTTACCACAGAACTTTAAGTTGAATTCAGCTGTCGAAAGCAAAAGTGAATCAGAGAAGTCATCTTCACTCTGCCCCTGTTGTGATTTGACTGTCTGATCTCTGCCTGTTCTTTCCTCCCTCATCACTTTTGCATGTGAGGTTGACAGTGTTTTAAAAAATCGACTTCTTTGCAGAAATCATCTCGCTCACACTCTGACACTTAACTGTCCATTATCAATTGTTAATTACGCAACGTTTGTAGATTTGTAGATGATCACGATATGAAAGAGCTTTGTGAAAGACGATCGCTCTGAAATAACGGCGCTTTTCAGTGATGTGACTCAGCAGTAACCATGTAAAGAGTTCAATAACTTGACATTCAAATCTTTGTAATCACATGGCATTAAATCTAGTGTGGGGGGGGGGCAGCTAAGATGGAGCCAAACTAGACGAGGTCAGCTGACTTTTTTTAATGGTCTCTTTGACCTCTGACCTCGGGCCGTATCTCCCATACGGTCTGCGGCAGTCGGTCAGATCAGAGAGTCAGTCTGGCACCACCACCTCCAGGTCGACTCCCAGCCTTTGTCCCTGAGTCCCCCCCCACCACCCCCCACCCCTGCCAGGGTGACAGGTTCTGGAGGGACGCGACTGGGACGGAGTCTGGGGGGGTGGGGTGCTGGTCATGTGTCTGGATGGGTCTGGTGTGTAAACACTGAGCGTCTGTGATCTGGTGACACATGAAAGAGGTCTGCCTGTGGGGTTGCCGACCCGTCGTCTATATGTCGACGTCCCCCGCCCACACACACACACACACACACACACACACACACACACACACACACACACACAAACTGACACACACATATGCATACACTGACACCAGATTTATGTATTTATGCATTGCGACGGCACAGCTCAAAGGGCTATGGCTGGAGGGGGTTGGGGGAGAGGAAAAAGGGGATTGAGGCTGTTAGGTCTACAGACAGAGAGTGATGGGGTAGTGTGTGTGTGTGTGTGGGGGGGGGGGGGGACATCTGGAGAGCGAGGATGCTGATTCAGAAGTTACTGCTTTAATGTGGACACGTTCAGAGAAATGTCTCCAACATAATTTCATGACAGTTTTTTGTCCTCTTTAAAGCTGATGATAATTAGGTTTCATTTCCGACATACAACAAAATCAAAGTATGTATTTCAGTCTATGAGATCATCATCTAGCATCTAACATAATCTTTTAAAATTTGTTTTCGTAGAACAATGTCATTGCTTTTAACATCTGCTTTTTATTTTCCATAATTCATTTTAGCCACTGATTCCTACATGTTTTTAGAAATGTTTTAATGTGTCTTTTAATGTGTTTGCTGTGTGTGTGTGTGTGTGTGTGTGTGTGTGTGTGTGTGTGTGTGTGTGTGTGTGTGTGAGAGAGAGACACTTTTTTACTTCACTGCTGCCCATCTTGACCTGGACTCCCTGGCAGAGATACAGTTTCTCATTGATAATAAAATAAAATACAATAAAAATTGATAATTCAAAAGATATTTATATATTATTTTGATCTTTCAATTATTTCATAGGCAAGTATTTTTCTGTATTTCTAAATCACATTTGAAACCGTTTTAAATGCAAACTGATAGCTGTGTGGCTTAAAACAATCTATATTATCCTGAAGTAGCACAAGCCCAACACTAGAGGGCAGAGAAGAGTGCCTCTACATAAGACCCATAATACAGATTTTTTTTTTAAACCTCTATTTATTTACATTTAAATTAAAATATTTTTAAATGTCTCATTTCTTATACATTTTTCATAAATTGTCTTAGTTCTTTTGCCTTTAGAAATGTGTTTAATAAAAACAATTCGATAGACTGCATTGCACATTGGTTAATTAAAGGCTTATGTTGACGGTGACAGGGATTTTGACATTCACTTTGTTAAATATCAAACAAAGACAAATCATAAACGCAGCCCAGACACGTTGAATCACTTAAATTATGAATTAATACTTGATCAGGATTTCAGACCTTGTCTACCAGATGTGGCTCCAGAGGTGCGGCCCTCACACACACACCACTATAGTCCATCCTCTTATTTTTAAACTCTGAGCTTTTTCACTCACTTCGACGAATCGTGTTTTTTTTCCTTCTTACAAAAAACAAATGACCATTATTTCGTCTCTCTGTGGGGGTTCGACTAGTTCCTTGACAATTTTAAATGATGCTCTGCAGCATCTAATAAAAATAAAAAGCCTTACGATACTGCTTCAAACGCCCCATCGTTGTCCCTTGGCTCCTTCTCATCCTCCTCCTCCCCTCTTCATACCAATGTCTGTTGTTTTGGATTTCTTTCCTTTCACTTTTCTTTCTCTTGGAAGTTGTTTTGCTATCACATTTTTTGTCCCTTCATTTTCGGAGCTCAGAAACTGTACAGAAAAACTGTGTTTCTCCAATAAAGTAATTAATTAATAAAAGCACACAAGACCTGCTTAGTTATAAATTAGATTCTGTCTGTTTTCAATGTAATAAAATGATATGCTATTATTTAAACATTTTATGTAATATTATCTATGTCTATTTTAAACCTTTGTTTGTAAAACCAACGTGTTTGCAGTTATTGATTAGTGAATAACTCATATTTTTCCAGTGTGTAATTTAATTTTTTTTTTTTCCTGTGTCAAGTTCTGAATTTGTCTTCACTAAAAAAAGGGGCCTGATACTTTGACGAATGAACAGACTCTTTATTGAAATGTCACACTATTGAGGGTTTCTTCAGCGTCACCTCCAGTTGATCTTTGCTGAATTCACGTGAAATTACTCGAAGTGATCTCTTGTGTTCACTGAGCCGCGGCTTTGATGTCACACACACTGTGGTAAAACTGAAGCCTCTTAACAGTCGTATCATGTTATGTTTGCTCAAAATCACAGATGGTATTTTGATCGTAAAAATGAACACAAGAATCATTTCAGCTCTGAAAACAGTCTTTCACTCTTTTCTTGACTGGCCAACAGCTTAGCCTTCAAGAGCAGAGAGAGAGAGAGAGAGAGAGAGAGAGAGAGAGAGAGAGAGAGAGAGAGAGAGAGAGAGAGAGAGAGAAAAGGAAAGAAATAAAGGATGATGTCTGGGTAACTTCAATAGCCTCTCTGTGTCCATCTAATATGGAGGACTAGCATGCTGGGAGTTGGCCCTTTCCATTCAGACGGACCCCAAACTCATAAAGACCTCTTCTATGGCCCCCAACCTGAAACCCACCCACCAAAGCCCTCGCTGGTATAGGCCCCTTCCATGGGAACTTGCAATCTGCAACGTAATCCCACTTTGGCCCCTGGAGAAGCCTTTCCAAACAAACCATGTGAGTCCTAATACCCAGGGCTTCACAAGTGGCTCCTGGCTAGGCCTGGGCTCCACCACCACCAACAACTTGGCCCTCCTTCTTCTTTTTTTCTCGTTCTCTCCCTTTTCTTCTTTCCACGGACGGACGACAAAAGAAAGGGATCTCCTTCTAATTGCTTCGAAGATTGAAAAGCTGAGAGGGGTGGTGGGCGGCAACCGGGGGAAATGAGACGGAGGCTCTGGAGGCAGCGGGGGACTGTCAGTCTGGCTTTGCCCGCCCTGGGTGTGCGGTAGCTGGGATAAAGGAGCTGGCAGGACAGCCTCTGCTGCAGTGCTGGGCTGAGTGGATCAGAGTGGAGGCCGGCGACTCCCAGGGCCCAGCTTTACAACTCTGGCCAAACGGAGGACTCTGAGAATGAGTAGGAGCTGAAGCAGCTCTGCTGGAGGCCCCTCTTCACACATGGGAAAGGACGTCTGGTCTTCACAACTGGGATTCAGAAACCATAGGCAGCGGAGAACAGCGTGTCCAAGCCAAGGAGGACTATCTGACAGAGAGAGGGCAGAAACATATGTGTACTGGGACTCATCCAAACCTTCTGCCCAGTATGAACAGTCCAGCCACTGTTAATTGCATGGTGGTTGATGATGGAGTGTGTGAACACACAGTTGGGGTGGTCTGTGACCTTTGGATCTGTTGCTATGACACGCAGAGCTGCTAATAACACTCTCTCACTCATGCAGACTCACACCTTGACCTCTGCAGAAAGCGTTGCCACCACTCCACGCCTCCTCTTCTCATTTTGCCATCACGCAGCAGCAGCTCTTTGGAAGCTTGGCAGAACAGTTTTGCTCAGCTGTCTGTAAATGTGAAGCACCAATGGGACAAGAAAAGAAAAATGCTGCTTTTCTTCCAAATTTGCTCCTTTAGCATTAGCCAAACCGAGATCACAAAAACGCCAGTCCATGCATAAAATAAGAGCAACATTTGAGGAAACAACAAGATAACCTAACACAGCACGTTTAAGGTCAAACCCTGAATGAAAAAGGGCCTCTTCCTCTGCGTGTGCACAGACATGAGATCCAAAGGATTTTGGCCTCACTAGCTCCAGAATGTTCCCTCAGTCTCCCTCCATGACCTCCTTTCATCCCTCCATCCCTCCGCCTTTCTTCTTTTTTAATACAAATCAGCCACTCAATGCCATGCACATGTTTTAGTGTTATTTGAACTCTGGCAGGAAACTTCAAACAGCTTTCAAAGTGAGTGGAGTTTTTTTTTTCCTCTCGCTCGCTCTGTATCTCTGTCTCTTTTTGAAAGAACACAGCCGTGCTTCCAAGTACACCTGATCAGAAGGTCGAGAGATGGGGATTATGATATGCAAATGAGGCTTTGTTATCAGCGTTGACATTCGTTAAAAAGCTAAGCAGAGGAGAGTTGAGATGAAAAGGTGGCAACTCACCTCCCTCTACCCTCTTTAGCACAACCTCACTGCTCAAACACACTGGCCTACCTAAGCCCCCATTTTTTTTTTCATTTAGATCAAAAGGTTACGCACAACAAAGACAGGCCTGTGTGGAAAAGAGAAAGTGCCATGCACACACTTCTGTGGGCTTTTACTCAGTCAAAACTACTGATTGGCCAACTGCCCCGAAAGGTGTGTGCACATGTGTGTGTGTTTGTGTAGAGGAGCGTGTTGATTGATACACACAGAAGAGATGATGTCTGGATTCGACCGTGTCCTGATGAGGTTGTCATCTCTTCTGCTGTTTAGACCGAGCGGAGGACTGTGCTGTTACCATACACACTGTAGAAAGTCTTTCATGTCTCTCCCCTGCTGCGACGGGATAAGTATGAGGACACACACACACACACACACACACACACACACACACACACACACACACACACACACACACACACACATACGCACACACAACATTGTACTTCTATCTCATTGAGGACACTCATTGGTATAATGCATTCCGTGGCCCCTTACTCAAACCTTAATAATCAAGACTAAATGTCTAACCCTGAGGTCTGGCCAAAATGCCCTAACCTTCCCAATATATCCTCTCTTCATAGGTTTAGGTTCAAAAAGGTCCTCACAAAGACACACACACACACATGCAGGTTTGCACAGCTATCCTTATTAGGGTTTTGCATTGGCTTCCATTCATTGTGGACAGCCTTACCGAAACTTTACCCCTTACTTTAACCATAAGCAATTCATGCCTACGCTAACTTTAACCAAACTACAATACACATCTTACCACTAACCTTAACCAGGATCTCAGAAATTATGTTT
This sequence comes from Hippoglossus hippoglossus, assembly GCF_009819705.1. Classification (NCBI taxonomy): domain Eukaryota; kingdom Metazoa; phylum Chordata; class Actinopteri; order Pleuronectiformes; family Pleuronectidae; genus Hippoglossus; species Hippoglossus hippoglossus. The sequence goes on from NC_047158.1 coordinate 15,143,399, forward strand.
TACCTCATTAGGATCAGGCTTTGGTCCCCATGAGGTTCACTGGTCCTGACAAGGTGAGAATTTAAGATGTAAAAGGTCCCAAGGAGGCAACAAAAACAGGTATACACACACACACACACACACACACACACACACACACACACACACACACACACACACACACACAGAAACATGCAGATAGATATTGCTCCCCCACTGTTCAATCTGCATATGCTTCAGTTCAAAGGAGTCGCAGTGAGGTGGTGGTCTGTGCTACTTTTCCAGCTATTAGCTTCACCCACCATCTGCAGTGATGCAGTGAGGAGTGGGTTTTATGAACTTCATAAAGGGATGGTTATTAGAGCGTCAGAGTGGAGATGGGCTGGCTGCTGTTTGAGTTTAGCAGCAGGAGTCCCCAAGTGCTTTGATGTGAATCATTCTGTTAAATATCTTTTGAGAGGAAGAGAGGGCCACTGACACCTCACAAAAGGCGAAGCTCCTCTTATATGAGGGATGATTGAACCTGTTTTTTTTACCTTTTCTCTATTTCTGTGTTTCTTCTGTTTTTACACCTGCAGTTACACGACAGTGACAACACACAAAGATTATGAATCCATCATCACACACAGTGAGCAACATGCTGCCTACATCACATTGCAGACAAGCTGCTGTATCTCTGTTTTTAGTATTACTCATACAAATGTTATAAAAAAAATCGTGCTCATCTTGCTCATCAAAATATTAACTAGAATATCACTCAGTAGAGCACGTACCTCCACCAAGGCCCAACAGTCTACTTAAATTCAATGAAGCTGCATCAGATTGCTCGCACTCATAGATACCAGTCCTCTAAATATGATCAAGATCCATGAGTTATTCCCTGGGAAATCTATAATAATGTTTAAAAAAAAAACGTCCTATAACGCAATGTTGAAGCAAGTGAAAAGAAATTCCTGGATCTGCCCTCTGATCCGGATCTGCCCAAAAATGTAACTTATTCTTCCCTGACCCAGGGCCGGTGGGATGGCCTCACAGGTTTTGGGGTTAAAACACAATCCATGACCTACGGCAATGTTGCAGGTTCAAATGCAAAAAGGGAGTTTCCCATAAGGCAGCATACAGATGTGGCCACTACAGGCAATGATGCAACACTTCTGACCCTCTTGTGGCACGCACAAAATAGTTATGAGCCTTAAGTGGCCCACTTGTAAAATAGCGGCCAGAATATCTCAAAACATGCAGTGCTCTCAGCAAGGTGTAATCTGGATGTGTTCCTAAAGTGGTGGTAAATGGTGAATATGGCCCAAATAGCACAAGAAAATCCTTAGTTAACATGCGGCAAATGGTTGACTTGTGGCCCAGATCAGGCAAACAGGAGCAGACCGGCCAAATGCCGTCACTCCATGCAGCATGTGGGCCGGATGACAGAGTAAGGTGTGGGCCAAATCTGGGCCAAGACAATTTTGCTATGTGGGTTCGTCTCTTCTTCATTGTAAATAATAAAAATGCCAACCAAATGTTTCATGCTAGTTTTCCCTTTATACTGAAGAACTCCTGCATGGCTTAAATTGAACTCTAATGGGGTCGTGGCTTTTTTAACAGGTGGTGCTTGAGTCCGTGGTGAGGAGTGGGCTTTGCTCACAAATGGGACCTGAACATCCGGTTAAGCATCCTGCTCACATCCTGGAGCATCAGTGGGTGATCACACCCAGGTCAGATACAGAAAGCTCCGTCCTCCAGAGATTCAGTGGCTCCTTTCAACCAGTCAGCGGAATCCACTGTTGATTTCTTGCAGCAAAAAAACACTTGTGTCAAGTTTCCACTGTGGCCTGAAGGTGGTGCTGTTAACCCATGCATCAGTTCACATGCCCTTCCCAGTCTGCAGGTTTTTCATCCTCAGGAAGAAGATGCTGAGCTGTTTCCTCACAGAATAAAGACCGTGGTGAAACTTCATATAAGGAAAGAAAATTAGGAAAGGCAAGTTTATTTCACTCAAACAATTCACCCACCTCTCAATCGACATAGTGGTGAGTAGATAATTAGTGGATTTTCATTTTTGGGTGAACTATCCCTTTAAACTTGTCTCATAAGGAAAACAGGGGACGCGCTAACCACGCTCTGCAGACGTCATCGGGTGGAAGAGGAAGTGGCTGTGATCTCCGTGGAGACTCACGTTGACACATTCCTCTGACGCAATCGCCTCGGCCCGGTAGGTGGCAGCCTGTCCACGCAAAAATCTGACGTGATGAACTCCAACAGGCTGTGTTCTGGGTGGGTGTGCTGCGCTACTGGGAATCCTGGGCACCTGGTGGAGCTGGTCCAGGTGTAGGCTGCAGTGTTATGAACACATGGAATCGACCTATAGGTTGATCGATTGATTTAATGAGTTGATTTCGTGTGTGATCATCGGTGTGGATGCTGCAGCCTGGATCGAAGGGAGGCAGGGTTGTGGAGAAGGGAACCCGCGCACTGCAACAGCCATGACGCATTTCACACTCTCCTGCTGCAAACGCAAACCAACATGAATCACCGGATCGCCGACGCCGAGGAGAGGCTGCTCCGGCTGCAGGCACCGTGTGGATGCTGAGGTAAAGGGGGGTGTGGCGCTCACCAGCTCCCATTCACCAAAACAATACGCGCCCGGATGTCGTGCATTCGTGCGACGTGAAGTCAGGGTCGCGTCTGATCGCTGCAGCGCTGCTCGGACTCTTCTCCGGGCTGCACAGGCCCACAGAACCCGCCAGACAGCCGGCCAGCCCCGGGCTACCCGCCGAGCTCCGGTCCCCCCCGCATGCAAGCAGGCTCCGGGCTGCGGATAAACGCGCACCACGCAGGGATCCTCCTCATTACGCAGATACGAAGCTTGGATGAAGAGCGAGCAACCGGCTGAGGAAGATGCGATAACTACCGTAAGATTATTATTATTTCATATTTTTCTTGCGATGTCTTCTCTGTCAGCTGTTTCAGGGATGAGGGGCATCACGGTCCGCCTTCAGTCGGACACGGAGCAGGGCTGAGGTGTGTGGAGGACAAAGGGACGGATGGAGATGGAAGAGCAGCAGCTTGAAATGTGTTTTTAATGCAAAGAAAAGCAGAGGAGCTGCAGAAATGTTCACTTCCACTCACAGCAGACACATTAAATGGAGCTGTGTGGATGCTATAGTCACAGTATAATGTGTGTGAGTGTGTGTGTATTTCCCTATTAATTACAGAAACATGAACAACATCCCTCCCAATGTCAACCATAGCTGAGGAACGTGGAACTGTTTTATTCTAGGAAGTGTTGCTGTCTGTAGGCGGCTGATGCATCTGTTGAGCTCATTATCCCATCGCCTGCTGTGAACACTCCACTTCTCCTCCATCCGCCTGATTCCTCCTCTTTAATAACAGGCCTCAAGCATCACAGTCATACAAGATCCACAGTCACTTCCACTTTCATCCCTGTGACACTTAATCACACCAAAATCCTGTCTTTATTCCAGGCATAACTCACTGTGGGCCTGTTTCTCTTCTCTGCCCAGTGTCCTCATGTTAATAAAGTGATTGACAATCCTTGGGGAATTTAGCTCAGTGATATAGTGAGTGATAATGTTTCATGTCCAGCAGAAATCTTGCAATACTATTTTTTCTTTCCCGATAACGATTACGATAAACTTTGTGTATCGGCCGATACTGAGTACTGAGCCGTTACCAGTGCATGGAAGTGATGATTGCTATCGTTTCTTTTATGACCTGGCTCAGGTTAAACCCTTTGAAAAACACATACGGAGAATAAATGCAATAGAACTTCTTTTATTCTCTAGTTTGAAAGTCATAACTGGAAAAGAACACAAATCAAGAAACCTAGGACTGCACAACAATGAACTCCACAAGTTTGTCAAAGTATCTTTCTTGCTTTGGGGCTGTCTGTCCAGTTTATCTTTATAAATATCAGCTGTCGACTGACTTCTTGTTAATCCCCAGGAGATAAACTGGGGATTGTAAATTAAAGTTACTAGTAGCAGTAGCACAAGATGTGTCAAGTGCCAGTGAGACACTTTATGTCCACCTTTAAAACAAATTTATGTCTGTCTCTGTTTTCCCAGACATGTTAGGACCCTGATCCATGGCTGTGCTGTGTGTGTCAGTGCAGGTTGTGTTGCGCGAGGAGATTGAATGCCGCTAGAATCTCAAGGTAAGACTCCTCATCTCCTTCTTTGACCTTGTGTGTGTGCGTGTGTGTATGTGTCTGGGAGGGGGGAATTGCTCAAATTGATCCATGGCCTTGAATGGCTGCTCCCCCGCCTCACTTCTCCTCTCCTTACTCGTGTCCCCTCCATCCCGACGACTCTCACTCAGTCCAAGACCTCATTCACATCTTTGACCTTGTTCCTCATTGCATGGCTCCGTCCCCGATATAAAGGTGTGTGTTGTCCAGAGCTCTTTCTCCAGCTTAATTACACAAATTGCTGTGAGGGTAAAAGCAAACAGTGGCAGCTGGACCGTCTGAATAAGGTTTTGTTCGAGTGACTAAAAAGAGGCTGTCACAAGGCCGTCGTTCTGGAACACTGGAGATCCACAGAGAAGTAAAAAAATAAAAAGTAAATGGAAATAAAAAAACCAATATGAACAAAAAAACACACAAAAGTGGATATGATGGGATGTGTGTTTATATCATGCATCTGTGTTTACGTGTGTGTGTGTGTGTGTGTGTGTGTGTGTGTGTGTGTGTGTGTGTGTGTGTGTGTGTGTGTGTGTGTGTGTGTGTGTGTGTGTGTGTGTGTGTGTGTGTGTGTGTGTGTGTTCATGCTTCGGGCTGTGAACTTTCAGGTTGAAATGCAGTTCACATATTATTCTGAGTTATGATTAATTTAGCTTGAGGGCATCTGCTGAGTCAGCACTCAACCCAGATGCTCCTTCTTGGTTTGAGATGCTGGGTCAGTGTATACACATATATGTTGTGTGTTCTCCCTTATGGAGCCACATTACGTGTGTGTGTGTGTGTGTGTGTGTGTGTGTGTGTGTGTGTGTGTGTGTGTGTGTGTGTGTGTGTGTGTGTGTGTGTGTGTGTGTGTGTGTGTGTGTGTGTGTGTGTGTGTGTGTGTGTGTGTGTGTGTTTTACAACTTTGGAGAGACAAAATTTAGAGAAGTGCTGTAAGTGTTAGGTGCAATAGGAAGTTCAGAACAGTAACCACTATAGCTCAACACACAATACCATGTCATAGCATTTACCATCTTCCTAATCAACTAAACTAAAAATCAACTTGTCTCACACACACACACACACACACACACACACACACACACACACACACAAACACACCAATAATACATAATCTGGGGTAATTTTGGAGGTTAGTGGACGACCTGCTCCTCCTGAGAACATACATGATGTGTTGTTCCAACAACTCAAGCAGCTACAGTTCAGAGAAGTAACATGTTTCTGCCAGCTGTTGTCAAACCACAACTTCTCCTTCTTAAATATACAAATATTAAAATACTGTTGTAACATCTACTTGCATCACTTTCATTGTTTCATTTTATTTTCGAGACAGGAGTTGAAGGTGCAAACATATCGGATATTTCCCCCTTTTCAATGTTGAAACCAGTTGGTTTCATGATAAGATGATGGGAAGTGCCTCCTCTGTGAAGTTGTGAAGTAATGTAAGCAACATTGTGGCAGCAGTTTGGGGAATGGCCTCTCCTCTGTCAATATAACAATGCCCACATGTACAAGTGAGACTCATAAAGAAAAAGTTGTTTGCTTTGGAGGAACTTAAGTGCACATTTGGGGAAACCTCAACCCGTTCCAACACCTTTAGGATGAACTGGGATGCAGATCTGAGAACCAGTTCTTACTGCTGAGGGGGAGCAACTCTCCAAAATCCAATTACATTATAGCCTAAATGTTAAATGCTGCAGAAAGTGCAAAGTGCATAAAGATGGAATTTTCTATGGAATCATGTTTTGATGTATTTACTGCATTCAAACACATACTGTGCATATGCACCTTATCCTACACAACAGTGACTCTAAATGAGAAGGCCAGCCGAGCAGCCAGCGGCCTTTGTCACTGTGATGAGCAGCCACAAGTGTCACAGCTAATGGCTTCTGACGCTGCCGTGTGTGTGTGTATGTGTGTGAGACCAGCTATTCACCAGGATATGAATTTAATAAAAGCACACTGACAGAGCACACACTCGGCTCCAGAGCTGAGCAGTGCTGTAAGCAGTGATTCGCTGCAGCTGGAGAAATACTGTGAGTGAATCTGCAGAGGATACACCTGTTTGTGCTTCCACTAAAGAGAGAGGGAGGGTGATGGGCGGTGCTGTCTTCTTATCTCGCCAAACAGGAAATTGACATTAGAGAGAAAGGAGGAAGTCGCTGTTGACTAGATCACACACAGAGATTTGAATTGCACACAGAATTTACACTTTTAATGCACAAGCCTGTTGTGTGTGTGAACTGTGAAGTACCAGATTAGTCTAGTTTATAGTCTATATTTTCTCTTTTTGTAAGTAAACAATGAATTGACTAACACATTGTCTGTGTAAGACAAACCCTGAAATATCTTATTCCTTCTTTATTGTCTAAAAAATCAGATTAAATCATATCATTGAGTTTCATAATTGCATTGAGTGACATGTTCTTTACTCACTAATACACAACATTGAATCTGTATTAATCCACAGCTCAGAATATCCTGATATACTGTTTGGGTAACATTTGCTAAAAAACTACCCCCCCCCCCCCCCAGCTGTTTCCGGGAACTACATAGCCTCATAATAAAAGGAGAAACTGGATTTTTTGGGTTGTTGTAATGTAACTCAGACATTTGCATTCTCACATACAGCCCTTCTGGAGAATGTCACGAAAATGAAAATGGATTGCAGAGGCTGAGGGAGACACAGGCAGAAAGTTAAATACAGTGAAGATTACACGTTTCCACAGAACCTCTGATGGAAATCCACCCCGTGTTATTCCATGTAACTAATATGCAAATTCTGCTCAGTCTGTGTGCTGATGCCTCTATTGTTTGGGCACATCACTGTCAAAGATGTGGGGGGAAAAATAAAATGGATCAGATATTTAAAGCTGCTTTCACTGTCCTACATTTCTCTAATGATGTCGATCTTCCAGACAGTTCTGATGCTGGGATTGTAGCAGGAGTCGCTTGGGGTAAATACAGTGTACGGGCATAAATGTAAATTTAATTTAAAAGAGTTTTCCCCAAAGGATAAACGCAACTTCACACAGCAACCCACGAATACTAATTTAAAATATTATACTATCTCTTATTAGCCACTGGTAATTCTCTCCCTGTCTTCATTTTAAGGCCTTTGATTACAAATCAGCCAACTCTTATGGGCCACATTTCTAATATTAAACTTTGTCTGTAAAAAAGTCCCACGCGGGATGTTTTCCTTTCTTTCCCTGTCTCTGTTCTCCATGTCTCCCTCTCTTCGTCCCTCCATTCATCATGTAATTGGGTGGATTATGAACAATACCAAACCCTCTGGCTGGTTGCAGGTTGTCAAGCAGCTTTTACACAGATTATTAATTGCTTAATATACTAGTTTTTTGTGTGTGTTCAGTCAGGATTGTGCATTCATCCATCTTTTGATCTCTAAATTGTCAAATATAGATTTGTCAGCATCAAATATAGATATCGGATCTGTTATTTATCAAAGTATTTGAAGCCAGCTGAAAGTGTATTAATGTTGACAGCCATAATTAAAGGTTATAGGTGATCAGGTATTTGAGAAGGTGTTTCCCAATTCAGCGGCATTTTGGGTAAATACACACACACACACACACACACACAGACACAGACACACACACACACACACACACACACACACACACACACACACACACACACACACACACAGAGAAAACCCGTCCCTGTCCTTCATAAACCTTTAGGACACCAAGGCTGTATGGTGAGGAGGAGCTTCCCTGCCAAACAGGAACGCAGGAATAAGTGCAGAACAAGATGAAAGCTTCAGTGTTGGCATGGCAACCACCCGACAGTGAGGCTTGATGTTTGACGTGTCGTCGGTGGATTCTGGGTTATAGAGAGCGAGAGAGAGAGAGAGAGAAGAGGTGAAGAAAACCGGTTTGATCCAGCACAGCAGCTCCCTGGCTGTTGTCTTTATTGTTGTTCTTTATTCCCTCTCCTCCTCTTCTTTAAGACGAGGTTGCTCAGCACACGCGGCACAAGTGTTCCCCGCTGATGCTGCCTGAGCTCGTCATGCTGAGCTCAAACAGGATTGTGTTGATTTCTGTGCACAGTTTTCATGAGTGCAATTGGAGATTTGGTTGCATGTGTTTGTTGCTGTTGCTCAAATAGATGTTGGACCAAGAGGCATATTGACACATCACACATTAATATCGAGTGTCAGGCAGTCAGTGGTGTTTACGGTCAATATGATGGAGGTTCCCTTCTGGAAGAGCTGATGGCTGCTGTGAAATTCACTAAGTCAAAATTACAGATTCCTATTCGATGTTGGGTTGATCTAACTTAAAAACTGTGTGCTACATAATGTGATATATATACTGTTTGACAGGATTTCCTGTTTTAACCTGGACAATTTGTCATACTTGATGAATAATGATACTAACTGAAATTATTGATTCATTTACTAGAATAATTGACAAATAACAATTGACAATAATTTAAATGGCTAGTTAATCATTCAAAAATATTTCAAGGACAAAATGGCAATAATTTGCTGCCTCAACAGTCTCTTACAGATTCCTAAGTGTAGGTTTTCGCTGGTTTACTGAGGGAGTTTTCACATCTAAAGTCTGGAGCATGGTCCAAACCAAGGTTCTCATCTTTGTTACATTGTTAACATTTGAGCCGCCTACGTAGGCTGCGTCTATCTATACTTGACACTAATTGGTTAATGGACGGGTGTGTGTCTGATGTCGGCATGTGGTCTGAACCAAGGCACCTTTCACACCTGTTATTTTGGTCCAGACTAAGCTGGCAAGTCCGATGGTCCGAACTAGGTAGGTGGAAAGGTTGGGCTGGGCCGTCTTTTTTTAAAACATTTTTGTGAATTTGTAAACTAAGTGATTGATATATTAATTTATAGAAAAAATCTGCTTGATAATGAAAGTAATTGTTAGTGCACTGGCTTGTGTGTTGCATTTGCTGCTGTGGAAAGAGCAGCCACGCGCACAGCTTTGTGCTTACATCCCTTTCTTATTTTTTCCTGGAAAGTCAGTCATCTCCCCGGAGGCTCTGTCTTTGGCCTTTCTCTCTCTTTTCTGCACACAAATCCATTTATTCCTCCATCTAACTATCTGTCCCCCCAGCGAGAGCTCTGACTGGCCAGCCCAGAGTTAGGGGACTAAGCCCCACCCACCCATGTCACCCCCACCCACCTGGGTCTATTTTAAGAACTGCTGCTCCTGTTGGTCCCTCCCTGTCTGAGTCAGGTCAGAGTTTCCTTAACAGCTGTAGTGTGGAGACAAAGGGTAGATCTTTTGTTAAGATGTCTTGTGTTGGTGTGGTGATGACGATCCAGCCATCTCTCCGTCTGCATTAAGCCGTTCTGTCTCCAGTGCCCCTCGTCTTTTCTCTTGTCTTGTCTCATCCTTTTTTCATTTACAACAACCGGTGACACTATTAGTTTCTCACTCACTCTGACCTATATATATTCAATTCCATTATCTGCTGTAAAGTGTAGTATATCCGCCTGTTTACGTGTGTGTGGTGTTACCAGGGGGCTGGTGATGCCTGGGACCTGCGCTCCCTTGAGAGAACAGTGGAGCATGTAGAAAACTCTGGGGTGTGTTTGTTACGTGTGATTCCTTCTTTGCTCATTACCTGACTCCATCCTTCTCCCTCTCTCTGTCTCAGTTTGTTTGCATCCAGGCAGCTCCATGCATCATGGGACCTCGGGTTCATTTCTTTTGTGCATACGTGTGTGTGTGTGTGCACTTGATAGTGAGAAAACTCAAGATTCTATGCATGTATGTGTCTTGGGGCTGTTAGTGACAATCGACTGCTCCATCAGCCTCTTCCTCTCCCTGCGTTCATCTCCCATCTCACTGTCTCGCCCAATCTATCTTCCCCCTGTCACCCTCCCCCTTTTTATTGCCTCGCTGACTCGCTTTTTACTCGACTTGCTCTCCGTTTTGCCTCCTGCCCCATTTTCCACGCAGTCATCCGCTCACCATGCTCCTGACGCCAGCCCTCATTTCGTTTCCACGTTTTCCTTTTTCATTTGTTCTGTGGAATGGATATTCTCCGTGCTCAGTTAACCTCCCTCCTCAGCGGACGTCATGTCGAAGTTGTCCGCGACACCTGCTGATGCATCCAATTACATCAGCACACTGTTGTTTAAAGAGGTGTTAAGTAGTATCAGATTTTTATTGAATACAACAAAGTAAGTACAGCAACACGGTCAGTAGACACAGTCAGACCCTCTGCAACTTAATCTGGCCAAGGAATAATTGCGTCTGTAAAACAGCAAACAGATTTTTTTTGTATTTGAGAGATGTTGGCAGACAGATTGTTACTTTTGGTCAGAGCCAGCCAGGCTAGCTGTTTGCCTCTGCTCCCAGTCTTTCTGCTAAGCTAAGGTAACTGGGCGCTGCCTGGCTGTTGCCTCTTGGACGTGAATAAGCATATTTCAACAATAATCCCTTAATGTTCAAGTCTATCCGCAGTCTCTGCTGTCGTGGGACCCCTGTGTAAGGACAGTGGGTCCTCACAGGTTATGAAAGAGGACCCACACACACATACACTCTCACACACACACACTCATCCCTCCCACTCCACACGCCTCCTTGGGGCAGGGGGATATTTGTCAGGATGTGTGACAGTTCAGAATCCGTCCGTCCATCAAATGCAGAGAGAGGAGAAGGGAAAGCAGGTTAGTGTCTGTCAAAGAAAAGGAAAGAACGAGACTGAAGAGTAGTCACATGAAATCTGCTGCAGCATCTGTCAGGCCCAGTGTGTCAGCTGATGGGGTTATAGCTGTGATGGAACTAGAAGAAAATGATAAAATATAATGAAACTGTAGAGAATGCTTGGTTTTTGCTGGGGTTGTTGAATCAATTAATAGAGTAAGGGAAATAGAGTAAATTAGTAATTTTTTCAGTTCTTTCAGCTCAGGGAAGAGAGAGACAAGATGCTGAAGGCGGCACAAACTCTGGACCATTAATACATCTCCATCTCTCGCTCTGAGCTTCCCTCTCTCCACCACTCCTCCTTCCTTATGTGTTTTCTTCAAGGAGACGAGTAAACGTTAATGGTGTCGGTGTATTTCGAGATGAAGCAGGACAATTGGGTGGGGAGGGATTTTAGATGTGGAGGAGGAAATATTTTGGATTATACAACTAAAACATTTTTAACATAGAAGTCACTCAGTGCACAGGTTTTCTGTGCCGTTTTTCAGCTTTTCTCTTCATGTTCCCTTGCTTACTTTGCTCCCTTTGTCTTTTCTGTCTGTTCACCTTCTCATATTATTCTTTCACCCGGCTGCTTTTAACCTCCCTCCCCTTCTCTCTTGTCTCCCATGGTGCTGGCTTTAGCTGATTAGAGTGGCCCTGCTCGCTTTGATTAATTGGATGAGTCTTGTCTCTGTGCCAGACTCCTCCTCTCCTCTCCTCTCCTCTCCTCTCCTCTCCTCTCCTCTCCTCTCCTCTCCTCTCCTCTCCTCTCTCTCTGTTTGACTGCTTCCTCCTCGAAGCTGACTTGGAACCATCTCTCTGATCACCCTGTCGACCTCCACAATATCTCGATCCGCTTAAATGACAACAACAACCACTTGCATCTAAATGACTCTGTCTCCCCACTCTTTTATTTACCCTCTCCTCTCCATCAATTTCGTTGTGTCATCCTCCCCATTTTCTCTCTCTCCATCCGTTGCCATTCTGATGACTTTAAGTGAATTTCACTTCACCACCACGCACTTATTCTCAAAATGACACAGACTAAACCCCATTGTAGCAGAGCCGAGTGAATGGCTGCCTAGGATAGTCAAATGCTCTGTTATTCAATCGCAGCAAATACAACGTCTGGAGCTGCGGTGCCAACCAGAGAGCCCCAAGGGGCGCTGAGGCTTTCTCAGAAACACAGACAATCACATGTGCTAACCACTTTTGTTGTTCCCTCTGTCTGGCCTTCACAGCTGAAGATGAAAAAACTAAGCAGACTGTGTGTAAATGTGTGTGTGTGTGTATGTGTGTGTTTGATAATACTAACCAGGGATGATGAAACAGCATGAGGCCTCGTTCAGTGAAATCCCCGCATGATGAATGACTTTGGTTCTGCTTTGTTGAGGCTGAACCAGACACACTTCGCTCTTCTGATCAGTGAAGCTGAACAGCTTCTTTGTTGTGTGATTATCTCCTGCATGTTGTCAGGCTCGGCTGGGGGAAGGAAGCTTTGTCACATGTATGCACATGTTTATGTTTTTAGGGTCCAATTCGGCACAGACATTACACAACATATGACAGTTACACCATGGTAATATATACAATTTAAATACTCAAAGACAGCGACAACTAATACAATGGGCATTATCACAACAATGCTTAAGCAATAGATATAAATGAGTAATAATATAAGAAATAACATGCAGGCATTTTTGTTTATAGCTCCACTTTTTCGATTTATATATTCATTTAAAGCTATTTCAGTCAGACAACTGAACTCCACGTTCAAACGTTTATTGCAACAGTAAAACAGGTTAGTGTTTGGCGTTTAGGCTCCGACTTAATCACTCCCCCCGATAGGATTACATGATATGATGGGAGTGACGAGTTAGTGATACTTGTAACCCCGCCCCCGTCGGAACCTATAGGTGGATGATTGGGAGAGTGAGGTATGTCACATGATACATGTCACATGACTGGAGCAGCGCAGCTCGAGTTGGCTGCCTGAACTAGCTCGTAGGCGTCGCTCCATTTGTCACATTTACAGTCTCAAAACATTATAACCACATCATATTAAATCCCAATCAACAATCAATATTTATATTCAGACTATGGGCTAAATCACTATGTTTAATGTTAAGGACATTGCTAACAATGACGAAACCCTCATGAAACTGTCACCAGACTCAGCAGTCTGCTTCATCTCTACAGAGCACTGTAGCATCTTTCCGCACATTGTTTTGGTTTAATTGCCACAACCCTGCTGACTATACTATACTGACTTTACTGCTCCTATGAGCTAGAAAGCAGCTCGTGTCAGTGATGTGGTTTCAGTGGTTAAAAGAAATCAATTAAAGCATGTTTAAGTTCATATAGAGAAGAATAAATGTCCATGAATCCACTGTTGTAGCCGACTTTCCTGTGCACCACCACACGGCATTTAGTCATCTGCCGTCTGCGCCCTGTGGAGGATGGAGTTATCTGAAATGTTGATGGCCCTCCTCCTCAGGCCGTGTATGTTCAGAGGTAACCCATTAATCATGTTGCCATAGTGGGGGTGAATAAGTGAATAAGTATGGGTGCAGGCAAGACAGAGAAAGGCCAGGCCTGAGAGTGAGTCAGTCTGTCAGCTACAGGCGAGAGCTAATGGATCGGGGAGCGTGGACATACCTGTCCAGTCCACTCACATTAGCATAGATAGAGTGTGTTCTCCTCTGTCCTAGAGTGTGTGTGTTTGTGTGTGTGTGTGTGTGTGTTTGTGTGTGTGTGTGTGTGTGTGTGCGTGTGTGCAGTGACGTTGTTGATTTGCACTACAGTTTCTCAACCTCCTTCCCTGCTCTGATGTTTCAAATCAGTGTTTATCTGTTTCTGTTGTTATTAACTGTGAATTGCTTCTGTCTTCATCTGTCTCTCCCAGGCTGTGAGCCCTGTGCAGGGTGGTGATGAGCAGTCAGGGCAGCAGCAGCAGGGGAAGTGGCCAGCATGCTGACACCCCTCCCCCTCGTCACGCCCCTGGACCCAAGCTGCAGGTGCAGCGCTCCCTCTCTCGTGACACCATCACCATCCACTTCTCTGCCCTGGGGAAGGAGGAGGACGATGAGGAAGAGGAGCTTTACGGGGCACCAGTTGGAGCTAACTTTGAGGTGGATGGGGCAGACGGACTGCAAGGCCCAGAAGCCTCAGGGCCTGATGACCAGTCTGTCACCACGGGCCTGGAGGCAAAAGAGGAGCTTCAGTTTGAAGCCACAGTAGCAGAAGCCTGCTCTGGAGCTGCTGTGCTCCCTGTTTCATCCATTACCCTGTCTGTGCAACCCTCCGACCCTCAGCCACACACACCCTCTGCAGCCATGACTATTATCCCCACCTCCACCCACTCCCACCTGAGCTCCAGCCCACCTACCAGCTCCTCCTGGCCCTCAGACCGACCCACAGCTAATCCTCCATCCACAAGCTCCGGCGCCTCCTCCCCTTGTAAGTCAGCAGCGCTGTCGTCCTCCAAGCCTTTTCTCAGCCTGGTCAGGTCTTTGTCCAATGACGTTGAATCTCGAGAATCCACAACTGCCACCACTGTCACACCACCCCAAGCACGGCACCGGCACTTAATGAAATCTTTTGTTAAGTCTCTATCCACGGACACTTCAAAGGCCGAACATCAAGAGGGTCCTCTTCATCACTTTCTTCATCAGCAACCGCAGCAAACTCAGCCATCCCATCGGCCTCCACCCCGCAACATGCAGCTCTTCAAGCAGTTCTCCCAGCCCCGTCTCTCCTCCAGCCCCGTCATTGTGACTAAAGCAGGTGGAGACTCCAAAACAGCCCCTTCTTCCCCAATCATGTCCCCAGATGGTAGGTCTTTCTTCAAGGTCCAAGAGGTGGAGGCCAGGATAGAAGACACCAAGCGGCGTCTGTCAGAGGTGATGTCAGACCCCCTGCAGCTTTTTAGTAAGATTATTGGAGATGAGTCTGGCGTGGGAACAGGTGGAAGCGCCGCTCATCGCGCAAAATTTCTCTCCTCCAGTGCGTCCGAGCTGAGCACAGTGACGGCAGTAAATGGACATGCAGAAGGTACAAGCAACTACAGCATCAAGGAGGAGGAAGGGACAGAAGGAGAAGAAGAGGACGAGACACCCACAGGCAAAGGCCCAGACTCAGTTTTTTTCTCCTTCCCATCTCCAGGCCCCACGCAGGCCTCCTCGTCCACTTTCCACAAGTCTCCGTCTCTCACTCTGGGTCGCTGCTCTATGTCAGCTCTGGTTGCTCGACAGGAGGATGAGGACTTCTGTGAACTGTACAGTGAAGACTTTGAGTTAAATGCTGGTACTGAGACACCAGATGGGGAATGTGCACGGTCCCGACATCCCCATGCTGGTAGCACTGTTTTGTGCAGCGAACTCGATGCCGAGGAGGAGGAGAAAGCGGAGGAGGAGTTGGACACTGTGCCTGTGACTGGACTCCTCTTCTTAACACAGTTGTTGTACTTGTACTTAGTCCTTCCTATGCCACCCTGTGTATCTGCAGTGGTGCATGGGATAGCAGCCGGGTTCATGTTGGCCTTACTGGTCCTCTGGCTGTCCTCTCCTCGCCGCTCCTCATCAGGCACGAGAAGAGGGAGGGGGGGGATAGGACACTGGAACGTGGCCCAGTTGGATATAAAAGAACCAGGAATATTCAAGGTGAGAAAAAGCATGGATGTTGTTTTAAGGCTTTTAACTTTTAACACTCTAACTGTATACTAAATTATAGTTTTCATCCAGCAATGAGTTTTTCTTTTGCATCTTTGAAGTATAAGTTCTCTGCTCTGTAATTGTATCACCCTTTCACACCATGTGAAATTTCCCCTCTTGCTGCAATTGAATTGGCTCTGCTCACCGAGCATCCACTGGGACTGACAAGGTAGAAGAATTAAACTCTACGGCCTCATGGGGACCAGCAGCAACATGCTGAGGTTTCATTACACTTCTCCTCCTGTTATGGCCACATTTTGAATCAAACTATCAGATGAGAGCAGCACCATATTTTCACCCTTACCGCACCTCACTCTGTAATGTTTAGCAGTTTGAGGGAGTTATATAAGCATGTGTAGTTGTGTGTGTGCCTTTGTGGGGATGTTGTCTAGGAGAGCCTCATGGCTACACGGCACAGCTGTTCCAAAAGAGGAGCTCTGACTGCAGTCGTACAAAACATGATATTCAAATATGAACAACAGACCCGAGAGCAGACGAGTGGGGGGGGGGGAGGGGCTAACACCAGAGTGGACAAACTTTCATCGTCCTCTTCATGCCCTCCCTCTTTTGATGATCAGCAAAGACTTGGGTGTTCAGATGTCCTACGTTTATCTTTACCTCTGCCAAGGAGGTCATTTTTTCCTTTGTGTGTAGGGGTTCAGAACCCTTTAAATTGTGGTGTGGATCCGGATGAGGGGGCAGTTCCAGGATATATTTTTTTTCACTTTCTTTAACATTTTGAGAATTTTCCAACTATTCTTCTTAGAGACTAATTGATGGATCTTGATGAAAAAAATCCGGCTTGTTTAGGGGACTGATATTTATGAGAGTGTGCATTTTAGTGCAGATCCATTAAACCCCCCAGATCTAGTTGGGCCTTGATGGAAGTGTGCGCTCTGCTGAGTTTGTTGTGTAAGGTGTTAACGATGTTGTACAGAGGGTCTGGTGTGTGTCTGTGCTTTGGCAGCAAATGTTTGCTTCGGTAATGAAAACTCTTTCCCTCCTCCATCCTACAATCTCTCAGGGCTGGATGAATGAGATCCACAACTATGACCCGGAGATGTACCATGCCACCCTGACCCACTCTGTTTACGTCCGTCTAGAGGGCTCCGTCTTGCGTCTGTCCAAGCCAAACCGGAACATCTCCCGCCGTGCCGCACACAATGAGCCTAAACCTGACGTCACCTACATCAGCCAGAAGATCTATGACCTGACCGACAGCAAGGTTGGTCTTGGGTGTAGAGAGATGTCGACATAAGAGATAAAGAGGATATTAATCTGTGAAGTGTGTGTGTGTGTCCAGCGTATTTGACTTCTTGATGATAAGCTAAAGAGATGGTGACATTAAGCATACGTCCCCTCACATTTGCCTTTGCCTGAGTGCATGTTCATGCTAATAAGTCATGTTCTGTGACAAAGCTACTTATTTTCAGAGTCACTGTGTATAAACATGGAGTGAATATCACAGGTCACTGACCCTGTGTGTTGTGTAATGGTGCGCTGACTCAATGGTTTTGCATATCTGACGGCAGGACAGTAAGAAGACATTTCTCATGTCAGTGTGTTATGGAGCAAAGGTCATTCTACTCTGAATTGATACTCTCGATTGTTACCTGCATTTAGAGAAGCTGGATTTTCCTTTTTTTCCGATCAACTTAAGGTTTTTCTGAACGTGCATTTTTAACTGCTTATAAAGATTCAATGTCTCTCCCATCCCACGTGAGTACAACGCCCAGCTAACACAGCTAATACTTCAGGAAAGGCCACATCTATCGCTCAAATTAGTTCATGTCGTGCAAGAATTTATGCCACATGATATCCAATAGTAGACCCGACCAATGTGCATTTTTGGAGGCTGATTTTAGGCAACAAATAATGTATCCATCAAAAAAAAAGATTTCGTAATCAAACCCTTATCACAAATAAATATAATTGAGGCTTCATTTTTAGTTTCTTGATAATAAATAACTATAAATAAAAAAAGACTACTATCATTTTGAAAAAAACAGGACATACTCTCACATTTACGATCAAAGACTAATGGAGCTTAGGGTTAAATAAATATGAAGACATAATATATGAGTCATCTGCACTTGCTAGTAATGTGTGTTTTGGTTGAAATGTTAAGAACATTTCAAACCCTCAGTTGCTGCCTTTTCACACCCTGGAGCAAGTGTGCCACACATGTATAGTTTTACTGTGCTCTACAAAGTGTTGATGTTGGACTGCCATTTAAATATTGTCATTTTACTAACCTAAGAAGAAGAACAACAATAGAAAACGTAACATCATCATCTTCATGCATTTGTTTGAACTCGCTCTGTTTGCCCCCATAGATCTACCTGATGCCCCAGAGCTTGGCTAGGAAGAGAGTTTGGAATAAAAAGTACCCTATTTGCATTGAGTTGGCCAAGCAGGAGGACTTCATGTCCAAGGCCCAGGGAGAGAGGTCTGAAGCTGGGGAGGACAAATCAACAGCGCAGGGTGAGAAGCTCGAAAGGACAGACAAAGGCGAGAAAGCGGAAGGATCGACATCAACAGAGGAATCCAAGAAACCGGCTTCTGGAGGATGGGATCTGACAATCTACCTGTTTGGGAGGACGGGCCGGGAAAAGGAGGAGTGGTTCCGGAGATTTCTCATGGCGTCCCGCACCAAGTCAGATGGGAGAGGTGGCGGTCTGCCTAGCATCTGCAAGAGTGGTGAGCTTGTGACTGATATATGTGCATATGTATTATCACACATCAAGATTCAAACAGTACTGTAAATGGGTGAATCCGTCACACACACACACACACACTTAAATTCCACAGACACACATCGCTCTCCACAGTCAGAATATCTATTCTCTTGAGTTTGTAACTGCACAACCATCAGATCTGTGCATAAGCCTCAGCTTAGGGACCGGCAATCTCCTCAACGGAGCGAACAGATGAGTGTGAATGGGTCAGCAGGATTACATGCACAGAGAGGCAGCATATTATAGCACTGGTCTCCACTGTGGAGCATAAGCCTGCGAGGATAAGGGCCAATTCAAAGGAAAACACTGGCACTGTGTGGGTCCAGTGATAAAAAGCAGTGCAGGGTGAACAGGATTACTGGGAAGATGATTTGAGCATCGAGCTTTTTTGTGGATGCGCACAGCAGTCATGTTGAAAATGACTATTTCAGAGCTAATGGGAATCACAGGATGCTGCGTGACATACTCTGTAAAGCATAATGATTCAGAGTGTTGCACTGAGAAATGAATACAAAGGGGATTAGATGCCAGCTATCCAAAAACACAAAGTGCATTGCTTTCACGTTTTGCAAATTATCAGGCATCGATTGAAGTGATTGTTGATGCCGAATTATATCACATTAAAGGTTCAGTGTGTAGAATTTAGTGATATCTAGTGGTGACGTTGTATGTTGCAGCTGAATACCCCTCACCTCACCCTAACCCTTTAGATTCAATTTCTGCCAATGGATCTTTTTCACCTGAATCTACACACTGAACCTTTAACCTTCCTTTACTTTTCTCATCCTGCTACCCCCCACCCCCTCTGTGCTTTTAGCCCTCCTGACCTCCCACAGCCGCAGCAGCAGCACCCAGTCTGGCGGAGGCCCGGAGGCCGACGGCAGGAGAAGCAGCCGGGAAAGCGTGGAGGAGCTCCCACAGTTGCGTCACAGAGACACCGCCTCCTCCTCCACGGCTCCCTCCTGTGGCTTCACCGGAGGGGTGAAGCAGAAGATGCTGTTGGACTATAATGTCTACATGGCCAAATACGTCAACCCCCAGGCACCACAGAGGAGCCCGACTGCCACTGACAGCCCCGCAAACAGCCCTGAAAGCAGCCCCAAAACTACCAAAAAGGTATGAGCCCGAGGAAAGGCTGAAAAGACATGGGCACACGACCCAGCAAAGAGGGTACGTGCAATGGAGTGCCACACCTCCAGGCCTGCAGACGTCTGCAGTGATATATAGAGATACCTAAATGAAGCCCAAGCTTTATATACGCTGTTATCATACATGACCTAAACCAATAATGTCAAGAAAAGCTGCAGTACACACCTGTATGTGTCTCCTTCAGTTACACAGGAGTTCAGAAGAGACTGTGGAGCCTGAGGCCTGGGTCAATGCTTTCCTGGGGAGGATGTTTTGGGACTTCCTGGGAGAGAAGTACTGGGCCAACGTGGTCTCCAAAAAGATCCAAATGAAGCTCAGTAAAATCAGGGTGGGTACTGATGCTAGAATGAATTATACTAGCTATAATGAATTCCCAGTACGGTCAGTTCAAGCCATAACTGTGTGTCTCTGTCGTCTGTATTCACGTCTCAGTTGTGTCTCCTGTGTTTCAGCTGCCGTACGTAATGAATGAGTTGACTTTGACAGAGCTGGACATGGGCTTCTCCATCCCCAAGATTCTCCAAGCGTCCAAACCCTCAGTGGACCACCAAGGTAGGAGGAGAAACTACACCTCTTACATCATGCTTTTCACAGACTATCCTGGTGGTCTGCTATAGAGATTTATTATTTTTCCTCCATCCTTCTTTTTAACCTAGGGCTGTTTATATATTGCTTCTCTGACAATGTAGCAAGACATGCTCCCACATTTTTTTCCGTCTCAATCTATCCATCTGCCTCCTTTCCCAACACATCTTCATCTTTCTGGATCTGGACATTTTCCCCCATCCACCCGTTCCCCCTCTCTCCTCTGGCGTCTGGCCGCTCTGCACGC
Organism: Hippoglossus hippoglossus; assembly: GCF_009819705.1. Lineage (NCBI taxonomy): Eukaryota > Metazoa > Chordata > Actinopteri > Pleuronectiformes > Pleuronectidae > Hippoglossus > Hippoglossus hippoglossus. The sequence continues at coordinate 15,163,699 of NC_047158.1, forward strand.
CTCGCTCTATTAAGCCACAGTAATTAAACTTCACGTCTTGGGTCCCCCTCATCCATTACTGAGGCACTGACTCACCGCCGCCTGCCTTGCGCCCCAACAAAGGGACTGGTCCAGCACACGGAGACTATACAGAGATGTAGAGCATATGAATTTTTATGGAGGCGGCTGGTTTGGAGAGAAAGTGAGACATAAGAAGTGTATGAAGGGGGAAAAGAAGAGGGACAGGTTGTGTGGTACTGGTTTCTGAAATGATTATCTATGTAATGTGCAGGTTTCCATATCTGCACACTTCATATTCTGGATTTGTCTTAAGATGGCTTTGTCCACTTTGACGTCGTGTTTAAGGACGTCGGAGAAAAGGCTTTACCTGTTTCTTTTCACTTGTGGGAGCCGGTCATGAGTCATTCTCCCGTCAGCCGCATTTCATGGCTGCGATGCTCATTAATGTGTTCTGTCTGAACCTCCACACCCACAGATATATACCCACGAAGCATCAGCAGTTGATCAGCAGTGCATAATGAGTCCTGAGGAAGAAGTGCTGCACTGTAAACCTGCATGAACCAAACAGGGCTCATATGATTCACTGCTTATACATATACCTTAATATTTAATAACTTGTCATGATTTTTTTGTGACAATTCTTTATTGTTTTATGTTTTTTCCTCTTTTATATTCATTGTACAGGGGGGGTTACTAAAAACATATTTCCAGTAAATACAGATTTGTGTATAAATATATGCAAATTTTCCTGTTCACGTGACATGAGATGAAATACAAAATTATGGGTACACACACATCAGACAAACAGATAAAGTAAATATCTAATGTATAGTAGTGGTGTGGTGTAACCCAATTAAACATCCATCCATTTTCTATACCTGCTGGAGCAAATCCCAACTCGGGGGATTGGGGGAGAGGTGTTGTACACCCTTTTCTTTGCACACTCTCATGGAAATCAGTCCCTTGAATCTGCCTTTTTTCATCAAGATCTGTGAATGATTCCCTTGGAAATTGGTGAAAATGTAAAGAGAATTTAAAAAGCCGTATCTCATAATGTAAAAGAAAGTGATCCTCCCCTTTTTTCTGGATCCACCACAAAATTGAATGGGTTCTGGGGTGAAAACATAAGTTCCTCATCGGATATACTGTAGTAATAATAATAATAATAATAATGATAGTTCTATGTAGAAGTATACATGTGGTTATGTGAGTGGTCTGGATACGTTGCCTCCTCTAAAATTCACGAGTCTGTCTCTTTCCCCTGTGTCTCTTGTTCCAGACAGAGACAAGGAGACACTGTCCAACATGACCTGATTTAATACTGGCATTTAGCTTCTCTGTGACGCTGCTGACACACACAATCAAATCACTGAGTGTTTATGGAGAGTGGAAAATGAAGAGGAGGAAGGAGCGAGGAGGCAGAGAAATAATGATCAGCTGTGGGGTGGGGGTGGGGGGGGGGGGGGGGGCAGGATTCATTCAAACAGCAGGGGGATCAAAATCTGATCGATTCTCCCGTCGTGATGCGTACACAGGAAGTGAGGAGGCAGCGCTGCTCTGGAGCTGACATTATCAGATAGGTCTCCTTCCTGGCAGCTCTGCAGGGGAGTCGGACCCCAAGCAGGAGATCCTTGTTTATTCACAGAAACTTTATCCTTCAGAGTTTGTCATTCTTTTGTATTTTTATTTCGAAAATCTATATATATAACTCAATATATATTTATATTTATATCTCTGTGTCACCTCTCATTTTCCATCCAGGTCTGTGGTTTGATCTGGAGCTGTCCTACACAGGCTCGTTCCTCATGACACTGGAGACCAAGATGAACCTGGCCCGACTGGGGAAGGAGGGCGAGGGACTTGGGGAGCACGGGAAAGAATGGTTACATTCAGTAAATTGTATATAATGCAGCCTATAAAACTGAGCCTGATTTAAAAAAGATGTCTTACAGGGTTTTAACCCCTCCATGGTTATTGTTATTGTCTTATAGTACTGTACATTCTCAGTGACGGCACTAAAATATGATGTTTGAATGATTCTCTTGACCAAAACAGCCCTGAGCTAAATGGACAGATTTGAACTTGAGCAATATTAGATGTCACATCTGTTTTTTTCAAAGCTTCAACCATTTTTCTTTTGCCTTTTCCTCTCTTATCTTTGTGTGCTTACCCTCTCTCTGGACACTTACTGTGGATCTGTCTAATAACTGGTGAGTTTGAAAATAGATGCCCACATGGGTCACTCAAACAATACATTGTGTTCTCGATTGTCATTTATATCAGTCGGGATGTTTTTAATAGGAATTTGTTTTGATTCTTAGTGGTTCTGTGCAAAACCATTGGGGCCTGATTTTGCAGCAAGGAGTGTGTGTTCATATGTGTGTGTGTGTGTGTGTGTGTGTGAGACAGGCTCAGGCCGAGGACATACTGTCTGGCAGACAGCGATGAGGAGTCGTCGAGCGCTGGCTCATCGGATGAGGAGGATCCCCAGGAACTCGTCAGCGACAAACCTATTCTGCCCGGAGGCGAGGGGTGAGCAAATGTGTCTTTTCAACATCAGCACGTATCTGAATGGAAAACGTGCGGAAATAAAATCACACTGATGTGTTGAAGTAGAATGGTCTGCTCTTTCTGTCCACCCACCCACTCAGTCCCACACGTTTAAAAGCTTGGTGCTGACTTAATGTAACACACAGTCACACAACCCCCTCCTCTCTTTCAGTTGTGGGTGCTGAGTGGCAAGAGATGTTGCTATGAATAAATTATGAATCTGACTCACTCCTTGCCTCCTCACCTCCTCCGTTTCCATCCCTCTGCTCACGTAGCTATGTGGGAGGCCACAGGCCCAGCAAGATCATGCGCTTCGTGGACAAGATAGCCAAGTCGAAGTACTTCCAGAAGGCCACAGAGACGGAGTTCATCAAGAAGAAGATGGAGGAGGTGTCCAACACGCCCCTGCTGCTCACCGTGGAGGTGCAGGAGTGCCGCGGGACGCTGGCTGTCAACATCCCACCTCCCCCCACAGACAGGATATGGTACGTTTACTTCTAGGGAGGAGTACATTGAAGAGTGAGGGATGTACTCTGTGAATGTGTGGGAATCCTGGGGAGAGAGAAATAAAACTGCGCACTCTGCTGGGCAAATTTAGACATGCAGGCAATGAAAGAAAAAAAATGTTTTAATCACTGCTGAGATAAATATACTTAACATTGAAGAGAAAGAGGTCAAAGGTGCACTGCATGTATTCTCATTATAGACGTGGAATATTAAATAATTAAATAAGCCCTGTGAGCTGGCACAAAAGCTTAATTATGAAACCGTCGACAGCATGTACAGCAGATGTTCCTGACCGGGAAGTGAGGACCCCTAAAGCGCCACGAAGAAAAATCTGATGATTGAAAGAAAACATATATTTCTATTAACCAACTTTATTTATATATTTTCTGATATTTCATTTTGTTCCCTGCTTCTGAACACTTTCACCTCCTTATGCCTCTCAAAAGAAAAAAGAGGCAATAATCAACAAAAAAATACTATAGTATTAAAGAAATAGTAACATTTCGTACGTTACTCTTAATATACTAATTCAGCTTGTATGAGATTATATAACTTTTCCCATGAATGTTTCCTCGTGGCTGCCAGGTATGGTTTCCGGAGTCCGCCTCACCTGGAGCTGAAAGCGCGGCCCAAGCTGGGAGAGAGGGAGGTCACGCTCGTTCACGTGACTGACTGGATAGAGAAGAAGCTGAATCAGGAGTTCCAGGTAGGCAGTGGGAAGATCGGACCGTGTGCATGCTGATGTTTGGTCAAAAATAATGTTAACATAGTTATGAGGTGATGCCGTATTCCATCGTACACTTTAGAAGCTTCGGAAAGACCTCACAAAGAAGTTGAAAGTTTACTCGAGGACAAAGAGAATCTCCCCCTACGTTACAATTTAGGATATAAAAGAGAACTGGGATTGATTTATGGCTGCCCACCTCCACGCACTTAAAACAATGTGCCTGTGGCTTTCCCACCCCTCTAATATAGACCAAAGTAATGATACGCCCGCTCCTAGATAACGACCCTGAGGCACAGCTGCAAACTGCTGCAGCAAAGTGTCCCTGTCAGATCTACCGCACATCTGCATTTATCCCTGCCTGACTCCTCTGAGGCTTAACATTATGCACCCCCCCCTCCTCAACCAGGCCTCCAGTAAAATACTATGTTGCAGCATGCATGGGTGTCAGTTGTGGTTGAGTGTGTACATCTGGCTTTCAACAAATGCCAAACCAGTGTCCAGACATAACAGTGTTGGGCTGGATGTACAGTCGATGATGTAAATCAGGTCTTTTTCTCCAGTTCTTGTTAAGACATAATCTAATGTGACTTTTATATTATATTATAATCAATGGTTCTTGCTCCACACATTCACAATAGCCTGTGAATAAATGTCAGTGTCCCTCCTTCCCTTTTCTCGTTGAAATTACTTTACTTGTTATTCTGCCTCCCACAGAAAATATTTGTGATGCCAAACATGGACGACGTGTGGCTACCCATAATGCACTCTGCCATGGACACACGTTCAAATGCCAACTTGGTTACTGTGACAAACGATGCCTTGAAGGACCCAGAGCCTGAGGAGTCTGAGGTCTCCGACATGTGAAGACTGCTGGTCAAAGCGTACGCTGATGGACATTTTTATCACCGTGGCAAAATGACAAGTCCCCGCCCACTCAAAAACCTGCGGGTGCAGCAATGGGCTGGGCCAGCTCCCCCGACGGTTTTACCCATAACCCTGTCCCATTGTGGCAAATGTCAGTGGACACGCTCACAAAAACTGGACGTGCTGGCGAGCTCGCAATCATTTGTTGCCACTGAGAGCGGCACGAAAGAATTGTTTTATTTGTGTGACATCAAATATTATGATTCATTGTCAGATGAAATACACGTTGAGGCTGTTTAACGAATAAGAGTGTAGGGGTGGGTCGAGTAATAGCCATCTGATTCAACCAGAAGAACCATAATACCTGTGATGTACAGCTGCACCAAACGCGGTGGTTGTACTGTGGAAGCTTTGTGTGCGACCTCTCTCACCGAGCGGTTTACTGTTGCTGTAACTCTACGAGAACTTTTGAGGCCACTGATGGCAAGTGTGTACGTCTGAGTGAGGGAAGAACCCTGAAACGTAGAGATGACTGTGCTGGAAGCCCCTGCGTCTATTTAACTGCACATTTCACAGGGTTATCAAGATTCATTTATCACCCATCCACACTGCTGCCTGTGCCAGCCGCCTGGCACTTACTATATGCAAACAGATCAACAGCGCCGTGTGCGGAGGTACGAAGACAGTTTGGATCCGCTATGGACACTTATGGCGTTCAGCCTGTTTGCTTTTTACTGTGTCGTATAGGGACTAGAGCTAAAACTGATGTTAGTGGGGTAAGTTAAAATATATCAGCAAACACAGCAGCTACACATTGCCTAGGTCTGATGAATGTATAAATCGGAATGCAGCTCCCGAGCTCATTCCGGGAATATCTCATTCACTGACGTCGTGCTTCTACGCAACATGCTTCTTTTCATGTTCTGTTCAGACGTGAGCAAAAGTAATAATTTTCTGTTTTTCTTGCCAAAGCAATCTTTCAGTCCTGTTTGAAGTCTCCTGTATGAGGTTAGCGTGACAAATAAGCAATTGGATAATTAACCCGTGCTCACACCGAGGCCACTCCACTGATTGTACACTTGAATTTTGGACAATTACAGCTGGAAATTCATAAGATTATTTTTCTAGGGAACAGCAAGAGACTGAAACCCTTCAACTGTCAACAGAAAGTCAGAAACATACCGGCTCTTTCTGTTTTATTTGATTAAGTAACATACTGGATATTAGCCATATTATTTAATGTCAGCAGACATCCAGCTAATTTAGTTAAATTATTGACTTGCTGTTATTTCTGTACTGTACACATTAAAGAGGAATAACACCAATAAACTACAACAGCAAATGTGTAATCTGCCAGGTGACTTTTTACTTTACATGTTTTACATTAAAATGTGTGTGTTGGCAAAGTGTATGAGGCAGAAAGTGCCTTTAAAAATAAACATTCCTCCCTTGTGAGCCACATTTGTTGCATCGTTTTGAGGATTGAGATAAAAAAAAAGTCTTTGTGCCATTTCTTGTCTGTTGAGACATGCCCTTTGTTTTCACAAGTTTTGGTGTTGTTCATTTTCACAGTGGTGAAAATATCAAACATTGCTGTTGTGTTCAGTGATGTCACAGAATGTCATGGTTCTGATCGTTGTGGATCAATAAAACCTTTTGCTTGTAAAGAATCACTGCGTCTTTGTGATCAAGACAGTAAAGGACAAAAAATAGCAGGATGCCAGATTCTCATAAGGATCCATCTATTTAATAATAAATGTATACAAACATGAACTCATTACATATCAAAACTATGTTAACATTTAGGACTGCAAGTATGATCCTAATAAATGAATCTTTAATATATAATTTGATCTTATAAAGGTGACAATTTACAAGAGCTGGATATTTCAAAGTCTCTTGACAATTTACAGGGTCATCAAAAAAATCTTGTTTTATTGTTTGGGGATTTTTATAACACTTCTGGTGATGACCTAACAATTGCATAAGTTAAATATTTGAAAATAAAGACTAATTCAAGTCTTTACATCGACAGCAATATTTCTTTGATTATGGTGTTTATGAGTTGCTGATAAAATATTCCACTCATCTCTGTAAACGTCAAAGAACATAGTCTGATTATGACATCAAGCAGATTTAACTACTGTACATGTCAATTAGCAAAATGCATTGAAACTATAAGACGCATACATGTCTACTTAATGCGACTAAGGTCAGAAAACTCCCGTCTTAATTTGATTATCAATAACTTCATGACTACTTAGGTTAAGTTGATCAGAAAATGCTGTTTACATGTCAATGTTTTATTCAGAGTATTTTCATAATCAGGTTAATGTATGAATATTGTTCATGTAAACAGTCAATTGTTATATTTATCATGGGTGATTAATGTAGACTAATTTTTATTCATTTGATCAAGATTAATTTAGCTACAGGACATAATGTCAGCATTAAGATGCTCCTTCAACTTTCTCGCTCCCTACATTAGTGTAGTTGCATGAAAAGAAGTTACTGAATTGTGTTTAGATTTTGTGCCTTGCTTAAAAAGAGAGACTTGGGAAAGTTGCCAAGAAGCTCCAGTTATGACAAGAGATGATCTCGCACTGCTCTTGGCCTTTGTGAGCGGCCAATGGAAAAGCCGCTCAGGTTCCAAAGAGTGCATAGACAAAACCACATTATCAAAACCATGTAAAGTGAGATTACACAACACAGGTTTAAAAACAATGCTTTATTCAGATATTTTTACATATCAAAAACTGATCAGGAAATGCAGACATTATAAGCCACGTTGTGTCACCTCGTCATTTACAGTGTTCTGGTCCATTTCACAGCCGGATGCCTGCAGCAGAGGAAACACTTTTAATGAGCTTGTTATTGAAATACAGTTCATTCAAATGCTGTATGCAGGTCATGTCAGATTGATAAATTGTCTTCAAGATTCAATCAGAAGTCTAACGCATCATGATCATCACACATAACCATTTTTTTTTTAAAGAGGAAATTTCAGACGACACTTACTATGTTGTTAATGCAGAGATCATTCCACAATCGTGAACAGCGTCTGCATATAAAGATAAAAATGCACGAGTGAGACAGATTTAACACACACACACACACTATGGAATGGCGTTAGTGGGATATGTCAGATTAAAATTTGACTTCATTTAAACATCAGAAGTCTAACGCAAAGAAATCATCACTCGTAACACCCAAGGAAAGAACATATTATAAAACGTTTTCCCTAATAAATAATGAACAGCACCTTAGCAGGCCTCCATCTGCAGCTCCACGTGTGGGTGTGCAATCGCCTCAATCCCAGTTCATCGCCAGCTCTGTGGAAAAACATTAAAATACATGTAAGAGGGAGAACAAACAATATTTAAAACTTTTTCTTCGTGCAATTTGAGGCTGTAGAAAACATTAGTTTTACCATGTGACTCTCCTCGGCGGTGCGGCCTTGTCTCGGTGCTCGCACACGCATGATTTTAGCGCCTCATCCAATTAAAACTAATTTCTCTTCAACCTCCTGAACCATAATAACGATTAGTCGATATAAACAGTTGGCGATTCGCATCCATATTTAAGGCAAATATTTCGAGTCGCGCAGGTCGACCCGGAGAACGCATGCTTCCAGAGGAGTGTTGCAGAAAGAAATGTCCCCCCCGGATGTGGGTTTATAGCACATCCGGTGTCAGTAGAGCCGTTTCTGATTGGCCCACAGCGGCTGTACGTCTCCCCTCCTCCACTCGTGTGGACGTCTGTCCCAAAGTCCAACCCCCTCGGTTCTCATTTCAGGAAGAAGCGGATCTCACCAACGTTGCTGCTCTGGATCAAAGCTGTTAACGCCACAGCGCCGATTAAAAAAAAAAAAAGATTTCGCAACGTCCACTCGTGAGCAGGAAAAATCCACGTTTTCTATGTAGTCGGCGGCCGTCCGGACCCACTCGTCTATCCCGGTTTGAGACCTCGAAACATGGACTGGACGGTGAGCAGCCGGGCCCTGGTGTGGTGCATCTTGTTGGCGTTGCTTTGCTGCGCTGGTCTCCCACAAAAGGTAAGAGGGCTAACCGGATAAGCTAGCTTAACCTGGGATAACGTTAGCTCGGAGTTTACCCCCTAAACCGCATTTTAACCCAACACAGGCCGGATATCTCGCTTCAGTGTTGATACCGGTCCAAGACAAACATTGTCGTTTATTCAAGTGTGTGTGTGTGTGTGTGTGTGTGTGTGTGTGTGTGTGTGTGTGTGTGTGTGTGTGTGTGTGTGTGTGTGTGTGTGTGTGTGTGTGTGTGTGTGTGTGTGTGTGTGTGTGTGTGTGTCTATCCTGCAGAGAATGGTCTTATAGGTTTAGACATGCTGGAAAGATCAGTGTGATAGGTTACTATAGAATTGTGTGTGTGTGTCTGTATGTGTATAAGTGTGTGTGTTACTCGTTTTTGTTTATCTTCTGGACCTTTTCCAGTATAAACACTTGTCCTCTCAGGACCAGGGACCTTATGGGGACCAAAGCTCAGTCCTACTGAGGCAAACGTCGTTTTTGAGGTCCTAGTTAAGGTTTGGAGTAAGATGTGAGTTGTGGTTCGGTTAAAGTTAGGGTAACACATGGACTGGTCATGGTTAAGGTTCGGGGAAGATGTGAGTTGTGGTGTAAGTTTAAGGTTAAATATAGGGTTAGGCATGAACCGGTTATGGTTGAATTTCAGGCTACAATATGAATTGGGGTTAGGTTAATGTTAGGGTTAGGCACGGTTAAGGTTTGGGTAAGATGTGAGTTGTGGTTAGGTTAAAGTTAGGGTTTCACACGAAATAGTTAAGGTTACCGTTTCGGTTGTGCTGTCCCACAATGAATCGAAGTCAATACAGTGTCCTAACAAGGATAGCTGCACAAACCTGTGTGTGAACCATATGTTTATCATTTTGTTTATCTCTGAACCATATTTACCAGGCAAGCAAATTCAAACTCTTGTTGTGAGGGCTTGGTGATATGCTGTTAATTCTAGTGCTTGTTCACCAGCAGCAGCCTTGAAAATAAACATTATTTGGGGTTCTGCGTGTTGCATGTTGCAGAGGTGGCAATCCAGGCAGCGTAACCTGATGACTGGGTTGTGTTGATAATTCACAGGGTCTTTGATATTGGGCTAAGTAATACATATATACGCTTTGAATTGACATTCTCAGGACAGCAAAAGTAGAGGCTTGATGCAGGAAAGTAGATGGTTCTTACCCGTACCTGTCATCCACACTTGGTTTACACTTTTTTAAAGCCCTCCCTTGAGTTGATTATATCTCTACCTGCCATCTGAACTTACAATCGTAACATAAATCTGGTAGTGGTGTGGCAATATTAGAAATTCATGCTCCACAGTGTTGGTGGCTGGTACAAAACAGAGCTAGCTAACTTGTTGAAACTGATCCAGGTCCCTAGAAAGGCTTGAGGCTGAGACTATTGGCTACCAAGCTACTAAACCACTTCAGCTAGGCAGCAGATTAAAGTAGCTTTATAATCCCCTATCATGTCTCAGGTTCTCCTCTTAGCCAACTAGACTGTCTATTAGAGTAGTGAGGGTGATAGGCTATCTATAGTGTGTGTGTGTGTGTGTGTGTGTGTGTGTGTGTGTGTGTGTGTGTGTGTGTGTGTGTGTGTGTGTGTGTGTGTGTGTGTGTGTGTGTGTGTGTGTGTGTGTGTGTGTGTGTGTGTGAATGAGAGAGACAAATGTAAAACGTGAACCGTCTGTGGACCCTTCATAACAACACCGATATTCATACTTTTACCTAGTTTTACATTACTATGTGTACAGTTTGTCCATTGTTGACACCACCACCTTGGTTTATCTCTTCAAATTGTTCAGGTTCAGTTTGAACTAAGATATGCTGATTTGGTTAAAAAATATGTTGTGATCTTTGACTATCTTATCACAACAGTAGATTGGCTGTGCTTTGACTGAGTGTGCCTGAGCGACGGCCAACATGTGACACTCGCCCCACTGTAAGCAAGACCACGCAGAGAGCAACTGATAGTGCCTGTGTTGACATGGAGGATTTCAAAATGTCTCTCAACTGTTTTCCGCCAAATAAAAAAAAAAAGACATCAAACAATCACAGACTCTTTGTCTGCTGAGACTGTGAAGGAAATCAAACTTCCTGAGCCCTATAATCATTTACACAACTCAAATTGCCACTTTCATGATCATCAGGGTGCATTTTGCTCACATTTCCTCATGTGCAGAAAGTTTTTTTTTTTACTTTGTAAACACGTGTTGCTGCGCTACATCCTCTAGTACAAGTAAAGAGGTGAGATAAATATTTCTTGGTATCTTATCTTGGTTCCTGTGTTGACTCTTGCTTGCTCCAGATGAGTAGATGCTGTGAGCTTGTGCCACTCTTCAGCAGGAATTTAGTTCCAGTTTGGAACCAATTAATATATTTTTGAGTTAAGATTAGGATACTTTTTTTTATGAATAATCTCTAGAAATGTGAGATTTTGTCTCTTAAAGACACTGTTGTCAGGACTTTAAGGCCTGTGTCTGTATGATTCATGTCTTTACCCTTACAATTCTCATTCCTCTGAGACAAGTGATTTTTACAGCTCAGAACTTGCCAAGACTTCTGTTTCGCCCAATTCTGCTCTCATTATGTAACTGGCTTACACAACACCAAAATAATTTTGTTTTACACACAGAATAAGGAAGTGAGAGGGAATGCCCCGATGTTCCAGTATTGTGACAAGCTTTATAACTCACCTCCTCAGTTACTCTAAGCAGCCAGACATTGTAAACTAGATGTTTCTGAAGACAAACGCTAAGCAGTATTCAGCAGTTATTGGAATATCAGTGTCCATCCAAAACAAGCAGACTAACAGATGTTCACAAAGTTATTTGCTTGCGAAACCAGAAAGCCTGACAGAGGCTATAGCGGGGCTTTCAGGGGGTGGGGGCATATTAGTTATGATTCTTTCAGTGCAGTTGTGTGATGCTCACAGCTTTGCAGGCAGCCCAGTGGGAACAGTCGCAGGTGCACAATATTGACTCAAATGCTTGTATAAGATGTGAGACTACCACAGGGGTTCTTTAGGCAAATGTGGAAAGACTCTGTCTCTTTGTGTGAAAAGTGCAGTTCATGAGATTGTCTTTGCCTCTGTTTCTGTCTGGCCAGTTACCACATGCAAGCATTTTACCAAATTTAAACTGAAGAAGACGTAGGGAGACTGAAGTGAGATTCGGAAAATACCCACCCACTCCCCTCAGATTGTCTGGTCCCAGTTAGTTATTGGTTTTGTAAGGAAACATGACCAGGAGGAAACACCCTGAGTGGTGATGTTTGTGCTCACTGTACCACATACTGAGGCTCGATTTAATAGCTCTGGCCGATTTGTTTGTGTTTGGCGTAATTGCACTTCCACCCATCTTTCTTAAATCCTGGATAAATGCTCAGAAGTGTGTGTTAGTAATTAGAAACTGGTCATCTACATTATATGTAAGGGGCTATTTACATTACCCCCTGGGGACCTGTTCAGAGGGATTAGCCAGGGGTGTTGATTAATACTGGGATGATTCAGCATGAGATCATTTCAGAGCTGATCCTAATCGTAGGCAACTGAAAGGGGCTGATGTCAGATCATAAGTTGGGTGGGAATCAGTTTGAAAAGTATATCATGGACAACTGTTAGATTTTTTGAGCTGCTTTCAGAGTCTACAACTCTTTTATATGTGAAGCTTGTGTGTTCTTGTTGCTTATCATTTTGAAGAAGAAAAGTAAATGTTGGGCTGAGGTCATCTGATTTTCTTTGGTTTGGTGGTCAGTCACAGCTCTCAGGCTCCACCACTGGAACTCTTCCTGCACGACTGGTGGTTATCAAGAGCAATGTTTTTAGAATTCCATAGTGGGTGAGTGGAGCACAGGTCAACCACATACTTGTTAATTCTGGCATAAGCCAAGTCATGAGGGCGGGTCACTTAGCTGCTGTAGTGGTTTTTGGTTCATTTGTTTTCTCTGGGTTTCTTTTGTTTGTTTTTTCCTTTGTGTGTCTCTTGCCTCCTGGTTACATGGACTATCCATGACTGTCTGTCCTACTGAACCCATCCACCCTTGTGTTCACATGTCTGCTTATCTTCCCTGTATTTCTGAGTGGGAGTGAAAGATCCTGAAAAAGACAGGTTCCCATATGGCCTGGCAGTTCACTGTTCGCCTGTGCACGGTGAAGATGCAGTGCTCTTTTCACTCAGTTAATTGCAGAATGTATCAAAAAGGCCAAACCATCACTGAAGTGAATGCTGTGTTGTAGTGTGAGTAAAGTATAGAACATGCACATGTGCTCATGGGCAGTTTGCTTGCCTACTTTGCAGCGCTGTAGCTCCAGCTGTTACTTCAAATCCTCTGACAGAGCTTGTATAGTAGCTAAGCCCCAATCAGTCACCTTGCTAGTCAGTCCCTTCTTAGTATCTTCTTCTTCCACTGTCATTGTAATGTATTGATTTGAGGTTCATTGATTCGTAAAGCAAGCCAAAGGGCCCTGCTGCTTGGGGCAGCGCACCACCCCACTCCCTTCCAGCTAAAGGTAACCATACCAGGGTGATGATAGCAGGTGTCTCTTTCCAGAATGCACTAACATTTGTCACACAAAGGATCGGCTGCAAGATGCCTCCATATCGGTGTGTGAATATTCTTAATCTTTGATCCAGATGTGTGTGTGAAGTTAAATGATGTCTGAGTGATTAGTGGTTGAAGTCATTATTCACAACCCTAATGCAGTTGCACACATTTTGACCGTACCTGTGGATTTAAGTGGGAACCATCATGCTCCCTCATGCCTGTTCACCAACCTTGATTATGTGATCGTTTTAAAGCATATGTATTTTAAATATATTGTATAAATATGTTAGTGCTGAATAGAAATATGGTTGTTTATCACCACATGCATCCTGTTTTATTTTTGTGTGTGTGTCTTTCTGTAGGGGTTCTGCAGTGCCGGCACAGTTTCCCTCCCTGAAAGCCTGCTCTTTGTGTCCACCCTGGATGGAAACCTGCATGCTGTTAACAAGAAATCAGGCTCTATCAAATGGACACTGAAAGAAGGTAAGAGGAGAGCACTAGGGTTGAGTTGTTTGTATGACTGGCTGAAGGCACAGTGTCTTATTCGGGTTACATTTGCAAAAACAAAAAGTGTCCTTGTGTGCCGCCACAGGGAAGAAAATGAGATCCCACTGCCTCTCTCCTCCACCACAGACCAAACTTAAGTGCAGGACCCCTGTTCAATGTAATTGCAGAGTCACCAATATCAACTTTTATAGTTATAAAAAATGTTGTATGTAAAAGCACAATCTGTGTACCCACAACCAAAGTATAAATCAAACAATTCAAACGTGATTCTACTTTTAATACTGCAGTTAAACATTTAATATTCTCTAATACTGTCTAGGGTTTGTTTCCACCACATTTAGTAAAGCCTTCATTTTCAATCATGTTGAGAAACCAACAGATAATCAATGGTTGTTTATTGAAATGCTAATTCCTGTCATTTATTTTGTTAAAGAATTTACCAATGAGGCCTTTCTATTTGTATTTTTAGCTGTAGGAAACATTTCCCAGGATTAAATCTTGTGTTCAAGTTCTACTTGAGGAAAATGCAGCGAGATGTTGCTGTTAGGCATGGAAACAGGTTAATTATTAACGGAGAGAGGGGCAAATATAGCCTGTAATCAAGGTCAAGGGTGGGCAAGGGTAAGCACGTTTGCTGTAGTTTCACCTGCACGTGCAGCATGTGCTGTGGTTAACATGTTAATGTACATGAGAGTAGATTTCATGAGATAAGATTGACTGAAGTGTTATCGGAAAACATATTAAGAAAAACTACTCTTGTTTCTAGAAGGTAATATCTCTAACGCAACATGACATTTGAAGACTCCTCTTTTTTTAGATGCAGTTTCTTACATTTTCCTCACTAGTACAATGCTAAAAACTACAGTAGATGAAAGCGGTTTGAGTCTACAAGTCCTGGTTGGCTGCACCTCATTCCCAAATCATTAATAATCAGAAGAGGCCGCTTCCTCCGCATCATCTGTTTTTCTGGAAGAGCTGTTGAATATAAATTTGCAGAGTTCTGCACCAGGCTTTGCACACACCTGTTGTTGTTGTGCTCTAGTCAGGAAACCATACACCTACATGATAATGGGGATGCAGAAATGTTTACCCTGGACCAAGCCGGTACAGCTCAGCCCACATGGGTGTCCTCTCTCTGTTTGCTTGTCACTCCTCGTTGGCGTTGCAAACATGTATTTGTATTTAAGCCAACCATGGTTAATGTCTTATTCTGCAACACAGAAAACCATTGTTTTGTCGCCAGCCGCTGTAATTACATCTAATGAATGCAGATGCTTCTTGAGCACAACAGTCATCCGCATTGGTAATCCTGCCCCCCCACTGCTATTTTGACCCCTTCAGGCACCTCCACACAGATCAGCACCATCTGGTCCACGCCCTGTATGTTCACACTGCAGGGAGCTGTGTGTTTGTCTTCTAGCAGTGAAGGTGTGGTCCTCACACTTTGGCTCTCCTCTTAAAGAGCCATTGTAATTGGTTTAAAGAATCACTTTGGCATTTTTTTTTTTACTTCTACGCAATGGCGGACCATTTTCCTCAAAGTATTTTCCCTCCATGCTGCTGCTTTTTGTTATTCATGCCACATGGTATGCAATTCAACTTGCAGGGACCTAAAACATGATTTGAAGAAAATAACGTATAGGATTACAATTAAAAGAATGGATCAAAGAGAAATATCTGCACTGTCCTTACTTACAACATATCAGTAATATTTTTTTTACTTATTGTCTCTGTCTCTCAGGAAAGTTTCCAATCTCTTAAAGTAGATTTCAAGCAAACCGATTGCCGTTCTCTGATGAAGTCCAGCATAGCAGTGTAGCATTAATTATTTTATACATAACCTAACATTGGGTAATGAAATCTATTAATATGGTGTCTTTCCTCAAGCACCGCTTCATCTCATCGTAGTTCAGTGAGATGTAGATTTAAAATTTCACTTTGCCTCCCCTTAGACTTTTATCTAAAATAATCACAAACTCTTTTTTTTACTCTACAAGGACGACAGTGAATTGTGCTTTCTGGAGTGACCCAGCTGCTTTCATCATCCAGCTGAATTGTCAAATATGATCTCCCTAAATAATCAATTTTTTTGTCCCCATTGATGTTACATGCTTCTTTTATGAGCAGTTTGCCAACATGACTGTTTGCCTTTTCGTGTTTGCCACAGGGGAATCAGTTTCATTTGGACTTTGTCTTCAGTGTGGATGAATGTCACCGGTGTTCATGTCATTCTCTTACACAACAGCCAATAGCCATGGTTTCCATTGTTGTCTAATATTCTTGTCTATCTTGTCTCCTTCACTCTCCTCACAGATCCAGTTCTTCAGGTCCCCACACACGTGGCTGAGTACGTATCATTGAGTTATTTTCTGCATGGGAACACTGGCATATGTCCTCATTCAGTTGGTGAATGCAAATGAATGTAGTAACCTGTTGAGCTTGTCTTGTTTCTGACTCAGACTTATTGCTCAAATACTCTCCCTTTGCTCTGCTTAAGATGTGATGCAGTTTCTTCTTTACTTTCTCCACCAGGCCGGCGTTTCTGCCTGACCCAAATGATGGCAGCCTGTACTCCCTGGGAGGGAAGAACAGCGAAGGCCTCACAGTAAGAGGAAATAAATTAATCACTGATTCTGATCTCCCCTCTTGAGCAAGAAACACTCTTCAGTTCCCTTTTCTATAGTAAAACACCACATGTGTCAGGCTGAAAATAATGCACCCTCATTCTGAAGTTGTAGCTGTGGGGGGCGCATTCAGGATGTTCCCCATATCTACGTTATTACGACATACGCAGTGTTGTGGCTAGCTAACGTGGATTCATGTCTCCCAAACAGAAATTGCCGTTCACTATCCCTGAGTTGGTCCAAGCTTCTCCCTGTCGCAGTTCTGATGGCGTCCTTTACACTGGTATGGCTGCCTCTCAAATAGAAATGATGCCTTTTGACAACATGTGGTTCTGTATGCTGCACGCTCCTTGCCTACTGAGCACTGGCATTTTGAACCATTTGATTGTGAGACTGAAATTAATTGCGGCCATGAATTTCCTTATCCACAAACGTGTGTAGTCCATGTCCCAGTGCGTCTCCTCACATGAATGAGGCTGGTGTTATCTGGCTTTGACAGAATACGTTGCGGTACCTTTCTCTTCCACTCAACCTCCGACCACAGCCTGTGCTCTTTTGAATTTACAACAGCTAGCGGAGGATAGTGGGTGACATTTGCCTCCCTACTGTCGTGATCGGTGAAGCTTTTGTTTTATTCAACTGACACTGCTGCCAGGATAAAAAATGATTGGCGAAGCAAAGGTCTGAAAAGGCTACAGGTTGTGATGGTCGCTCTTTAAACCTCAGTTTGAGGAAATGCTTAGGCCAAATCTTACTCCTCAGAGAATCCCACAGTTATTAAAATGTTTGAATCGAAGAGGTTGCTTCCCTATTTATGGTTTTTATGTTAATCTGTAATAGTTATGTATGATTAGTGTATGATTGCCGCTCCCTGGATTGACAGTTGAGATGACAAAAGAGGACGTGGGATGATCGTTTAACGATAGAATGGTAACACCCATCACTGTGAAGGTTAAATGGCTGCATGTTATTCTGCTTGGCTGGGCTTGTACATTGTGCTCCCATTTGGTCAGTTTGACAGTTTCCTGAAAATAGCCACATCAGTTTTCTTTAGATAGGTTTAAATCAGAAATGTTTTTGGTGTGATTAGACCTCAGATAAAACACCACAAATATCTCTCTCCCAGGGCAGACATGCATGCAGTGGGTGTCAGTTTTCAGAGTAGATAAAGGTAGCAGCAGCTAACCCAGAATTATACTGTCAAATAAAGTAGGCCCGAGCTAAATGGCAACAAATTAAAAAGTTGAATATCAGTTTATTGATAATTATCCTGATAAATATCACATTATTATTTAAATTACAAGTTTAAAGACTGACTCCTGAGTCAGTTTACTAGTTTTTAAACTCTTCTAAACAGAGATGGACAGAAAACATTTCACTAATCTGAGGTTTATCAATTATTATACATCCTGTGTTTTTGTACCTCATATAAACATTATATTGATAAATTTGACTTTTTATACTTTTTTCTATTGATGAAAATAATTGTACTAATGTACTTGTGCTTTTGCCAGGAACAATATGAATGCTGTAATTGTAAGGGTGGATAATTTTTCTGTGTGCTTGTCTATGTGATCATAAACAGGTAAGAAGCAAGACTTGTGGTATGTGGTGGACCTGTTGACTGGTGAGAAACAACAGACCCTGACTTCATCCTTTGCTGAGATGCTGTGTCCCTCTTCATCCCTTCTTTATCTGGGACGCACAGGTAAAAACTGACTTTATTTCAACCCAATCAGCTATTGACTTGATTTGGCTAATCAACACGCCTATTTATCTTTCATGCTCTAACTCCAGATTGCAAACACTGACACCTCTAAGCAGGTATACCCAGTTTTTTTTTTTAACATGGGTAAACCTGCCGAAAAGGCGATTTACTCTTCTCCCATTGCCAGTAGAGGAGTTTGCCTTTTTGTTTTTCCCCTGGTGAGTCATGTTTGACGTCATGAAGGTGCCGGAATATGAGAAGTTCTCTGTCCTTGCTGTTCCAGGGTGTTTCCTAGAAAAACGATAAGCACACAAACATTTATGGCTATTTACGCGCCAACACGCATATGTTCAATGCGCGCCATAATGTTGAGTAGACAAAGTGCTGCCTCAGCATCTAGACTGCTAAAATATAGAAGAACAAATAAGTCTTCTTCAGAGTAGTTTCACCTGGAAGTGAATGCTGATTGTTTCCATTCCCATTGCAGACAAAAGCCAAATGTTAGTGTGTTTTTTGATCAGTGGAAAAGGGGCTTTATTTACAACCAACCCCCCAATTTGCTCCTGCATTGCTTAACATCTGAGAATGATGGGACAGTAATTGCAGCCTTGCAAACTGAATACTTACACCACATATGCAGGATTGTGTTTCACAGTTGCTCCACATATCTTATTCTGTGAATCCCTATCTGAGCAAAAGTAAATTAACAGCACTTTGCATTTCCACCCAGAAATGGATACTCGGAGCCGGGCTTTTGAATGTGTTACATAAGGAAAGAAGTAGAAATGTTGTTCCCGTGTCGATAAATCTCTGTTGTTCATCTGCTTGTTAGAGTATACCATCACCATGTATGACACTAAGAGTAGAGAGCTGCGCTGGAATGCCACCTATTCAGACTATGCCTCCACCCTTCCTGATGATGACACTAAATACAGTAAGACCCTCAGACACTCTGCCACATCTGTAGCTGTAGTTTCCGTCAGACGGTGCCAATCACATGTCCACTCTTTGGCTCCCCACAGAGATGGCTCATTTTGTGTCCAACGGCGATGGCCTTGTGGTGACCGTGGACAGTGAATCTGGAGACGTTCAGTGGGTTCAGAACTACAACTCTCCAGTGGTGGCCATGTACATCTGGCAGCGCGAGGGCCTCCGCAAAGTTCCCCACACTAACGTGGCCGTGGAAACCCTGCGTTACCTCACTTTCATGTCAGGAGAGGTCGGCCGCATTACGCAGTGGAAATACCCATTTCCCAAAGAGAAGAAGCCAAAGAATAAGTTCATGTAAGCAGACTGAGTGTAATGACTGACTAAGGTCCGTCTATGTGGGCTTTTATTTTTATGATTGTTATGACTTTTTTCATTTGTATTTTACTTTATAAGATATCAGCTAAAACAATAATTGTTTTGTACTTTTGTAGAACTTTTTTCAATCCTAGATTCACACTGCAGCACTGTATTCTTCTTATATATTGTGTTCACACCTGCTTCTGCTGAAAATGACACAGGACTTTCAGTGGTTGATTCACTGTGAAGATTTGATCTATTTAGGGAAGTGACAAGGAACTCGAAAACTCTTGCGAATTTCGAATTGGTAATGGTGAATGTACTCACTGTTCTCGCGATTGTATTAATAGAAGTATCACTCATGTATTATCACGAAGAAGGTACTTTTGCACTAATGTTACCAATTGTTGGACTGTGTTTGTTCTCTTCAAGGGCCACTTTGTATGTGGGTAAATACTCTACCAGTCTGTACGCCTCTCCCTCCCTGGTGCATGATGGAGTCACTGTGGTGGTGAGTGACAGTTGCATGTGTATTTTCATTTAAGCAAGAGTGGTTCATTTACATTGAGACATGAAGATGAAACATAATAAACAAACAAATATGTTTGAGTTTAGTAACTTTCCTTTGTAATTTATCTCCTTTTTACAATGTTTGGTAATTACTCTTCACTTTTGGTGAGTGGTTTCTAGGTATGCCAGTGAGTTTGTATGCGTACATCCTGTTTCATTTGTGTCATAGCTTGCCCCGGCTCAAGTCAACCTGGTCACAAGCCTTTTTTCCCTGGAATAGTAGTTTACCGCTCTTAAAGAATACCATTGCCTTTTCTTTCTTATTTAGAGACATCTGGTAGGAAAATCATCTGAGCTCCTAAAAGGTTTTGTGTGTGTGTGTGTATCCACAGCCTCGTGGCAGCACCTTTCCCATGCTGGAGGGTCCTAATAGCAAGGAAACTGAAGAGGACAAGGAGTGTGTCATCACACCCAGCACCAGTGTCAAGTTCAAACCTGCGCTTCGGGAGCAAAACCGCATCAACTTCATGAGGAACTACCTGCTCCTAATAGGTATTAGAATAGTCGATACTGTAAAGATGTAAATAACAGGTCGTCTAATTGTCGTGTAGCTTCACTGTCAATCTTACCTGTTATACTGAAGACCGGACTTTCACTACCATCACCCAGAAAGTCTTAAGCTTCACTTTAGCAATTTATTTGGAAATATTATATATAAAGAAAAACCTGCTAAATGGTAATTACTGTGTGTTTAAAACTTCTCATTACTATTCATTGCATGTTGAAGTTTTGGCTGATGATTGCTCTGTTGCACTTTGATTGTTACACTGAGACTGCCCTCTGCTGGTTGCTGTGTATAACAACAAAGGTTTTTGGGTCAGACAAAGGCCCATGATTCAGCTGCTCCTGATGATTGCATTTCAGGTCATCATGAGACGCCCCCTGAAGCTCACACCAAGATCCTGGAGAAGTTCCCCGACAGCTTCCCTCGCAATCAAGGCAACGTCATCCCACCCACCACTGACAAGAAAGTAGAGGAGGTCTGTGTCAGAGTGTGATACTTGAGATATTTGGCTAGATGTTTTTACAGATAAAACCAAGCATGTGCAGGTTTTCTCAATCTTTTCCTCCTTGTCCTCACTTCTGCCACCCCCCCTCCCTTCCACCATGTTGTAGAAGGTGAATGATAGTGGTATGGATGACGGTCCCCCTTCTCCTCTGCCTGAAACATCAATCCAAGAACCTGGGGCTGGTGGTCGCACCGTGCGTCCAGAAGCTCCCATGGACTCTATGCTCAAAGACATGGCCACAATCATCTTCTCCACCTTCCTACTGGCTGGATGGGTGGCCTTTGTGATCACCTACCCTCAAGTAAGTTCGACATCACCACCTAGTGGACTGTTGCATAGCTGCCACCACTGAAAGTAGATGGATGTAAACTGTCATTTTAGGAAATATGTTATATCCTTCCAAAGGGTCACATAATGAATCTGGGGGTGGTGAGATGATTGATGGGATGAAGGGGGGGGTGGGGAATTAAAGTTTTACTTCGTTAATTTGTTTTCATATTTGTCTTATCTCTGATCTTTATCAGAGTTAAGGCCCCACACATATTTTTAGTGGAGAAAACTGTTTAGTGAAACTAATAACTCTATAACATCTGAAACCTGACAAGGGTCCCCAACGTACAATATTTTCCTGCGAGATGTTGTGGGAGTAGAAGTATTATGTAGGATCAAATAGAAAAAGTACCTTAAATTGTACTTAAGTACTGTACTGGGGTGATAGAAAATACAATAGTTTGTGGTCACCAATAAGTCCTGAAGTAGCTCCAGTGTTCATTACCAGTATTACACATGTCAAATGTCTCGGTGGACCAAATAAAATACCAACAACTTCACACACACCTAGTTTTGTTATTTTAGAATTAGACACTGTTCTTTTCTCTCGCCACAGAGTGTTAACAAGCAGCAGCAGCTGCAGCACCAGGAGTTCCAGAGACAGATGGAGGAAAGGTTGGACCTGCTCCAGAGACAGCAGCCATTTCCCCCTGCAGACGTGGGATTGGCCCCAGACAGCGACTACCTGGAGGTGGCCCGCACTCGCTCCGAATGCTCAGACCACAGCAGCCCCAACGTCACCCCCCGCGCCTCCAACCACTCCAATCTGTCTGTGTCTGAGTTGGGCAGTTCGGCCAATGAGCATGAAGATGGAGGTAAAATTTGAGAGGGATTAAAATTGCATTCCCACTGGTTGTGTCTATTCTAAATTCATAATATAATAAAAACTGTTTCAAACCAGTTCTCACTGTTTTAAATGTATCTTGCAGAGGAAGACTCAAATATTGTCCGAGTGGGCAACATAACTTTTCATCCCAAAGAGGTCTTGGGTCATGGTGCTGAAGGTACCATCGTATACAAGTAAGTCTGAACAACTCATCAATAGTTATTCAAAACTTTTGGTAAATTTGTTAAACACTGAAGAACATTACAATGTTGTATTTCCATTCTTTCTCCACAAGGGGTCAGTTTGACAACCGTCCAGTGGCAGTGAAGAGAATTCTCCCAGAGTGCTTCAGCTTTGCAGACAGAGAGGTTCAGCTGCTGAGGGAGTCGGACGAGCACCCAAATGTCATTCGCTACTTCTGCACCGAGAGGGACCGTCAGTTCCAGTACATCGCCATAGAGCTGTGTGCTGCTTCGCTTCAGGAGGTAATGAATGGCTTTTTGAATCAATCACTAAGTAGATCACCTCAGTATTTCTTTGGAAGTAATTGTGTGTTTTTCTGCAAAATTCAAGTATTTTGGTTTTAGCAGCTTTATTTCAGTTAATGTTTTCATAATGATGCACTACCTTTTCTGTGTCATTAGCACACAGGTGTATTGTAAGTGGGGGGGGGGGGGGGTAGCCACAACTATTTGTCTTTTGTCAATGTCATTATTCACAGAGCATTAATAAATAAAATAAAACACCTTCCATGCTAAATTTAATTAAATAAATCTCGTGTTTTAACTTCCTGATTGTCGTCTTTATCTTTCTAGTATGTGGAGAGGAATGATTTTGACCGTCATGGACTAGAGCCAGTCGTGCTGCTTCAGCAGACCATGTCAGGACTGGCACATCTGCACTCTCTCAACATAGGTATCCATCTGTGAATATGAACTGACTTTCACATTCTCATTATTATTGGGTTATATATAACCAAACTATAAATACACCACTGACGTAGCTGACACCATGTGTTTTACTCCTCTCACGTTCATCCTTCAGTCCACCGAGACCTGAAACCACACAACATCCTGGTGTCCATGCCCAACGCCCATGGTCGGGTCCGGGCCATGATTTCAGACTTCGGCTTGTGTAAGAAGCTCGCAGTGGGCCGCCACAGTTTCAGTAGACGGTCTGGGGTGCCAGGCACTGAGGGCTGGATCGCTCCTGAGGTTCTCAGTGAGGACTGCAAAGACAACCCGGTGAGTCATGGTCAGGGTCTGACAATCATTTGCCCGGGGATAGTAAACGTTTATGCCGGGGAGGTTGATTGACCAGACACCGGCCCAGAGTCATTTTGTTCAGCTTCATCACATGCAACTCTTCCTTTTTACTTTCCCTCACAGACGTGCGCTGTTGATATCTTCTCTGCTGGTTGTGTGTTTTACTACGTGGTGTCTCTGGGAAGCCACCCTTTTGGCAAGTCTCTGCAGAGGCAAGCAAACATTCTGCTCGGCACCTACAGCCTCGATCATCTACAGACTGACAAACACGGTGAGGATCGAACTTCTGGTTTTGTTGTCTCTGATGAATTCCAGATTAGTATAACAATAGGGTAGCGTGCATGTGTTTGGTACAAATTTTGGGATTCTTATTTGGTGACTAAAATATATGATTGTTTGTATGACTTACAGGGGACATTGTAGCCAGAGATCTAATAGAGCAGATGTTGAGCATGGAGCCCCACCGGAGGCCCTCAGCTGAGAGCGTTCTCAAGCATCCTTTCTTCTGGATCCTGGAGAAGGAGCTGCAGTTCTTCCAGGTCACTTTTTTTGAACTCCTCTGCCAGTTTCACTGCTTAATCACATTTTTAAGGCTGCCCCCAGATGTGGTATAAACTTCTGCTCTCACAAATCACATCTTGTACTTCTTCAAACTTGTTTTAATCCACATTTTTCATTTATAAACTTCACCACAAATCCAGCCTGTTTTAATTAAATCTGGAGAGTGATGCCAGACTGTCTTTATCGTACTGTGTAAATAGCTCATTCTTCACAAGCCAACAATTCCAAATGATTGCAGGATGTGTAAAAATCATCCTCTTTACAGCCAAATATGAACCTGGTGAACTTCTTCAATTTACAAGCATGTTGCTGAAGGTGTAAACCTTCAGTTATAGAAATGTGAACCATTTTCTTCTAAATTAGAGACTTCCTGTATAATAACAGCTTTTGTCTGCCATAGTCGTTGAAACTCACACACTTTCTTTCTTTGTGGTTGCTCGCAGGATGTAAGTGACAGAATAGAAAAGGAGCTGCTGGACGGACCAATCGTGAGACAGCTGGAGAGAGGGGGGAGAGCTGTTGTCAAGGGTGACTGGAGAGAGCACATCACAGTGCCTCTGCAGACAGGTATGACACTGGCTGAAAGTGAAACATGTCAAATACAAGCACCAGGAGCCACATGGTGGAAAGTAGTCCTGTTTGTTGCCTTGCATGAAACTTGGGTTTAAAGTAATGCACTGCACAAATTTACATTATTATTATAGAGGTAGTTGGAGGAATACTTAGCTACAAGCCTGATGTACATTTGTAAGAGCACTGAATCATGCCACTAGTACATAAGTGTGTGTTGGTGATCCGACTGCATTGCCACACACCCAGTGTCACCACCCTATGATATTTTCTTTTACTACTTATCTCTGAACTTTGCACTTTGTTTTATTGATGAATAAAACCAACAGCACAGATAGTCATGGTTAGCATTTTTGTTTTGAAGGTACAAGTTGATAAATGTGAGCTTATGATGTTATATAGTCGTATATATGATAACTACATAGTATTAAGGTATTCTCCAACATTTACAAAATACCTTTATTAATACTAGCTAATTGTTTTATACTTCACACATTTTTATTGTCGACCATTTGAAGTATCACAGACATCAGATGTTATCTGGATTAAACACAAAACCAACACATCTCACCTTTCTGTTCTTACAATTCCAAAATTTCACTGATCAGTCAGTTTGACTTCTTCAGGTAAATGAAGAATAAAAACACAGCTGGGTCATATCAGCGTTTCCTGATTTCCTTTCTCTTTCCCTGGCAGATCTGCGTAAATTTCGCTCTTATAAGGGTGGGTCGGTCAGAGACCTGTTGCGTGCAATGAGAAACAAGGTAAGTGTGTATTCTCGTAGCTACTATTTGGTGCTAAAATGAAACTGTTTTCTACCTTCCGATTTAATGTGTTACCTTCCTCGACAGAAACACCATTACCGAGAGTTGCCTGCTGAGGTACAGGAGACTTTGGGCTCTATACCAGATGACTTTGTCTCCTACTTCACCTCCCGCTTCCCCCACCTGCTGATGCACACCTACCTGGCCATGTGGACCTGTGCGCCTGAGAGGCCGTTCCTGCCTTACTACTCTACTGCAGTGCAGCCTGCAAAAACACAGGCCCAGCACACACACCAAGGGCCACAAAGACAAAATGAGCAAAGCGCTCAACACCTGCCAACACACACATCACCAACCGTGTCACAGCCCCTGGAACCTGCACATTCATCCCAGCCAGTGCAGGTCTGTCACGTAACGCCGGCTGAATCCGTACCCTCCACCTCACCGGAGGAGCCTGTATCTTCACATTTGCCAGTTCAAACTGTGAGGCCAGAAGCGTCCGCACCATCAACTGACTGGCACAGTCAAACAGTGAACTCCACATTTGCCCCAGAGATGCAAAGAGAATCCATTCAGTCTGAAATGCACACACTGCCAAATCCTCCTACACTGGACAATGATCCAGTGTGAACTGGAGTCACTCGGACCCAGCACAGACAGGAGCATTGCCTTTTATAGAGTGGACAAATCGTGGGGCGTAGTTTCTGAGCTTTGAGCGGGTGAGGACCAGGCCTGCAGTGCCTGGGATCCACTGCCAGGAGCAGCAGCTGCACCTCTCTGGTTTAAGTGCCTTCTGCTCACCGGGGTCAAAATGTTCCCCAACAGAACCGTCCATAAGTCTGCCTCTGCCCAGACGAAGTCAGACACCCAGGAGGGTGTGGGTGGACAATTTCTTGTACCTGGACTGAGCAAAAACATGCCGGGGTATTGTTGAACATGTGGGTAATTTTATTGTGCAATGTTGTATTTCTGAGTGAGCCTGGTCACTGCACAGTGGCTATATGTATATTTTTGTATAGACTGATTCAAAACTTGAATCATCGATGATAAATCATTTATTGTGGCCGATGTGCCTTGTTTTTTTTGGTTTGTTTTTTTAACATCACTGTGCTATATGGGTACAGATCTTTAAAAATTGAATATGCTAAATGTGCTTAATTCCACTTAATGCTGCTAGACCGCTTCTCTTTTGTCAATTAAGACTTTTGTGCTGACTCATTGAGAGTCCAGTAAGCGTGGACTGTTCCAAAGGGTGTTCAGGGCGTTGTCTGAATACAGTAGGTGATTTTATCTTCATGTGATTATGTAATCAAATGAGTTTAGGGGTCAGGCTGCAGAAAGCTTGTGTATGATTACTTCTCAAAGGGTCTCAAAGTGAAGTTGATGACATGCATATTAAATTCTATTTTTTTATACTAAGACTGTGTTTTCACGTTGATTTTGATGCATTTTAAAATGGGAATGAGGAAATAAAACAAATAAAATCAGAAATTATTATTTTTCCTCAGTTATGTTAAACCTATTTTTATTAGTAATGTACCAATAAATGCTCCGCACACCTCCAGCTGACCAGAGATGGTTCGGTCCAGATTTTCAATTTCCACAGAAACGAAACTAGGAGCTGCCTGAAAAATCCACCCCAGGTTTTCGGGTTCTCTGTCTGTCCCTCCCATTCGTTTTCTAAATTGACCGCCAGTCCAAGTCCAGTGAGTGTTTTATTCATCTGAGACACTAGCCGTGACATGTTTTACACTTTACTCTGGAAACTTTAAATTTTTTGAAAACCGTAAGTACACGCTTTCTTATTCTCGCGCTGATTCTGAATTCTTTGAAGATGTGTTGTCTGTTTTCTGGGATCGTGAAGGTTTTATCTCCAGTTTTCCTGCAGGTCTCAGATACTGAAACATGTCACTTTCAGAGGAAGAGAAAAATGAAGTGTCATTGGAGCTGTTTCCACATTTACCATAAAGCTCTGAATACGGGCGCGCTGCACATTTCAGGAGCGACAGTGAGAGGAAGCAGCGAGACTGCAACTGCAGCGTTTCTATAACCGACCACAGGCTTCTTAAATGGACCCAGGGCGACACACGGATAAAGACTGACTTCCAGAAGAGTTTACCAAGGTAAGAAAAATGTCCGCCCTTTGGTTTCACTCTATTCTTTAGTGCTGTAACGATGTTGACTCTTGATATCATCTTGGTCCGTAGCAGGCGAATTTTCTGTTGCTTAGCAAAGACGTCATTACCCAGAGTTTAAACCATGCAGTTTTAAATGTGTTATAAACAGTCTGTTGTTACAGCGGATGCTTTTACATAAAAGTTTTATTTCTAACTGCGCATCTTATTTTACAGATCGATGCTGGTGATAAGTAAACAGGAAGTTTTGAATGCAATGACAGAAGAAAGAACCATAGGTGAGTGGAGGGACGAGTCAGGCTTTATGAGTCCTTTTTCTATACTTTAATACTAACAAAATACTCTGGAGAACAGGTTTGGCTCTGTCATCACTGTGTAATATAGGCACACCAAAGTACAACTTTCTTATCTTGTTCACGCAGGCCTGGGTCTTTTTTGGCAGAAAAGCCAAATTTCTACAAATTTCTACTCTGCCCACCCACATTCCTTATCTGCCCACGCAATTGATCAACTTTATTCTGCGCCATTTGAACCTGCCCTCACTTTAATTTCATTTAGAGTGCTCACAAAGTCAAAAAGTCCTCACAATGTTGGTATTGAACCAAAGGTGGCCCTTATAACCATAGAAAGACACACACACACACACACACACACACACACACACACACACTGCTGTGTCAACAAACCTATCTCAGTTTAATTCAATACACAGCAATGGTCTACAGACATGTACAATATTACACTTCTAACGGACTATTTGATGTTCTGTTCTATTTACAAACATTTTTATTTTATTTGTGAATATACAAAAATGGTACATGCTTTTTTCACATCGACACCATATCGACCCAGGTCCTGGTTAAAAAACATTATACCTAGATTTGTCAAATCTGGATTAGATTATGACAGAGAGGAAAAAAGACCGTTTTTTCGTCAACATAGCTTTGTTTATTTATTTTTGTAAACTAAAGTCAACTCCCCAGACTAATCTTTTACAGTTGTTGTACTGGAGTCAGTAATAACCTTTTACACCACACCACTGAGTTTACTACCATGTTTAGAGCAGCAGTATGTTTTATAGCATTGATCACCTTTACAACGATCACCTGATGGACTGGATTGATTTAGTGTCACCATTACTGAGTTTGTCCACCAGAGAGCACTGTTAATTTAGTTTTGTGGGGATCCTTATCAAAAATATTTGTGCTTGTTAACATTAACACAATATTCTTTCAATCAAAAATACTGATGTCTATATTAGCTTTAGCATTTGTAATATTTCATTGAGGAATGTAAAGTAACAGTGTGATAGTTTCACCATCAAGTCTTATTAGTAGGTGACTGCCTGTGAGCCAGTTTTACTAACCATACATTTACCTGAATTCAACATGATAATGGACTAATTGGAAGTGTGCATCTTAATTTACAGAAGCTGGTGAAAAGTAAACAGCAAGATTGTTAATGTGAAGACAGAAGAAAGAAAACCATGGGTGAGTGGAGTGATGAGTCATTTTTTATGAGATCTTGAGTTATGAGTCTTTTTTTTTACTTGAATACTTAAATACTCTTGTGTACAACATGTTTGTCTTTGCCAACATTGTATAATAAAGGTACACAATTTTTTTAAAATAATTAATTTAGGTTTTTTGTCTGGCATAGGCATGTAACATAGACAATGCCTATAGTGTTATTTATATGAAAATTAAGATTCACACGCACAGTAAAAAGTACAGATATTTTTATATTACTGAGAGTTCAATTTATTGTGTAATGTTAAAAGGGTCACTGTTGTCATTTTACAAACCACAACTGTAGTGTTCTGATTCATTTTCACTGTTCATTTTCATCAACCTCATTGTCAGCCACAGCACTCAGCTGTTTTCAGCAAAAGTGCTGTTGGGTGTAATACACCTCTGACACACTATGTGTCAGTGTTTAAGTGGATTAAAGTTGCTCCAGGTTTAAGTGAAGCCATAGTCCATCAAGTCCATAGACAGGGTTGGGAAATAAAAAAAAAAAACTTTGAAAACTCACTAAGTATGCTCTACCACCAAAGATGTCTAAATTTGCTAAGTAAAAACATGCCTGTAATATGTAGGGTAACTATAGTGTATCTCTGATTCTATACGTAATTAAACCTATTGATTTTGTGTCTCTTTTCACTATTTAGCAGATGAACTTGGGCAGTCACCCAAGAATTGGACTGAAACCCAAGTGAGCAACTGGCTAAGATCCATTGGTGTGAATGAAAAATACACAAAAAAGCTCTTTGAGGAAGAAGTAGATGGAGAAATCCTTCTTACACTGGATGAGGACTTTTTGAAGAAAAAGATTTGCATGAAGTTAGGCCCTGCTCATTTGATAATTAAAAAAAGAGATGAGCTCCTCAACTCCCAGCAAAAATCTCAGGAGAAGAAAAAGCCCGACAGGGCTAACAAAACTGAGTTGGAGCAGAAAAACGGTCAAAAATCTGTTCAATGTCAAGTTGCAAGTGAAGCACCTTCAGCACAGGTTCATGTGGGAGACTTAGAGGAGAGACAAACAAAGGAAGACTGCAAACCACGACCATTTGATCAAGAGGGGGTTGATTACATATATGTAAAGCACAGGGTCCTGCAACCTGAGTCGGGCGCTTTTAATTTGATACATCCATGCCATGAATTTAAGTCTCTAACTGTAGCTGTCACATTGGATAACACGAGGCTCCGAGCCAAGTTTGCCAAAGAGGTTCTTAAATTTGCAACTGGCTGCATGAATATCAGATCAAATGGCACAATACACTTTGGTGTGATGGACAGCAGGGAGGATACAGGATACATGCACGGTGAGGTAATTGGCATCCCTGTGAAAGATATGGACATATATGTAGATGCTTTGGACTACATTGAAAGGAGTTTCTCATCTGACGTGGAACATGTGCGCCAGTGTGTGCGACCACCGAGATTTGTTGAGGTTATGGATCGAGAAAGTACAGAGAAGATGTATGTGGTGGAGGTTGACATTGTACCTTCAATCAGCATTGTTAAGAGCAGGTGGTATGCAGTTCGTCTGCCCAACTTCAACGAGTTGGCCAATAAAGTACAATTCGAAAAGGAATCAATTCTGCGGAGGGTGGGTTCAAAAACAGAGCCAGTGTTGGACAAAGATTTGAGTGAATTCATCCAGCGAGTTAAGGATCGTGATGCTCAAAGAGAAGAAGCAGAGAAAAATCAGTTCCACAATGCTCCACTGTTCAGCCAAGACCTTGGAAGGAAACTCACAATGCTAATGACGAGTGGGAAGAAGTTCATTGAAAATGACAAATGGTTAATATTCGTCACAAACAAATTCAAACCTGATGATCTTTGTCACATTGACTGGCTGCTTAACATGAAGATATTCTGCGTGTTTGACTTTGACCCTGAATCAAAGGTTTCAGGTCTTTGCAACAGATACCTTCAGCATCATGCTGCAAACATGCATTCTCTGCAGAGCTACAGGATGTCCAGCGACACAAGCATCAAAGAGTTCACTAGCAACCTGCATCTGTTTGAGCAAACTAGCTGGATCTTCTGTAATGGCCGTTCTGACTTCAAAGGAAAAGATACGCCCTGTGAAGAGATGACTTGGATCAAGACAAAAATAACCCTCTTAAGGGAATCTGTGTCTTTGATTTGTAAACATATCTTGCCAAATGGGGCATTCCAGGTCATTTTTCTTCTCACATCACCAGTTGAGAAACCATTGTTGCACACCTTTTATGAGTTTTTCACAGACATGGAAGGCCATGAAGACATCATCTGCATCTGTGAATCGGAGAACAACTTCCTGAGGTGGCAAAGCTTTGCAGAGGGATCGTGTGGAACAGAAACCGTGAACAACTTCAGTGTTGTTGGGATGAAAATGAGTCATGTTAATGCAACCGTGCAGAATGTACAACCTGTAAAAGCCTGTACCAGCAAACATTTGCCTGTCTTTGTGAAAGGGATCTGCCTACTTGAAACAAACAAAGAGGAAGAGATGGCTTCTCTAGAAATTCTGACTGTCAATCATTGTGATGAAACAACTGAACACTTCATCAGTGAGGAGAAAGCAAACGTTGAACAGCAGTTCTTCCGTGGTGGGAGAGTGACCTGGTTGAATTTCTGGCTTGCTGAACACAAGCATGTTGGAGAGGTAATTGAACGAGATGCTTATGAAGATGTCTCCAAATTTCTCAAGAATGCTCTGAAGTGCAATGCAGAACAGACTCCGGTGAAGAGTATAAGCATCTACCATCATCCAGGAAGTGGTGGAAGTACTGTGGCAAGACAAGTGTTGTGGAAAAACAGGACCGACCTAAGGTGTGCAGTTGTGAAGCCTTCATACTCAGCTGCGGTCGTGGCGCAGCATGCTGTTGACCTCAGAGAATATGAAGAAAAGGATCCACAGAGGTGTCTTCCAGTGCTGCTCCTCATTGAAGACTCAGACAAAGAATATCTAGATGATCTCAGGAATCAATTAGAGGTTGCAATTAACAGCAAACAAATCCAGTACGGAACACTGTGTTTCATTTTGTTGGGCTGCAGTCGATCCTATGATCCAGAGAGAAGATGCAAGGAGTCTCCTTTACGAAATGTCTCTGTCACTCACAAGCTGTCTGCTCAAGAGAAGAGAATGTTTGTTGGAAAACGAGAGGTGCTCGAAGAACAATACGAGCATCAGTTCATCCTGACTTTTGTTCTGATGAGTGAAGAATTCACTGAGGATTATGTTCAACAGTTTGTGAAACATTTGCTCCAAGACATTGACCACCAATCTGCTGTCACTCGCCTCATTCACTATGTAGCACTACTTAACAGTTACGTTCCAAACTCATTCATCTCTCAGTCCCACTGCGAAGCCTTGCTAGCTTTGAAAATGTCAATGGAAAGGTTTCACCAGTATGAATTTGAGAGACAACTCAGTGATCAGGCAAAACTCGTCTTCTTTCACCTCAGAGATGAGAAGACCTACATTAAATCAATCAGAATCATTCACCCACTCGTTGCAAAGGAAATTCTCCAACAACTTCTTGGAAGCCAACAGACCCACAGGGGTTTGGCAATGAAATTGCTCTGTGACAATGTGCTTTTCGAGCACAGATTTGGAAAGGAAGAATATCAGTCATTCTTGAAAGCACTTCTCATAAGGAGATCCAGAATAAGCAAAGGAGATAAATGTGACAGTTTTCTCTCTCCTCTGATTGAGCATGTGTGTAAAAACGAAAAACCAGACAAAGCAATTGAGTTACTCAAGGAAGCTTTCAAGCGTTTCCATGATGATCCATTCTTTGCACAACAACTTGCTCGTCTTCATTATAAATATGAAATGTTCGAAGAGGCGGAACACTGGGCAGAGACGGCAGCAAGACAGCTGCCAAACAACTCACACATACTTGACACAAAAGGACAGGTGTACAAAAAATGGTTCCAAGCCAAATGCAAAGCCATTGACAATGACTCCAAACCAAACACTGCCATAAATACAGCAGATGCTGTGAGGACTGCACTGAAAGCCATGCAGTGTTTTCAAGATTGTGAGAGAGCAGCTACAGCAGATACGGAAAGGATGAACAATTATGGATATTTTGCTGAAGTTGAAGTTGGATGCAACCTGCTCAAGCTGATATCTTCATTGCAGCTTTTTGCAAATGAAGCCAGAGGCCATGGAGAATGTCTGAAGTACTTGTGCAGTGATTACATTCCAGAGGAACTTAAAGATGACTGGGAACCATTCCATGATCGTTTGAAAAAGCTCAACAAGACAGTGGAAGATGCCTTGGAGTGGATTTCAGGAGACCTCAGTTACTTCCAGACAGACGCTGGTGTAGATGAAGATGAGATTCATTTAAGTCCTGAGGGGAACATAAACAATCCACTGAAATGGTTGGCAAATATATCCTCTGAGTTGGGAAGGTACTTCAGTGATGCTTCTTCTGCTGCATTTCTACAAACTGGCCAGTCAACTGCAACCAATCTAACTCCTATACAAAAACGCATGGTCATCTATCGTCTTGGCGGAGGTAACGTCACATCCATCCTCTTTAAGCTACATGAAGAGAAGGGTGCAGTAGATACTCTAAACAAAATCCTTTCTCTCTACCCCAGTAATCCACTGAAATCAAAGTTTGACCAGCGTGATATTGTGAATTACACACTGGCCAGCATTACTCTGAACTGCTTGTCACCAATGGCTCTGAAAGTTCCTTCTCTCAAAGTCCTTCAGGACCTTTGTCGTCAGTTCCCAACTGATAAAAAGAAATGTCTACCAAGTTCCTTGTTCCTGCTTACCTTACTATTCTGGCCAGAGGATAAAGACACAAACCTTGAGAGAGAAAACAAATATGAAGTTGTCCAATCAGCTGTTCAACACATGGAGAAAGGATACTGGACCAAGATGAAGGACATTCCTCCACGGAAGAGAAGACTTTACACCCATTTCTTTCTGGGCAGTGGAAATGGATTGGATAAATTTATCCACAAGAGAAAGTTAAAAGGAGTCGTAAAGGTGACGTCTCTCTCTGAGAAGCGCATGCAGTGGTTTAGTGGTGAGGTATGGAAGAAGCCTGAGATCGCCAAGTTGTTAAAACGTGTTTCTGGATGGACTGATGATGGAGTGGTGTACCTCGATGGCCCTGAGAAACAGACGTTCAGGATAATGCCGCTTCATTTACCTTCACTGCCTCATAGCAATGAAAACATCACCTTCTACCTGGGATTCACCTTCAGAGGTCCTGTTGCCTACAACATCGTTGTAAATAAATAGGATCGTTGTTCAAAGACAAACTGTCATTTACCAAAGCATGGGCTTTGTAGTAATAGGAGAAAGACAAAGTTTGATTTGGACTTAAAAACATGCAAGGTTTCCTTTGTCAGTTTGTCAAGCAGGAAATAATTTGTAAAACATTTTGCTTTTTAAGATATGAGATGTTTTGATACATTTTGCATGTTTCCTCTCTTGTACTTGTATAAACAGTGTAATAAGTGTACTCAAAACACAACCACTATAAGTTTCATTAATGTTGTCATTCTTTGTTTATACATATACTAACATTTCTGAAAAAAATAACAATTTAAACAAAATGTGCTACTTTGTGATTTTATAGAAATAATGTGTTTTTAAGATCTGTGTGTAGAACTGTTATTTTCGATTGTTTGTGGATGTACTTCAGATGGATGAAGTTCACACCTGTTCACGATAGCGTACACTCACTCCTTCATGCTCTCCAAGATACAATGTAGAAAGGAAGGGAAACTAAATATATTTTTTTCATGGGAATTGTATCATTATGTATCAAAAACTAATGAACAAAACAGTGTTCATTTCAATACAATGTCTGTGCATATTGATTGTGCAATTGAAAAACGTTTGAATAAATGTCTGTGTAGATATTGAAAAGAATGTTCTTGGGATGTGTTTGTATAGATATTGAATATATTCTACGCAAGCTATGGAAACCTACTTGTTCTCAACATGAAACTGCAAATAAAGCCAGTTGCACTATCCAGCAATATATCTGTCATAAGAAATAAAGTTTAAAATGATGGTGAAAATGTGTAAGATTCATTAATTTTAAACTCCAACCTAAAGGCGGGTTATGGGTTAAACGAACACAGGGAATTTTTTAACAACATTAAATATTGAAAGTATGTTTAAGTCTGAAAAGAGGAAAATATTTTTGATGTTTGGTTTTGTTGCTGCAGCCACAGATGATCACCACTTCATCTTTCTCTACGCGCAGCAGAAAATCGCAGCAGCACGTTTTGTCCCAGTGTGCTGTACAACTCTGCCTGAGAATATCAGGAAAGAACTGACCAATATGCCAATCGTGCCAGCACACGTGTTTCATCCTGACTCCCAGGGTGTGTTAGATAGGTCTTAACAGTCTCGCTGCACCAGAAAGTGTGTACAGCGCACGTTCAGAGGGGCTGTGACTACCAGGTATAAACCTAGGGGCTCCCAGCCTCCCCACCAATCACCATCCTGGGCTCATAAGGTAGTATGGGCAGAAGACTGTGGCTTTGTTTTTCATAAGGACCGTGCTGTGTGCACGTTATGTTTTGAAAATGTTGTGAGCCGAACGTCCAGTGTTAAGCGCCACTTTGAAACAAGGCACGAAAGAAGTTTCAAAGATCAGGCAGACAAGGGAGAATCAATCAAACGTGCAGTGTCCAGGTATGAGAAGCCAACTCTCTCAAAGTCTTTGCCACCGCCATAAACCATGCGACTGAAGTAAGCTTTCGCAATTCTGAATATGAGTGTGGTTGGTGGGGTTAATGACAAACTTATTATTGGAATCATAATGAGATAAACATGTTTCTTTACAGTGTTGTTGTGTATATATAGCCAATATGGATGGAATAAAATGACATGTCTGTTGGAAATATTAATGTTCAATAATAAAACTTAATATGAAAAAATGTTGATATGGCACAGTAATTAACAAGAAAATCTCACATTGGCACTTATTGTCAAAAAGGTTGCTGACCCCTGGGCTACAGGATTCACAGCCTCTGTTGACTCCAAACAGCCATCCCAACGTCGACGAGGGTTCCATCCCCGTCTTTCGGCTAGAGATGCCCCCCAGAGGAAGCGCGCCCCCCCCAGAGGTTCAGGACCTCCGGGCGGCGCTGCCTAGGGGTGGGGGGATGCCCACCGAATTTCACTCCCAGCTACGCCTGGGCAGCTGGGAGGAAACCGTGTCAGACCCATGGGTGCTTGATACAGTATCAAAGGGGTACAGAATTCAGTTTCGGCAGAAGGATGCGATTATGAAAGTAGATCCAGACGAACAGCTCGCTGGCTTCTACTCCACGTATTTCTTTAAAGGTACTTCCTTTCAAGATGCTGACCACGGGTCAGATCTTAGAATCTATCGAAAAAGGGGAGTGGTTCACCTCGATAGATCTGGAAGATGCATACTTCCATGTGCCCATCTGTCCAAACCACAGACCCTTTCTTTGGTTTTCATTCCAGGGGCAGGCCTATCAGTTCAAGGTCCTGCCATTTGGCCTTTCCCTCTCATCACGGGTGTTCACCAGAGTGGTTGGGGCTGCCTGGTCTCCTCTCCAGATGTCAAGAATAAAAATCCTTCCCTACCTGGACGACTGGCTCATTTGTGCTCCATCTCTTGGCCAAGTTGTAGAGCAGTGGTCACCAGCCTTTTCGAGCCCAAGATGACTTTTTAATTCCAAACTTAAGCCGAGATCTACCATCACATTACATTTCATTTAGCTGACGCTTTTATCCAAAGCGACTTACAATAAGTGCATCAACCATGAGGAACAAACCAGAACAACAAGAATCAAGACAGTACAATTTCTTCAAGAAAGCAAAACTACAAAGTGCTATAAGTAAGTGCCATTTAAGTGCTACTAAATTGTTAGTTTAAACTTTTATTCAAGGTATAGTGGGAAGAGGTGTGTTTTTAGTTTGCGGCGGAAGATGTGTAGACTTTCTGTCCTGATGTCAATGGGGAGCTCGTTCCACCATTTAGGAGCCAGGACAGCAAACAGTCGTGATTTTGTTGATATCTTCCAAGAAACCCACTTAGGAGGGTCATACTATTTTTTGCAATTTCTGTTAGGCTGAATGTACAAGAAATAAATATACACAAAGAAGGGCAGTGGTGCAAATGTTTCCATTCAATGCACAATATTAAAATTAATATCAATTCATATTTACAATGCAAAATATGTACCTCCTCAGTTCCACATCATGTTCTGCAGAAGAGCTGCTACTGCAGCACAATGTTTTTACATAATATAGGCTTTGATTTGAATATGGCCACAAATAGGATTATTTCCTTGTATGAAAGAAGTCCCTTGTACTCAAATAAATACCAGTACTACACAGTATGAAGCCGTGCATCTTCTGCTCCAGCAAATATTTAACAATAAAAAAACCTTTTTAAACAAGGGAATGGATTCCATCAACAGAAACGCTGGAGTGCTTTTATTTTGAAAAGGCATACAGAAAGTGTTGCAACCATTTGTTTGTGACATAAATTCATCAGAAACACTTTAAAACTCAGGTGAAAGATAATTTTCTCTGTTTATTCAGCTGTGGACCACGATGTTCATCTCTCTATGACACAAATGTATTTACATCACTTCCCGAACCAGTTTCAAAGTAAAAGCACTCCAGCGTTTCACTTTCTAGATCCACTCATTTGTTCCAGCGGGTCTTTGATTGTTATCGACAGACCGGAAGATGCGCATCTTCATACCGTAGAGTCCTGATATTTAGTTTAGTACATAAACCAACTTGTTCTTTAAGGAAATGCAGGAGATAAACCTGCAACTCCACCGCCAGTAGCGGACACACAGCGCGTGTGAAAAACAGACAACAGCCACACAGCTGATCTGCGACGAGACGACAGCCAGTGAGTCCAGAGAGTTGGGGGATCGACAGTGAAGACTGCGAGATCGACCGGTAGATCGCGATCGACGGGTTGGCGACCACTGTTGTAGAGGATACCCAGAGGGTGATCTCGCATGTACGGTCCTTGGGTTTCAAGGTGAATGTGATGAAAAGCAACCTCCAGCCAAGGCAGCAGGTGACTTTTGTGGGACATTGTTTGAATTCCCTCACAATGTCTGTATCCCTCACCTCTTAGAGGGTGAGGAGGATTCTAGCATTCCTGGAACGATTCTGTCTCGGCAGGCAGCTACAATTTTTCAATGTTCAGAGGATGCTGGGGATGGTTTCAGCCGCAGCAGCCGTTGTTCCTTTGGGCCTCCTCAGGGCCCGGCCAATGCAGAGGTGGCTGAATGCCTTCAAGCTCCAACCGAAGCTGGACAGACATGTGAAACTTCGTGTGACACGTGCATGTCTCCAAGCCTTACGCCCATAGGCGGACTGGGTGCTCCTGCTCCAAGGAGATTCCCCCTCGGGAACATTCCATCGAGGAGGACAGTGGCGATGACAGATGCTTCCCTCAAAGGTTGGGGAGCAGTCTGGGAAGGCAGGATGGTGCGCGGTTTGTGGATACCCCCTTGGGGTGGCGAACACATCAATGTTGATGTGGAGTTAAGAGCGGTTCACCTTGCTCTGAAGGCTCTCCTTTCCTCCATCCAGGGCAGGCATGTCTCGATAAGAACAGACAGTTCTTCGACAGTCTATCATATAAATCACCAGTGAGGCACAAAGTCCCTGCGTTGCCTCCAGGTGGCACAGAAACTCCTGTTTTGGGCCTTTCAGCATCTGGCTTCACTCAAGGCAATCTTTATGCCAGGGATTGTAAATCGAGCAGCACACCTCCTGTCCAGGACTGGTCCTCCCCCAGGAGAGTGGAGGTTTCATCCAGAAGTTGTATCCCTCTTATGGAGTCGGTTTGGCAGGGCTCAGACTGACCTATTTGCGTCAGCAGAGACAACCCACTGCAGGATGTGGTTCTCTCTGGAAGGCCAGGGAGGTCCTCTAGGCCTGGATGCACTATCTCAAGAATGGCCGGAAGGGTTGTTGTACGCATTTCCTCCATTCCCTCTGATTCCCCAGGTACTCAACCGGATCGCCTCGAGGTGCTGTTAATAGCCCCAGGTGGCCAGAGAAGCATTGTTTCCCAACGCTCCTTCGCCTGGTTCACGGTCAACCATGGGCCCTGCCAGTCAGGGCAGACCTCCTCTTACAGGCAGAAGGTCAGATATGGCACCCCAGATCAGACATCCTGCACCTTGTCAGTACCTCTCTCAGGGGTTAGATGAGGCTGTCCTGAGGACCATAGACAATGCCCGGGCTCCCTCCACTCGGCCAAACTATGGCCAAAAGTGGAGGGTGTTTTCTACATGGTGTCACAACAGACAGGAAAATCCAGCCACAAATCCGGAGCTGGTTCTCCGCTTCCTTCAGTCACTTTTGGACTCGAACAGGGCGCCCAGCACCATTAAGGTATACACTGCTGCAATTTCTTTCTTCCACGAGACAGTGGGAGATGTTACAGTTGGGAGACATACTTTAGTGTCTCAGTTCATTAAAGGAGCATACCGCCTGCGACCAAGCAGGGCTCCATCGTGGGAACTCCCCTTGGTATTACGGCCCCTGATGCAGTCTCCCTATGATCCCATAGGGCAATCAAGCCTTAAGTTCCTATCTCACAAAGCAGCTTTCCTCCTGGCTATATGCTCTGCCAAGAGGGTGAGTGAGTTGCATGCTCTGTTTGTAAGTGACAATTGTTTAAGATGGAGGGCAGGTGACTCAGGCATGTCTTTCTGGCCAAACCCCTCGTTTTTGCCTAAAGTTATAAACCCTCAGACTTTAAATTTCAACCTGATCCAGCTCTGCTGCAGGAGGAAGCCAGCCTGCCTACTCTGGGCCCAGTAAGGGCACTGAGGGCTTATATTGCACGCACACAGTCTCTGAGGGGCTCACACTCTCAGTTATTTGTCTGTTTTGGTGGTAAAAAAGTTTCCACAGAAACGAAACTGGGAGCTCCCTGAAAAATCCACCCCAGGTTTTGGGGTTCTCAGTCTCTCTCTCCCATTCTTTTTCTAAATTGACAACCAGTCCAAGTCCAGTGATTGTTTTTATTTATCTGAGATACTAGTGGTGACATTTTTTACACTTTGAAAACCGGAAGTACACGCCTTCTTATTCTTGTGCTGATTCTGAATTCTTTGAAGATGTGTTGTCTGTTTTCTGGGATCGTGAAGGTTTTATCTCCAGTTTTCCTGCAGGTCCCCGATACTGGAACATGTTTTTTAGAGGAAGAGAAACATGAACAAGTCTCATTGGAGCTGTTTCCACATTTACCATAAAGCTCTGAATACGGGCGCGCTGCACATTTCAGGGGCGACAGGGAGAGGAAGCAGCGAAACTGCAGCGTTTCCATAACCGAACACTTCCAGAAGAGTTTATCCAAGGTAAGAACAATGTTCGCCCTTTTGTTTGACTCTATTCTTTAGTGCTGTTGCGATTTTTTACTCTTGATTTCCTCTTGGTCTGGAGCAGGCGAATTTTCTGTTGCTCATCAACGTCTTCATTACCCAGAGTGTAAATCTTGCAGTTTTTAAAGGTGTTATAAACAGTTGGTAGTTACAGCGGATGCTCTTTACATTTCTAACTATGCATCTTCTTTTACCGATGGAAGTCGGTGATAAGTAAACGGCAGGTTTTTATTGTGATGACAGAAGAAAGAAAACCATGGGTGAGTGGAGGGACGACTAAGTTTTTATTAGATCCTGATTTATGAGTCCTTTTTCTGTACTTTAATAGTAACAACATACTCTGGAGAACAACAGGTTTGGCTCTGTCAACACTGTGTAATATACATGTAGTCACACCCAATGACAACAATTTCACATACAACATATGACATGTTGAAGCCGGCCTGGATCTAGAAGTGGGCAGAAAAGCCAAATTTCTACTCTGCCCACCCAATTGGTCAACTTTATTCTGTGCCTTTTGAATCTGCCAATCACGTTTATTTCATTGGCACCATCAGAATATCTTGATTTCTGAATTACTGGTTGGACATAGTGCTGGGTTTCAAAAAACTATCCGCTGATTAAAATACATCTTCATTTGAACGATCTGATAATGAGGACATATAGAGGACAGATCGATCACACGAATAAGTTTCCTTCAGGTGCCGTCAAAAAAACAAAACACTACACAAAGGACAACCAAAGTCTCCAGGTGTTCACAGTTTGTTTGTCTACTAAAGCAAACCAGGCTGTCGAACTTGTTTTTTAACATATTTTGAGTTAATGACAACTGCATCATTAAAAATATTTTCTTTAGTGTTGTGTTTAATTGCAGCATCGTCAGTTCACAGCTTCCTTACTGGAACTCATCACCTGCATGGGTGCTTCCATGGAGGGGTAAAAAGGTTCAGTGGCGCTAGTCTGTGCGTGACAAGTATGAACAAAATAACAAAATAATAATAATAGGAGTTATTATTATTATTATACCACAGCTTGGTTGAATTTCCTATTGTGACACATTCTTTAAAACTTGGAAAAACCCTCAACAATAAGTTCACTGTGTGAAAAGGTTGGGCCACACCCAATCTGAGGAGTCATTTCAAAATACGAATGAGGAAATAACACAAATAAAATCAGTGAAATGGATTAGCATCTTAAACCTTTTTAGAAATCATTCTTTTTCCTAAGTTAAATCAAACCTATTTTTATAAGTAATGTACTAATAAATGCTCCGCACACCTCCAGCTGACATGAAATGGTGCGGTCCAGTTTTACAATTTCCACAGAAACGAAACTAGGAGCGGCCTGAAAAATCCAAAACAGGTTTTTCGATAATCCGTCTGTCCCTCCCATTCTTTTTCTAAATTGACAACCAGTCCAAGTCCAGTGAGTGTTTTATTCATCTGAGACACTAGCGGTGACATGTTTTATACTTCTACTCTGTAAACTTTTTATTTTTTGAAAACCGGAAGTACACGCTTTCTTATTCTCGTGCTGATTCTTAATTCTTTGAAGATGTCTTGTCTGTTTTCTAGGATCGTGAAGGTTTTATCTCCAGTTTTAATGCCGGTCTCAGATACTGAAACGTCACTTTTAGAGGAAGAGAAAAATGAAGTGTCATTGGAGCTGTTTCCACATTTACCATAAAGCTCTGAATACGGGCGCGCTGCACATTTCGGGGGCGACAGTGAGAGGAAGCAGCGAAACTGCAGTGTCTTCATAACCGACCACAGGCTTTTTAAATGGATCCAGGCCGACACACGGATAAAGACTGACTTCCAGAAGAGTTGATCCAAGGTAAGAACAATGTCCGCCCTTTTGTTTGACTCTATTCTTTAGTGTTGTAACGATTTTTGACTCTTGATTTCCTCTTGGTCTGGAGCAGGCGAATTTTCTGTTGCTCATCAACGTCTTCATTACCCAGAGTGTAAATCTTGCAGTTTTTAAAGGTGTTATAAACAGTTGGTAGTTACAGCGGATGCTCTTTACATTTCTAACTATGCATCTTCTTTTACAGATGGAAGTCGGTGATAAGTAAACGGCAGGTTTTTATTTGATGACAGAAGAAAGAAAACCATGGGTGAGTGGAGGGACGACTAAGTTTTTATTAGATCCTGATTTATGAGTCCTTTTTCTGTACTTTAATAGTAACAACATACTCTGGAGAACAACAGGTTTGGCTCTGTCAACACTGTGTAATATACATGTAGTCACACCCAATGACAACAATTTCACATACAACATATGACATGTTGAAGCCGGCCTGGATCTAGAAGTGGGCAGAAAAGCCAAATTTCTACTCTGCCCACCCAATTGGTCAACTTTATTCTGTGCCTTTTGAATCTGCCAATCACGTTTATTTCATTGGCACCATCAGAATATCTTGATTTCTGAATTACTGGTTGGACATAGTGCTGGGTTTCAAAAAACTATCCGCTGATTAAAATACATCTTCATTTGAACGATCTGATAATGAGGACATATAGAGGACAGATCGATCACACGAATAAGTTTCCTTCAGGTGCCGTCAAAAAAACAAAACACTACACAAAGGACAACCAAAGTCTCCAGGTGTTCACAGTTTGTTTGTCTACTAAAGCAAACCAGGCTGTCGAACTTGTTTTTTAACATATTTTGAGTTAATGACAACTGCATCATTAAAAATATTTTCTTTAGTGTTGTGTTTAATTGCAGCATCGTCAGTTCACAGCTTCCTTACTGGAACTCATCACCTGCATGGGTGCTTCCATGGAGGGGTAAAAAGGTTCAGTGGCGCTAGTCTGTGCGTGACAAGTATGAACAAAATAACAAAATAATAATAATAGGAGTTATTATTATTATTATACCACAGCTTGGTTGAATTTCCTATTGTGACACATTCTTTAAAACTTGGAAAAACCCTCAACAATAAGTTCACTGTGTGAAAAGGTTGGGCCACACCCAATCTGAGGAGTCATTTCAAAATACGAATGAGGAAATAAAACAAATAAAATCAGTGAAATGGATTAGCATCTTAAACCTTTTTAGAAATCATTCCTTTTCCTAAGTTAAATCAAACATATTTTTATAAGTAATGTACTGAAGGCACTCCACTCCTCCAGCTGCCATGAGATGGTTCGGTCCTATTAATCACACACCAATGGCTCTGGTTTATCTGGTTTATCTGGTTTGTCAATCTCCAAAGAAACGAAACTGTAGTGTATAATAATAATAATTAGAGTTCTTCTTCTTCTTCTTCTTATTATTATCACACCACAACTTTGTTAAATTTACTCTGCCCACCCCAAATTTCGAATTGCCCCCTCCAATCTGAGCAGTTTAGAC
Organism: Hippoglossus hippoglossus; assembly: GCF_009819705.1. Classification (NCBI taxonomy): domain Eukaryota; kingdom Metazoa; phylum Chordata; class Actinopteri; order Pleuronectiformes; family Pleuronectidae; genus Hippoglossus; species Hippoglossus hippoglossus. The sequence goes on from NC_047158.1 coordinate 15,207,340, forward strand.
CACATAGCTTTGTTTTGTTTTTTGCTCACTAAAGTCAAATCTCCAGACTAATCTTTTACATTTGTTGTAATAACCTTTCACACCACGACACTGAGTTTGCTACCATGTTTACAGCAGCAGTAGGTTTTATAGCATTGATCACCTTTGCACCGAATCACCTGATGGACTGGATTGATTTAGTGTCACCATTACTGAGTTTATCCACTAGAGAGCACTGTCGATTTTGTTTTGTGGGGATCCTTATCAAAAATATTTGTGCTTGTTAACATTAACATATATAATATGTTTTCACTCAGAATTGGCCTTAGTATTTGTAACATTTCATTGAGGAATGTAAAGTTACAGTGTTGTGCACATAGTTCTTTATCCCTGTTTATAAACACAGTGGCTATACCAAGAGGGACAAAGTAAACTTAATCTATCTGTGATTCCAGTTTGATAGTTACACCATCAAGTTTTATTAGTAGGTGACTGCCTGTGAGCCAGTTTTACTAACCATACATTTACCTGAATTCAACATGATAATGGACTAAATGGAAGTGTGCATCTTATTTTACAGAAGTTGGTGATAAGTAAACAGCAAGATTGTTAATGTGGAGACAGAAGAAAGAAAGCCATGGGTGAGTGGAGTGATGAGTCATTTTTTATGAGAGTTTGAGTTATGAGTCTTTTTTTTTACTTGAATACTTAAATACTCTTGTGTACAACATGTTTGTCTTTGCCAACATTGTATAATAAAGGTACACAATTTTTTTTAAATAATTAATTTAGGTTTTTTGTCTGGCATAGGCATGTAACATAGACCATGCCTATGCCTATGGTGTTATTTATATGAAAATTAAGATTCACACGCACAGTAAAAAGAACCGATATTTTTATATTACTGAGAGTCCAATTTATTGTGTAATGATAAAAGGGTCACTATTGTCATTTTACAAACAACTGTAGTGTTCTGATTCATTTTCACTGTTCATTTTCCTCAACCTCATTGTCAGCCACAGCACTCAGCCGTTTTCAGCAAAAGTGCTGTTGGGTGTAGTACACCTCTGACACACTGTACATCAGGAAGACCACAACCTGGTGGATGAGGTGGAACATTAAGCTGCTTGAGTCATGTTTTGCTTAGAATGGTGGAGACCAGACCAAAGCTAGCAGAGTGCACAGAAACATTATTTCAAATGAATGCTAATGATCCCATGTGTCTGTTGTATGAGCAAATAAAACACCTAATGTTTTATTAGGTAATAATATGTCAGTGTTTAAGTGGATTAAAGTTGCTCCAGGATTAAGTGAAGCCATAGTGCATCAAGTCCATAGACAGGGTTGAAAAAAAAAAAAAAAACTTAAGATATGGACTAACTCACTAAGTTTGCACTACCACCAAAGATGTCTAAATTTGCTAAGTAAAAACATGCCTGTAATATGTAGGGTAACTATAGTGTATCTCTGATTCTATACATAATTAAACCTATTGCTTTTGTGTCACTTCTCACTATTTAGCAGATGAACTTGGGCAGTCACCCAAGAATTGGACTGAAACTCAAGTGAGCAACTGGCTAAGATCCATTGGTGTGAATGAAAAATACACAAAAAAGCTCTTTGAGGAAGAAGTAGATGGAGAAATCCTTCTTACACTGGATGAGGACTTTTTGAAGAAAAAGATTTGCATGAAGTTAGGCCCTGCTCATTTGATTATTAAAAAAAGAGATGAGCTCCTCAACTCCCAGCAAAAATCACAGGAGAAGAAAAACCCCGACAGGGCTAACAAAACTGAGTTGGAGCAGAAAAACGGTCAAAAATCAGTTCAATGTCAAGTTGCAGGTGAAGCACCTTCAGCACAGGTTCATGTGGGAGACTTAGAGGAGAGACAAACAAAGGAAGACTGCAAACCACGACCATTTGATCAAGAGGGGGTTGATTACATATATGTAAAGCACAGGGTCCTGCAACCTGAGTCAGGCGCTTTTAATTTGATACATCCATGCCATGAATTTAAGTCTCTAACTGTAGCTGCCGGATTGGATCGCACGAGGCTCCAAGCCAAGTTTGCCAAAGAGGTTCTTAAATTTGCAACTGGCTGCATGAATATCAGATCAAATGGCACAATACACTTTGGTGTGATGGACAGCAGGGAGGATACAGGATACATGCACGGTGAGGTAATTGGCCTCCCTGTGAAAGATATGGACATATATGTAGATGCTTTGGACTACATTGAAAGGAGTTTCTCATCTGACGTGGAACATGTGCGCCAGTGTGTGCGACCACCAAGATTTGTTGAGGTTATGGATCGAGAAAGTACAGAGAAGATGTATGTGGTGGAGGTTGACATTGTACCTTCAATCAGCATTGTTAAGAGCAAGTGGTATGCAGTTCGTCTGCCCAACTTCAACGAGTCGGCCAATAAAGTACAATTCGAAAAGGAATCAATTCTGCGGAGGGTGGGTTCAAAAACAGAGCCAGTGTTGGACAAAGATTTGAGTGAATTCATCCAGCGAGTTAAGGATCGCGATGCTCAAAGAGAAGAAGCAGAGAGAAATCAGTTCCACAATGCTCCACTGTTCGGCCAAGACCTTGGAAGGAAACTCACAATGCTAATGACGAGTGGGAAGAAGTTTATTGAAAATAACAAATGGTTAATATTCGTCACAAACAAATTCAAACCTGATGATCTTTGTCACATTGACTGGCTGCTTAACATGAAGTTATTCTGCGTGTTTGACTTTGACCCTGAATCAAAGGTTTCAGGTCTTTGCAACAGATACCTTCAGCATCATGCTGCAAACATGCATTCTCTGCAGAGCTACAGGATGTCCAGCAACACAAGCATCAAAGAGTTCACTAGCAACCTGTATCTATTTGAGCAAACTAGCTGGATCTTCTGTAATGGCCGTTCTGACTTCAAAGGAAAAGATACGCCCTGTGAAGAGATGACTTGGATCAAGACAAAAATAACCCTCTTAAGGGAATCTGTGTCTTTGATTTGTAAACATATCTTGCCAAATGGGGCATTCCAGGTCATTTTTCTTCTCACATCACCAGTTGAGAAACCATTGTTGCACACCTTTTATGAGTTTTTCACAGACATGGAAGGCCATGAAGACATCATCTGCATCTGTGAATCCGAGAGCAACTTCCTGAGGTGGCAAAGCTTTGCAGAAGGATCGTGTGGAACAGAAACCGTGAACAACTTCAGTGTTGTTGGGATGAAAATGAGTCATGTTAATGCAACCGTGCAGAATGTACAACCTGTAAAAGCCTGTACCAGCAAACATTTGCCTGTCTTTGTGAAAGGGATCTGCCTACTTGAAACAAACAAAGAGGAAGAGATGGCTTCTCTAGAAATTCTGACTGTCAATCATTGTGATGAAACAACCGAACACTTCATCAGTGAGGAGAAAGCAAACGTTGAACACCAGTTCTTCCGTGGTGGGAGAGTGACATGGTTGAATTTCTGGCTTGCTGAACACAAGCATGTTGGAGAGGTAATTGAACGAGATGCTTATGAAGATGTCTCCAAACTTCTCAAGAATGCTCTGAAGTGCAATGCAGAACAGACTCCGGTGAAGAGTATAAGCATCTACCATCATCCAGGAAGTGGTGGAAGTACTGTGGGAAGACAAGTGTTGTGGAAAAACAGGAAAGACCTAAGGTGTGCAGTTGTGAAGCCTTCATACTCAGCTGCGGTCGTGGCGCAGCATGCTGTTGACCTCAGAGAATATGAAGAAAAGGATCCACAGAGGTGTCTTCCAGTGCTGCTCCTCATTGAAGACTCAGACCAAGAATATCTAGATGATCTCAGGAATGAATTAGAGGTTGCAATTAACAGCAAACAAATCCAGTACGGATCACTGTGTTTCATTTTGTTGGGCTGCAGTCGATCCTATGATCCAGAGAGAAGATGCAAGGAGTCTCCTTTACGAAATGTCTCTGTCACTCACAAGCTGTCTGCTAAAGAGAAGAGAATGTTTGCTGGAAAACGAGAGGTGCTCGAAGAACAATACGAGCATCAGTTCATCCTGACTTTTGTTCTGATGAGTGAAGGATTCACTGATCATTATGTTCAAAAGTTTGTGAAAAATTTGCTCCAAGACATTGACCATCAATCTGCTGTCACTCGCCTCATTCACTATGTAGCACTACTTAACAGTTACGTTCCGAACTCATTCATCTCTCAGTCCCACTGCGAAGCCTTGCTAGCTTTGAAAATGTCAATGGAAAGGTTTCACCAGTATGAATTTGAGAGACAACTCAGTGATCAGGCTAAACTCGTCTTCTTTCACCTCAGAGATGAGAAGACCCACATTAAATCAATCAGAATCATTCACCCACTCGTTGCAAAGGAAATTCTCCAACAACTTCTGGGAAGCCAACAGACCCACAGTGGTGTGGCAATGAAATTGCTCTGCGAGAATGTGCTCTTCGAGCACAGATTTGGAAAGGAAGAATATCTGTCATTCTTGAGAGCACTTCTCATAAGGAGATCCAGAATAAGCAAAGGAGATAAATGTGACAGTTTTTTCTCTCCTCTGATTGAGCATGTGTGTAAAAACGAAAAACCAGACAAAGCAATTGAGTTACTCAAGGAAGCTTTCAAGCGTTTCCATGATGATCCATTCTTTGCACAACAACTTGCTCGTCTTCATTATAAATATGAAATGTTCGAAGAGGCAGAACACTGGGCAGAGACGGCAGCAAGACAGCTGCCAAACAACTCATACATACTGGACACAAAAGGACAGGTGTACAAAAAATGGTTCCAAGCCAAATGCAAAGCCATTGACAATGACTCCAAACCAAACACTGCCATAAATACAGCAGATGCTGTGAAGACTGCACTGAAAGCCATGGAGTGTTTTCAAGATTGTGAGAGAGCAGCTACAGCAGATACGGAAAAGATAAACAATTATGGATATTTTGCTGAAGCTGAAGTTGGATGCAACCTGCTCAAACTGATATTTTCATTGCAGCTTTTTGCATATGGAGCCAGAGGCCATGGAGAATGTCTGAAGTACTTGTGCAGTGATTACATTCCAGAGGAACTTAAAGATGACTGGGAACCATTCCATGATCGTTTGAAAAAGCTCTACAAGACAGTGAAAGATGCCTTGGAGTGGATTTCAGGAGACCTCAGTTACTTCCAGAAAGACACTGGTGTAGATGAAGATGAGATTCATTTAAGTACTGAGGGGAACATAAACAATCCACTGAAATGGTTGGCAAATATATCCTCTGAGTTTGGAAAGTACTTCAGTGATGCTTTTTATACTGCATTTCTGCAAACTGGGCAGTCAACCGCATCCAATCTAACTCCTATACAAAAACGCATGGTCATCTATCGTCTTGGCGGAGGTAACGTCACATCCATCCTCTCTAAGCTACGTGAAGAGAAGGTTGCAGTAGATACTCTAAACAAAATCCTTTCTCTCTACCCCAGTAATCCACTGCAATCAAAGTTTGACCAGCGTGATATTGTGAATTACACACTGGCCAGCATTACTCTGAACTGCTTGTCACCGATGGCTCTGAAAGTTCCTTCTCTCAAAGTCCTTCAGGACCTTTGTCGTCAGTTCCCAACTGATAAAAAGAAATGTCTACCAAGTTCCTTGTTCCTGCTTACCTTACTATTCTGGCCAGAGGATAATGAAACAAACCTTGAGAGAGAAAACAAATATGAAGTTGTCCAATCAGCTGTTCAACACATGGAGAAAGGATACTGGACCAAGATGAAGGACATTCCTCCACGGAAGAGAAGACTTTACACCCATTTCTTTCTGGGCAGTGGAAATGGATTGGATAAATTTATCCACAAGAGAAAGTTTGAAGGACTCGTAAAGGTGACCTCTCTCTCTGAGAAGCGCATGAAGTGGTTAAGTGGTGAGGTATGGAAGAAGCCTGAGATCGCCAAGTTGTTAAAACGTGTTTCTGGATGGACTGATGATGGAGTGGTGTACCTCGAGGGCCCTCAGAAACAGAAGTTCAGGATAATGCCGCTTCATTTACCTTCACTGCCTCATAGCAATGAAAACATCACCTTCTACCTGGGGTTCACCTTCAGAGGTCCTGTTGCCTACAACATCGTGGTAAATAAATAGGATCGTTGTTCAAAGACAAACTGTCATTTACCAAAGCATGGGCTTTGTAGTAATAGGAGAAAGACAGTTTGATTTGGACTTAAAAACACGCAAGGTTTCCTTTGTCAGTTTGCCAAGCAGGAAATAATTTGTAAAACATGTTGTTTTTTAAGATATGAGATGTTTTGATACATTTTGCATGTTTCCTCTCTTGTACTTGTATAAACAGTGTATTAGGTGTACTCAAAACACAACCACTATAAGTTTCATTAATGTTGTCATTCTTTGTTTATACATATACAAACATTTCTGAAAAAAATAACAATTTAAACAAAATGTGCTACTTTGTGATTTTATAAAAATTATGTCTTTTTAAGATCTGTGTGTAGAACTGTTATTTTCGATTGTTTGTGGATGTACTTCAGATGGATTGAAGTTCACACCTGTCCACGGTAGTGTACACTCACTCCTTCATGCTTTCCAAGATACAATGTAGAAAGGAAGGGAAACTAAATATATTTTTTTCATGGGAATTGTATCATTATGTATCAAAAACTAATGAACAAAACAGTGTTCATTTCAATACAATGTCTGTGCATATTGATTATACAAATGAAAAATGTTTAAATAAATGTCTGTGTAGATATTGAAAAGAATGTTCTTGTGATGTTTGTAGAAATATTGAATATATTCTACGCAAGCTATGGAAACCTACTTGTTGTCAACATGAAACTGCACATAAAGCCAGTTGCACTATCGATCATTGTATCTGTCATAAGAAATAATAAAGTTTAAAATGGTGTGAAAATGTGTAAGATTCATCAATTTTAAACTCCAACCTAAAGGCTGGTTATGGGTTAAACGAACACAGGGAACATTAAATATTGAATGTATGTTTTAGTCTGAAAAGAGGAAAAGATCTTGATCTTGTTTGGTTTTGTTGCTGCAGCCACAGATGATCACCTGTGGCTGCACCTTGTGTACGCGCAGCAGCACGTTTTGTCCCAGTGTGCTTGCCCTAGTTTAGCATTAGCGTGCATGCTGCTCTGGTAGCTTTAGCTTTAGCAGGCTTGTGACGCCCTTGTAAGCATCGTGTTTTGTCTGAAGCGCTCTTTGCTCCCCAGTCTTTCAACAAAACGCGTTAAACGCTGCTCCCACGTCATTTATCTGGAGGAAACAGCCAAATATAAGCTTCGCGCTGAGCTGTGTCGTAGCTAATCTCAAGCTAACAGCTAGCTAAGGTAACTCCAGCTTCGATTGAGCCACTGAGAAACACTTCATCTTCCGGAAGTTGAATGTAACAGCCCGAACACACGGTTCCTCATTAATTATAAGTTAACAGTGGCTTTGGCGATAGCTGCAGCTTATTCTACTCTTGAATATTAACACCATATAATGTACAGAGTGTACGTGCTGCTGCGTTCGACTCTCGTGCCCTTTAACCCGGAAGAGTAACTGAGGTGACAGCAGGATGGGTTTGTTGTTCGGTGTCACTACAGCTGTTGTCCTCGCGTTTGCTTTGTCCACATGTTTCTACATCAACCACCTGTCTGACCGCGAAACCAAACTTGTTAGTCCAGGTCAGGCTAAGCTACATGAGATCCATGGAAGGCGTGTTGATGATAATCCAGACAAACCAAGCTTCCCACAGAGGAATACTTCCATGGCCAGTAAATGCACCATGGCACCAGCAAGTCGGTTTGACTGTGCCAGGGACAGGGCTCTGAGCCGGAGACAGTGTGAGGAGAGGGGATGCTGCTATGCCCCTCTGCCCAACTCTGCAGGCCCCCCCTGGTGCTTCTACCCCAGTTTTTACCCTGGTTACCAAATGGGCCCCCTCACTCCCACCATGCAGGGCCAGGCTGCCACCCTGACCCGTGCCAAGCCCTCCTATCTCCCCAGAGACATCTCCACTCTCAGCCTGGAAGTCACAGAGGAGCCTGCGGGCTGCCTGCACCTCACTGTGAGTACCTAACCCCCCTAAGTATCATGCCATTCTAAAAGATGCAATGAAGAACGTGCAGGAGGGCCCACTGGAATTCCCAGTTGATGTGCACAATACGCATATAATAGCAGAATGTAGTTAAAATAAAAAAATACACTGCACACTGAGTAAACTATGTATTTCATTGAGTTTTACATATTCAAAAGTATTAAGGAGGAATACAGATTTTGATATCCCATTTTATTTAATATTTTTTATACTATGAGGATTTAAGAGTTGAGTTTCTATGAAGAAAACTTTTGCTAACTCTCTATGGCCTGGAAAAAAGACAGGATGGATTATTTAAGTTATATATATATATATTTTGTAGCAGACACAATCTCAAAAGTCTCAAAATTTGTTTGAAAATGTTCACGCATCTGTTTTTGCGGTGTGTAGTAAGCTGATAGTGGATTTCACTTAGCTGTATGCATGAACCAGTGATAAAATAATAAAAACTTAATTCATTCATTCATATGTCTTGGATGAAGATACTTCATCAATGAGTTCTCATTAGGACGCGATGGGTCTAAACTGAACTGTTTTCCTCCAAGTTGAAGGACCCATCATCTCGGCGATATGAAGTCGAGCTCCCAGCTGGTGTTCCTCAGAGCCGAGCTGATGGCGATGATGCCCTCTACACAACGGAGTACCAGTCTGACCCGTTTGGTTTCATAGTGCGACGTAAATCCAACGGAAAAGTGATGTGGGTACTTTTCAGTCATATCATTGTAGCTGGTACCATGCACTTTCACTAATATGTTCTTTTTAAAATTTAATTTAATTAGTTTATTTGTTTTTTTCAATTTCACAAGTATATTGAGTATTTTCGTAACAAAACGTCCCGCTGGTTTCGCTCAAATGTGTGAAATTACATTCTCATGTTATGATTTCCTTTGTCATGCTCATTATGTGGAACGTATTTGTTTGTCCTCTGTGTCATTCCTGTTCAGTATGAACACAACTGTGGCTCCTCTGCTGTTTGCTGACCAGTACCTGCAGCTGTCAACCACACTGGCCTCTTCCCTCGTCTCTGGCCTCGGGGAGCATTACACCTCCCTGCTGCTGGATCTTAACTGGACTTCACTGACTCTCTGGAACCGAGACATGGCTCCTCATGTGAGTCTAATGCAGGGGTTCTCAACCTGAGGTTTGGAACACCTCAAGCAATCACAAGGAACGTCTATAGGGTCAAGAGATAATTAAAAAAATAACAAATAGAAAAAATTCCTGCAGCACAAATGGTTTCTTTTTTTCTTGTATTGGAAAGGAAAGTTTAACGTCTTCAAGTCTCTAAAACTTAAATGTGTTTTTTTAAATGAAATCTTAAAAGAGAACATGGTTCTTTGGTTGATCTTCTCATGCAACTTAAATCTTTGACAAGAGCTTGCAAGTAGTTGCTTCATTTTAAAGGGTAATAAGCCAAAATGTGTATCACCTGGTGTATGGGACATGTCAATATATAAAATAATCACACGCTACTTTTAGTTCCTAACACATTCAAACATCACAAAAACCTGTACTATTAAGTTGTTTCTGTAGACCAAAAAGAACATAAAGACCTTTGCAAAAATAAACCGACAAAATAATAATAATAATAATAACATTGTTAAAAATAAAAAAGCCATTACCTCTTTAGCGGCTGCTGCTTCAGAGCAGGCTAAAGCACCACTGCAAATACATTAACTCAAAAATGGAAAAGCAACATGCATTATGCTTTTGTCATTTCCTACTTTTTACCTGGTGTGTTAAAGTTGTAAATGTTGTTTCTTTGCAGGCTGATGCAAATCTTTACGGCTCCCACCCATTCTTCTTAGTACAGGAGGAGGATGGTCTAGCACATGGAGTTTTCCTTCTCAACAGCAATGCAATTGGTACAGAGCTATTTGTTCCATAAGACACACACAGCAGCCATTGTCGTTGAGTAATTTTCAACGGAACATGATTGTTTTTTTTCTTGCAAGTGCAAATTATTGCTGAATGTCTTCTTTTATGCGTCTGTAGAGGTGATGCTGCAGCCGACCCCTGCTCTCACCTGGGTGTCCACTGGAGGAATCCTGGACCTGTATATTCTTTTGGGTCCTGACCCTGAAAGTGTTGTTCGACAGTACCTCGAGGTCATTGGTATGTCTTTTCAGTGTCGACATTCAAATATACATCTCTATGTCGCAACAGCAATAGGCTAATATATATTGAACATACCAAAATAGAATTGTGTAATTTTTAAAACCTTTGTGCATGTCAGTGTTAGTATATTTGAAGGGGCCCCTGAGGCAGCCTGGTAAAAAGTGGACTAATTAATGTGTTTTGTCGCTTATCTATTCCCAGGCTATCCCATGATGCCCCCGTATTGGTCACTGGGCTTTCATCTGTGTCGCTGGGGTTACAAAACCACTGATACAACCCGCAAGGTTGCACAGCACATGCACGATGCCAACTTTCCACTGGTAAAGGACATTAACATGATATTTTGTGAAAGTGTTACATTCAACATTGTGTTGTTACGTACACAGACAATCACATATTTTTGTACATCAAATTTGACTCCTCCTTAAATTATTTTTGTCACCCTCAGGATGTGCAGTGGAATGATCTGGATTATGCAGATAAGCGCAGGATTTTCACTTTTGACCCCCGGCGATTTGGGGACCTCCCAGAGATGGTGGAAGAGCTCCATGAGGGAGGCATGAAGTACATCCTTATTCTGGTGCGACATCTTTGAGTTTCAAAGACTTCACAGCTTCGGCATAATCCTGCTGAGAAACAAACAAATAAACAAACAAACAAACAAACAAAAACAGACAGGAGTGAAAACATAACCTTATTGGCGGAGAGAACAAACCACAAACGCATACACTTCTATTGTTAAAAACGAGTAACATTTAACAGTGAATCTCCAGTAGATGGCACCAAAAGGTTCTTAATTTGTGTGTCTCCTGGTTTCTGTCCCAGGACCCGGGGATCAGCAGCACTAGCCCCCCTGGAACTTACCCCCCCTTTGATGACGGACTGAAAAGAGATGTCTTCATTAAAAATGCTACAGGACACATCCTGATAGGGAAGGTTAGAACAAGTTTTTCACTGGGGATGAATGATTTTCTGTCCCGTTCTAAACTTTCATATACACTCTCATACTGGTTATCTAGGTTTGGCCTGGTCCAACAGCCTTCCCTGACTTCACTAACCCAGAGACCAGAAAGTGGTGGGAGGACTGCATCAGAGATTTTCATTCTAAAGTGCCTGTGGATGGATTGTGGATTGTGAGTATTTCAGACAAACAGGGCACATGTTATTTAGACACCAATACTAGACACAAGATATCAGGTTTGTGTGAGATCAGAAAGGTACATTGTGGTTGTGTGTTTAGTTTGCACCTTAAAAACACTAAAAGAATCACTTATCTTTTGTTGTTTATCTACCGTGCTCCACCCAGGATATGAATGAACCAGCCAGTTTTGTGCAGGGATCAGTGGAGGGCTGCCCTGACAGTGATCTGGAGAACCCGCCTTACACACCCAGTAAGTGTACTCTGGTCAGTGTTGCAAGTTACCAGCATCTAAAGTCATACAAAAAGTTGTATTTCTACACTTCCCAGGGTTTCTGCTGCATCTTAAAACATCAGAAAAATCTTAAATTCAAGAATCTGAACTTTAGGCCTTAATTATGTTCCGTTCATTTAATGCTATTTCTTTAATGGATTATCTTTTTTTAGGACAGATGTTTCGGCGGCATGTATAGTTTGTCTCAGTGTGATGTAGTTCTTTCTCATTCATCCAGATATTAGCATGGTGCTCTAAGACTTTGAATATCTACTGTCTCTGCCTTTGGTTTGTGAGATAAAGTGGTGTTTTGGGTTATTCTCTACTCAGCTACTATACCTATCACCTATCTTTAATTATGAGGAAGGTGTATGTAATTCTGGGACTTTAATTTCATTTGTTATGGTTACTTAACTTTTTGAAACCTTCAGAAACCGTTAATCTACATTCAGTTCCTCCATTAAAATAGATGCAGTATATGGATGCATGATTAAATGATTATAGATTCATAACGGATCTGTTCACTGCTTCTTTCAGTATGTTGCATCAATGTGTTGCATCTGACTGTGTTACAAACAGGAGTGGTCGGAGGCCGGTTGAACTCAGGAACTCTCTGCATGTCAGCTCAGCAGAGGCTGTCCACTCACTACAACCTGCACAATATGTACGGACTGACAGAGGCGTATGCCACTAACAGGTTAGACCACCACGCAGAGCTCGTTTTTAAGGGGGTTATAACACAACATAGTGACGAATAATAAAGTCAAATCCTCTGACATCAATTGACATATTTGCATTTGCTACCTAGTTTATTTAAGTAGGTCAACAATACAGTATGTAAACATTAAGTAAATACACTAAACAAGCCAGTTTAGTTTTGTTTTTAGTTTATTGGAACTTAATGTGACACCACAGACTGTACAAAAGGCGTTCTCTGGGTTTTGCCCTTTGCTGTGTACACTGTGTATTTATTCTTGTTCCTGGTGGCCAATCTTAGAGCTCTTGTGAAGATTCGAGGGAAGAGGCCCTTTGTCCTGTCCCGCTCCTCATTCCCCGGCATCGGGCGCTTCTCCGGAGTGTGGACAGGTGACGTCAGGAGCGACTGGGAGCAGCTTCGATACTCTATCCCTGGTGAGATGTAGTTCCTGAAAGGTCTGTGTGTGCAAAAGACGCACTGCCTGAAATTTAATAACACCATCTTGCTTCAGGGTGTGTTCAGTTACTGGATATTGACTTTTTATTTTTTTTTGCTTTTTTGATGGCCGTATAGCCCTATATGTAACACACATACTGTTTCCTTACCTTTTACATTTTTTATTTATATTTAGGTGATTATAATAATATAATTATCATCATCGTTACTGTTATTACTGCTACTATTATACTGCTATTCTGATGAATTTTATTTGTTTTTCTTTTGGTTATTTTTCTTTTACTTATTCTTCCCTTAGGTTGGGTTAATTGGAGGGTTGGTTTGTTTCTCTTGTTGTTACGTGTTAATAACTATGTAAAACTGGGTGAACTATACTTTAAAAGTATGTATTTTATGCATCAACATCCCAATAAAGATACATGTGAAATTACAACGGATCATTTGTTAAGTGTAGACTGACCTTTTGCTCCTGCTTCCTCCAGCGGTGCTGCAGTTCAGCCTGTTCGGGGTGCCTCTGGTGGGGGCAGACATCTGTGGCTTTGGAGGCAACACCACGGAGGAGCTGTGTGTGCGATGGATGCAGCTCGGGGCCTTTTACCCGTTTATGAGGAACCACAATGACCTGCCCAACGCTGTGAGACAGACTTCGTTTTTGACTTGTGTGTGTGTCTATGTATCTGCAATTTTTGGTTGGTTTGGATTAAGTGCATGAACTGTGTAATTGAAGTAGAGGTCTGCCCTGCATGTTTAGAGTAACTCCAACTGTTTCATGTATTATGAATAGAGGTAACTCTATCTCTCCTCATTGTCTGTTTGTGTGTCCTTCAGCCTCAGGAGCCCTATGTATTTGGGCAGAAGGCCCAGGCTGCCATGCGGAGTGCGTTGAACCTAAGATACTCCCTTCTCCCGTTCCTCTATACACTCTTCCATCATGCACACACCTCTGCTGATACTGTGGCCAGGCCTCTCTTTATGGAGTACGTGTCGTCTTCATTTTTTTCTTTTCTCTATCGTCCTATTTACTTAATTCAAAAATAATGAAGGCCATTTTTTATATCTATCCTTTTAGGTTTCCCTCTGACCCCAACTGCCAGAGCATAGACCGTCAGTTCCTGTGGGGGAGTTCACTTCTAATTAGCCCAGTCCTAGAGCAAGGGGCAGTGGGACTGGCTGCCTACCTGCCCCTCTGCACTTGGTACAACTTGCATAACGTGAGTCTCTCAAGCCTATTGAACTTTATTTTTTTCCCAATAAGCCAAGGTTCACCACAAAGGTTCAATCCATAGACTGTATATAAAACTACTTTTGACGCCATTTGGATCCAGAGTCTGCGCAGTAGTGACGGTATAATCAAGATGATTTGGCTTCAGTTTTGAGGAGCAGTCATGTCGTCCATCTCCATATACAGTCTATGGTTCAATCAGTTTTTGTTTATTGACTGGTGTGAAGGCCTCCGTGACTGTGGTGGTAACACATGACATTAGTATTCAACAGATTCTCTCCGGGTTCCGTTCTGCTGTGTTTTGCTCTCTAGGGTCAACCTGTCTACAGTAAGGGTCAGTACATGCTGCTGCCAGCCCCTCTGGACACTATCAACGTTCATGTGAGGGAGGGACACGTTATCCCACAGCAGGTGGGTGTCTGCACTTAAAACACAACCCAGGCATATCATTTTTGGGTCATTTGGAGACAAAATGATGTTTGAGGATGTAGTCTGTAATCAGTGTATTCTGTAATAATCTATTGTGTTTTCTTTGACCTGTCTTTACCTGTGAAGGATCCTGCCCTGACAACCACAGCCTCACGCAGAAACCCGTTCTTCCTGACGGTGGCGCTGTCAGCAGGCGGCTGGGCCTGGGGCGACATGTTCTGGGATGACGGGGAAAGTCTTGATACCTACAAAACAGGAAATTACTGTTATGTCACCTTTGTGGCTGCTCAGGTAGGGAACAGGCGAGTGCTGTGGAATTGCTACTGAAAAGCCGATTAACAGTGATTTGCATTTTCCTCCAGTGCCAACACAGTCAGAAGTGTGTTTACTAGTTTATTGACTCTGATTCCACTCCAGTGTCAGATAGTGGGTGATCCTGTGAGGCTGAATGAGGCCCTGGATGGTCTGGTGCTGGGAGGCCTACGGGTGTTTGGGGTGCCCTCACCCCCCCGCTATGTATTGGCCAATGGGGACAAAGTCAAGGATTTCATGTACCACAGTGACACCAAGGTGAGGCTTTAGTGACTTGGCTCTACTTCCTGTGATGTTTGTCCTCCACAGAAAGTGAATGATATCAATCTGGGGGTTAGTTTCTGACTGTTTATGTATTTGCCTCGTCTGTCCTCCCTTTCTACTAATCATGTCTTCTCTCTCCTTTACTACAGTATATCAGGTATTATTGAGAATCCAGCTGCTCTGTCAGCCTGAAGTGATTTATCTGTCTTGTCTCTCCTCACAGCTTTTGACAGTGACCAGCCTGGCCTTGCCCATGTCTAAGGTGTTTACAGTCCAGTGGGCTCTCTGATGCACTGAACATTGTTGCTTAAAGGTCTTCGGGAACCTTAACATGTCCCACTTGTGCCTTTTATATGATAAAAGACTTATTTTGAATGAAATAAGCTGTAAATGCCATGACTGAATATTTTCACCTGAACCCTGAAGTAAACAAATGGAAAAAACAAACAGATTCAAACAGCCAGGGTTTGTGATGTCACAAACCTAACAAACCAATCCAGTCAACTGGTGATTAAACAACTTGCCATTCGCGTGGAAGACCGCGACAAAGATGTCAAGAGAGCGTTTGCTGATATGGACCGACGCCAGTGCTGATGTGCTGGAAACAAAAACACGTGACCTCTGCAGCAGAATTCACAGATCCTGTCTCTGCATGTTGCACCCCCCCTCAACTGAACGCTCTGGACATTGATGTCTGAAAACGGCTCAGGTGACCTGTGATGGTGGGGAGACGGGCAGCAGGGGTGGGGCCATATTAGCATATTCATAGATCGCAGTCATGAAATGAGGAAGGAAGGTGTAGAGTTACATTTAAGTCATTTTAAGGTCATGAGGGGATTTTTTTTCAGGACAGACCTTTTGAACATGTTATTTTTGCAGGTCCTGTAATTATATCAAACCATCGTTTGGATTTGAAGCAATATTTTCCTGCTTTCTGCTAAACTGGATCAAGATTTTTAATCCCTTGTGAATAAATATATGTATATATATATAGTTTTATAGAATTCATAGTCCTTTTTATATATTTTTTTAATTGTGTTTTTGGTCCATTTTTAATAAAAACTGAGCAAAAACATCAGTTTCTCTTTATTTACACTACCTCTGATCATCTATCTGATGTTTCATTTGCTAACTGCTCAACATGCTGCATGTATTTAATCTGTTGCATATATCTGGATATATAGCAGGATTAGGCAAGAATTACCAAACGGATTAACACAAAACTTGTTGGAAGAACACGGATCAGGGAAAAACTCATAAAATGTTGGTTTGGACCAAGGATTTTTATTTTCTTGTTTTCTTATTTTTCATAAATTTAACAGTTCAAAGAATAAGGTGCTGATGTGAGACGACAAACTGTTCTAAGATACAAGTCTGTTGTCAATGTGATGCACTGACTTCAGCTCTGGTCCTGATGCTGCTCAACCAACTGCATCAAGCTTCTGCCAGTGACCTTAAAAACGTCACTCGTGATGAAAGAGGTCAGATTTTTATGGGACTCTGTAGATGACTTTAGTTACTGTTTGAGAATATATTTTTATTTGTGTGTTTTAAAGTGTATTTATACAGTTCGTTGTTTTCCATGGGAAATCTTTATATTCCCGTTTTTTGTATGATAGAAAAAAAAATCGTTTGACATTCCGGAAGCAGAGAAATAGGAGGGATCTGTCTGGACCTGCTGAATCAAGCTGGACATACACAACCGAGTTATGGCAGGAAGTAAGACACATTGAGCCTACAAATTAAAACAGCACAAGTTATTTAAAATCATCTACACCGGGATTTATAATAAGGAATGATCTTAACATACAGCTTGTGTGTGTGTTTTATTTTTTTGCTTTTCAAAATAATTTCGTGTTACCAAGTGCTTTAAATTATGACCCACTTTGATATGTGGCTCATTCAGTGGCAGATGTGGGATTTTTCTAAATCAGGGGCCATAAAGGGGCCAATTATATTATCTGCTTCAGTAAGGTGCACATTTAAGTCTTTCCTTGGTTACTGGCGGCTTTATAACTTTGAGCAAAACATCATTGAATACATTTTTTAAATTGTTCCGTGTTTAAGCACATTGTATATGTCAAAAACAAAATTGGAATGGATAAGGCACTGGTGCGGTAAGATGATGATCATTCAAGGATTTTAATTGTCATTACACTCCGGTTCAATTAAATTGTTGGAGGCTTCTCTCTCCATCACATATATTTATATATATATGAGTGTAAAATATGTAGAAATATAGCATGCAAAATACTAAAAGCAGCATTAAGTAGCGATTTATTTTGTTTTTGATTGTTTTTTTCCATTACTGTGTGTGGGTTGTGTGTGTGTGTGCTAGTCACAGTCCTTGATGTGTGTGTTTTGTGCATTCAAGTCTCAGAAGGTGTTTCATTTCCATCACAACACAAATAAGTGTGTTTTCAAACAAAATGATTAACATTTCTTGTGTTTTCCAAATGCTTAAGGACATTTCACACACACAGACAGATGTACCCGAAGGCATAAATGTATTTGTTTTTCAGGATTTTAAAGACAACAAAGATGATTTCAAAAGTCTTTTGTGAAATTGTGAAATTCAATTAAGAAAAACTTTGAAAGAGGGAAAGGGGGTGGGTTTTACGTTGAAGGTTCAAACCGGAAGTGTAGTGTTTGCTCGAGTAACGGCATCAGTCGGGTGTGCGTGTGTGTGTGATTGTGTGTCTGTGTGTGTGTATACGTGTGTATACGTGTGTATGTATGTATGTGTGTGTGTGTGGTGTCACTGTCGGAAAACACAGGGGTGCAAACGGGACTCCAGCACCCGACACCTGAGCCGGATCCAGGGGGAAGGGAGGCGAGACGACACCGGTACATGCTGCTCGGTCCCTGCCCGCCCCGGTGACATGGATGTCGGACTCGGGCTGTGAGCTCCTGCGGCGGGGCTGAAGGTGAGCGCTCCGCCGCCCGGTGCCGTTGCTCCGACCCGCCGCTTGTTCTTCATTTATTCCTCCTGCTGGAACAGGTGCACGTCAGCAGGGAGGACACGTTCCTCCGGTTAAAAACAAACTTTAAAGTTGCTGCGTTAACGTGGACGTGTTAACTAGCGAGAGATGTGGGCCGAGCTCGGTGGCAGAGGCAGCCGGACTGAAATATTCATGTCCGGGATGGTACAGGGAGAGTCCCCGGGGCTCCGGACACAAACACCACGGCGAATGTTATCAGCGTGGGCCCGTGTGTGAATAATGCTGAGGTGGCAGAAGCCTGGTCCCATCCTCCCCTCTGTCATCCTGCTGTCAGCCGGATGCTGACTGTCAGAGCCGGTGTGGAGACAGCTGATGGAGCCCCAGACACCACGGCACGCCTCAGCTACACAGCCCTTACGGTTACAGTTACTATTACAGTTACAGATACTATTACAGTTACTATTACAGTTACAGATACTATTACAGTTACTACTGAGGGTAAAGAAGGTTTGGGGCTGACCTGTATTCTCAGTATTCCCTGACTAAGCAGAAAAACATGAACCTCCTGTGCAGTGTGCTGGAGTTTAATACAATCTGTTTTAGCATCAATGTCAAGCTCCGAGCCTTAAAGCAACCCTATGTAACTTTTTATTTGAGCAACAGCGCCCTCTGCAGCCATACGTGGTGATTAAAGATGCTTTGAGACAGGACCTCCGGATGATGCCTGGAGAATTAAGGTCCTTTCTACGTGCACTGGCCTTCGCAGATCCCCCGTATTTTCCCCCGTGAACGCAAATGTCTAAGTGAGAGTCACTGCAGTTTCTGCAGACTTTCTCCAACTGGCCCCCTTGTATAAAGTCCGTAGAAAGTCAGGAGAGTCCAACAAATATATGATGCTGTTGTGAACGTCCCGCTGCATTGTGCATTTGTAACAAGCAAAGTCTGAACCTAATTCTCCGGGCTTTACAACAGGTCATGTCTGAAAATGGCTTTAGAAATCGACTTCTCATGACTCCATCGCTAACTATCGTGTCTGCTGCAGCGGTGTGTGCCTCTATGGCGTGTGAAGACTCCCGTCATACGCAGTGAGAGCTCAGGCAAGGTGCGCGCAAGCAGGCAGGTTAGCTAGTGACCGACAGGTACGCCAGCAAAGTTTTTCATTGGTTGTGTTTATTAAGCTCTTTTCAGACATGAAGTCAGAGAATTTGGCCTTCACTTTCTCTGGAGGTTGCCAAGACAGATACTGGTATATAAACGATATAATGGCTTTAAAATTTATTTTTGAGTGGAGCATTTAATAATTAAAACACAAACTTGTGAGTTCTCTTTGGGATACAGTTTCTATTATGCTGTTACTGTTGAAATAGCCTCAAGCATATTTCTTACTACTTACCAGCTGACATACACTTGCTGTGCAACAACTCCAGACACAAAGGGAGGTTGTTTACACAAATAATACCGTGAATAGATGCGGTTTATTGTGCGGTAAACAGTAAACCCCCCCAAAAACTAAAACTGTATTTGGTGTGAACACCCCTTGGCTTTTAAAGCAGCACCAGTACTCCTCGGTACACTTGCACACAATGTTTAAAGGTTCATGTGTCAGGTACTGTTCCCAGTACCTTTTGTAGAACGTGCTACACACTGGTCGTGGGTTGAGAGCACAGACTGTATAAGGATGGACGATGCATCTTCACTTCCTCCCACTACACAGAAATGAAGCCATGTTCATGTTGTTCATATTTATATAGAGTCTATGCATTTCCCAAAGAAGGTCCCATTACGTTTTGGAGCAGATCTGGATAGACAGGCTGATCCAGGAATTTTTTCATGTCTCTCCGAGCTCTCCTCAACAAGTTTTACAAGCTGTGTGAGTGTAAATCCGTCACAAATCCAAAAACACTTTTTCGTTGACCAAAAGTTTGTAATGTAGATGTATGTGTAGCTTTAGCTTCGCTTTAAATATGTACACACAACCCCACTGAGTCACAAATGAAGTTTCATTGTGCAGAGTCCACAAGAACCTTGTTTTTCATGCTTCTTTGTGGCAGTTCTCTCTTCAAGCCCCAGGCTTGTTAGTATACAGTGCAGATAAAAAGGAGTGGGGGGGTGGGGGGTCTGTATTGGCTCATCTATCCAAATGTCACCTGACAACTTAATTAACGTAGCCCAGAGGTGAGAAGCTGAGACCCTAGTAGCT
This sequence comes from Hippoglossus hippoglossus, assembly GCF_009819705.1. Classification (NCBI taxonomy): domain Eukaryota; kingdom Metazoa; phylum Chordata; class Actinopteri; order Pleuronectiformes; family Pleuronectidae; genus Hippoglossus; species Hippoglossus hippoglossus. The sequence goes on from NC_047158.1 coordinate 15,227,459, forward strand.
TGTGGCTTCTATTCTTTGAGCCAAATTTCCACGGTGCAGGTTTCAGGTTCCTGTTAAAGGTCTTTCATTTTGGCAGGCGATTTGTTAGAAGTTTGTGAAAAATGTGGAGTTTTCTGTGGGTCACAGGTATTAGACAGAGTTTAGGATGGTGTTTCAGGCCGAAAGGATGTGAGCCGTTTGATAAAAGAGTGAAAGGTCAGAGAAGAGAGGCCGTGTGCGAGCACACTGAGGTGTTGACAGCATAAAAGATGAAGCTAGGAGAAAGGAGTGACAGGAGTCTGTCCCCTAACAGCCCGCATGAAGGAGCCATATCAAACTGGCCCGGCTCACCCTCTAATCACATACAGACCAAAATAACCGCTGGATAGTAGCACAGTTATTGTTGTTGTGAGTCCACTGGAATCAGTTGTGTGTCATATTGAAAATGCCAGCCTGATGCTTGGGTGACATATTTTTCAGTTTGTGTGTATCTGGAAGGAAGAGACACCGTGTCAGTCCATCCTGGGTTATTAAAGTGGTTCAGTCGAGTGGCACTGAAGGAGTTGGCATATGCAAACAGCCCAGTGGCTGCTAATATTCAGTAGTTCAGTCTAATGTTGCTGTTTTAGATAACTAGGTGTTTTTAGACTTATTTCCAAAAGAAAAAGTCTGAAAATGTATCAAATCTGTTCCGTCTAATGTAATAACAGATTATTGTAGAGTCAATTATTGAATTTGGATTAAATGTGCGTCCATATGGTGTCGGAATAACTGGAACAATTAGTTCCCACTGGGGGAAATTCATGTGAATGCCGTCTCAAGTCGGAACAACAAACTGTATCTCCATCTCTCATTTTTTATATTTTATAGACTAAACAAGACTTTAATTGAAAGAGGATCATAATCATTTTTTGTTAAGATGATTGGCAACTGCAATAAAACACCAGCCCCCTTTTACATGTGACGCATGAAGTGTAAAACTCTGACCAAAGAATCAACATCCACGGTCACACTTTTCAAAGTGTAAGCCAAAGGATGACAACCTCTAAGTCCGCTCTCCTAGGTCCTGCCTGCACTTGGTGCCAGCAGCCCTCCTGTCTGGGCCCTGGCATCAGGAAGTGGGGTGCCTGCTTAATCAGGCAAAGGTAAACATGCCCTGTGAGGGGAAGAGGAGGGAACATTCCTCAGACGGAATGGGGAGTATGTGACAGAGTGTTCAGCCAACATGAGAGCAAGGTTACACACACGGAGAAGGTCCAGAGATACAAACGCACATGTCAAAACAAGAGAGGGAAAATTAATCAATGGGTTCTCCTGTATTCAAAGGGAATCAGACAGAAGCAAAAAAAAAAAAAAAGATGTTTTATTAGATTTGCTTTTAGCGTCCTTTGAGCCTGAAAGGTAAGATCCCATCCAAGCCTCTTCAAAGCCGCACGCTGAGCATCAGAGAGCTGCTTCACTTTTTGCTCAACGTGAAGTGTGTCTCAGACGAGTGAAACACTGGTGGTGTGACATGCTGATCCCAGTTCACCACTGATGTTGGCTACATCTGTTGGCTACTGATAACAGCGAGGAATTTCACACTGATGGAGTCAAGTGTGTTTGCTTTACACAAGTCCTTATTTACATAGCTGGTACGTGTGTGTGCTTGTGTGTGTTGTGTACTAAAGGAGGGACATGTTTATACACTAGAACAGTATCCACAGAACTTGTGAATGTGAGTGTGGTGCAGGTGTTGCAGAGGGGAATGTAGGTACAGAGCAGAGGGGATTGTGGGGCTTGAGCGCTGCGGTAAGGACACTGCAGTAAGTTCAAGCACACAGGTGAGAAAGGAGGTGAAGTGTAGGTGATGGTCTGTGCAGCCTTATAGTGTCTTTTTTATCTGACTCATGTTTTCTTTCTCTCTTATATCATCCTCTCTTCCTGCTCCTTATCTATCCCATGACATTTTCATCCTGGACACTGTCCTCCCTTCCTCTTCTTCCCAAAACTCCCACCTCCTACTCCACATTCAGAGGATGGGCCCAGTGTCCCCCTGCCTGAGGAGATGTCTCTGGGTCGGCTCCTGCGGCGTGCCTCCTCCAAGGCCTCGGACCTCCTGACCTTCAACCCCGGGGCCGGGGGCTCATCGCTACGCTCGGGACTGGACGGCGAGATCATCTTCTCCAAAAATAATGTTTGTGTGCACCCTGCGGAGCCCCTGCCTGGCCTGGCTGAGCACCACCCAGGTTAGGCCAGAGTGATGTTGAACTGGTCTTTCCAGCTGTTTTTCTTTGTGGTATAAACACAGCTGCTGATTCAGGCCACAAGGAACATGAGAACTGGACAAAACAGGAGACGACAAGTTACACTGCAGGGCATAATCTACAAATATACACTAGAATCTTATTTTTCCCATAATCTAATTTAAGCTCCCTCATAGATAAGATTGAAAAAGGATGTTTACAGCTGTCAGCATCATTCAGGCTTTTATTTTCACATACTTCGGCCACTATGTGCTGCCGCTGTAAACATGCAATATTTCTCCTTCGACTTACGCTTCTGTAACACAGAGTGAAATTATTTTAACCTGGTTTGTTTTTCTCATTCGTGCATGTGAAGAATGTACGATTTTTTTTTACCCTCAACAGTATGACAACTAACAGCATTTCCTCACATTCCCATCCCTTACCTCCTGTGATTCTCCTTCTGTCTGAGTGTGGGTGTATTTTAAGGTCGTTACTCGCCCCTCAGGTTTCCCTCCCTGTCGTCATCTCACTGTGTGCTTATCTCTTCTTGGGTTTCATGTTTGCCTGCTAATTACAAAAACTGTTGTCCTCTCCTCTCATGTGACCTGACTAATCCCAGCAGAACTCCTCCTCCTCAGGTAACGCTTGTTTATGTTGCCCCCTGCAGGCTACCTGTGTGTCCACGTGGAGAAGGATGAGATTCTGGGCACCACTCTGATTCTGACCTGGGTGCCCAACTCACGCATCCAGAAGCAAGATGAGGAGGCGCTGCGCTACATCACGCCCGAGAGCTCGCCTGTACGCAGGAACGCACGCCGCCGAGGCCGACGGTGGGGGATGTCGTTACTTAAAATGTCTCTGGTCCATTTAAACAGATTATTATAAGTTCTAAATTGAGTTTGAAAGTTAAAACACAGAAAATCATTCAGACACAATCTCCCTCAGTTTTGATCATGATGATGATCCTTATTAATATTTAGAAGCGGAGATCTCTGTCTGGTTCTTAAGTGTGAATTCATTTTCAGCAATCAATGTACTAAAATAGTCTCAGAGTAATAAGAAAGAAATTTGTTTTCTATGATGTTCAAGCAGTCAAAAAATTATATTATGTTCATTTTGTAAAATGATCCATATCAAGTAGATTCCTCAGTATGTCTTCAAGCAAGTTATCAGTGGAGTTTCAGGGAAAGCTTCACTATAATGAAATTTATATCAGTATTATTCATGATAGTGATGGTGTTTTAAACCAACCATCCCTTCCAGACCCCACTCCCGTCCTCCAGCAGCGCAGGAGGAAGATGAGGAGGAAGAGAGGAATATTACCAGCAGCACCTCCACAGAGAGCCACAGCCTGGTGGTGGAAGCCGGAGTGGACGCCTCCTCACACCCGCACCAGCTGCCCTTGGCTGTGGAGGAGGGGGACGAGGGTTCCTGCGAGCTATCGGACGAAGTGAGCAGGGACAGCACCATGGGTTCGGACTCTGATACCTTCTCCTCCCCTTTCTGCTTGTCTCCCGTCAGTGAGGCCCTCTGCGAAAGCAGCGGCTCCGTGTTCCTGGACAATGAAACCAGGTCAGGGAAAGGGTTGAAATGATCCATATTGTTCATACACAGCAGAGATTAGTTCATTCCTTATCATTCAGCAACAAAAAACATTCATTAAAAAATAGTCAGATGAAATGCTGCAGTTGGGAGGTTTTTGAGGTTCTCCTGGGGAATTCTGTTCAAACAAGTTATCAAATAACTTGTTTAATTGTCTATAGAGGAAAAAATACCAATTTAGTTTACATTCAGTAAGATGTACAGCCAGATAGACGTATACTGCTGTAGCAGAAACAATAGTCAAAAGTTAGGGAGCGAGTCACAGAAAAGTCGACCTCTAGCAGTTGTCAGGCAGTGCACGTTCATGTGTTTTGGGCCTGTAGCTTTGAAGAGAGCGCCGATGGGATGCATATTTTCAAATTGTAGCCTGCTCGTGCTTTTTCCAGAATTACCAAGCTTTAATCCATGGCGGGGGCCTCTTCCAAATCCATTTAATGTATTTCTTCACCAGCAATGATGATGGCGGGGTCTAATATTACCTGCCCGCTCTGATTGGATCAGTGGACCAATTCCACTCTTGTTAATTATTACTTTAAAAAATATAAAAAACAATGTGAAAATGTAACACAGTGCGTTGTAATAATCCCGTGGAGTAGATATAGGTTGTGGAGTAAATTATGGAGAAAAGTACCTGGAAATAAATCTACAGTGAAGTACAGATACATGAAAAATGTACTAAAGCACAGTAACAAAGTGAATGTACTTTGTTACGCCCCACCACTGACTTACTGACTGAGTTGTTATAATAATAATCTAGTTTTCATCTGAGAAATTGTTAATAACATGTTTTAATAGTCTCTCGTTGCACACTAACCCAGAATGTTCTTTGTTACACAAGTGACCATGTTAATTATCTAGTGTTGTATCTATTACTTTAACCTGCCACAAGGTGGAGCCAAAAAGAAAAGAATTGATTTCATGAGGAATCATTTACACTCTTTGGCCGCATGGTGGCTTCCTGCACTATGTGAGGAGCAGGTAGATGACTTCAGTAGTGGCTGTAACATGACTTCAAAGTGGGTTCACTTCATTTGAAGCAGATTTCAATCCAAGTGTTTTATAATGACGCAGAGGGAACAAAATAAGTCCCCAAATCCTACAAACCCAAGACCTCAGCACTTCCAGAGAGTGTTCTCTAATCAAGGGAGCCATCTGGACAGTGACTGTGCTGCAGCACGGACCTCGCAGCCCTTTGACTTAATGATTCCCTCCTTGGTCGTTTCCTCACGCAGCTATTCGGCCTGACATGTTGCCCAGAATGTGTGAGTCTGTGTCGAGCACACAGAGAGAGAGAGAGAGAGAGAGTGAGAGAGTGAGAGAGTGAGTGAGTGTGTGTTTAACCACTCTCAGACCCCAGCCTGCTGTAAGTGCAGTCAGTGTGTGACTTGGCAACGCTCTGAGCTTCACAGCTTCTAACCTTTACTCTGTCCTTCTCTTCCTCCTCTCCCCTGTGCTTCACTCACTATTAGTGCCTCTCTTCAGCTCTCTGGCACTCGTATCCATCCTCTTCTCTGCCAGTTTTTCCCTTCTTCTCCCCGTTTCTCCCTCGGCCTCCGTCCGTCCACTCCTTCCTCTCTCCATTTTGCATTTTTCTCTCGTGCTCATTCTCTCCGTTTTTCTCAATAATGTTTCTGTCTGTGTTGCCCACCTCTCAAATATCTTGCCCTCCTCCCCTTCCCTTCCTAAAGTCTGTGTGAAGCCCTTTGATTCCCAGTGCTCCCGGGGTTGTTGTGCTGGGCTGAATGTCAGCTCTCCGGATTAGAGGACTGAAGAGACCGGAGCAGCAGCCAAAACCCTGGAACCCACTCAATCTCTCTTTCTCTCTCTCTTGCTTTAATTGACACTGTTAAGGGGCCAGGAACTGGAAACATGTCACTTGGAATCACTCAAAGAGAAAGAGCCGCGTATGGGAGTGCGAGAGCGGATGAAAAGGGGGCTGGGGGGGGGGGGTGGGAGAGGGAGCGAAAAAGAGAAATCCACAGCAATCTCTGTCAAGCTTCTTAACGAGTTTCTTAAAAGTTCAACAGTAGTTTATTATGCCACTCTTCTTCGCTGTCTTTACTTTTAGCTTGAAATTATTCCTCAGAACTGTGGTTTTGTTTTACAGGGTCTAATTACGATAGATCTAATGTCGTATTTTGACACTGATGAACAGAATAAGACCTAAAAGTGATTAAAATTCAAACTTTTTAGCTTTGTATACACCTGTATCTGAATGAAACTAACCCCTCACATGTATCATGAGATCCTGTTTGAGGGTCCTGGCCGTCTTTCTGGAGATGAGCCTGACATGTAGAAAGTTCTGGAATTGAGTACATCTGATTTCCTGTACAGTATTTTGATTCTTTGGAAGTTGGAACACTACACGAGGAATACAAACGGTACTGACCACTCTCCAGTGTGTGCCAGCAGAGCCCGCTCAACCCCCTTCACCCAAGCCCTTCCTCGTCTCTCTGTTCCCTTCAGGGATTAGCCGAAGGGCCTGCGTGTCCCCAGAGGCCTGTCGCACTTGGTCCTGGTTCACAGGGTGACCTGGCAGCACCTTCCCCCTGGGGTAGAGGCTGCTTTATGTGGAGAGAGGTGTTATGAAGAGCCTCTGGGCAGTTTGATCCAGCCCTGGCCTGGTGGGACAGGAGCCTGGCTTGTTTACATAATGTACTCTGTGTACAGTCTATGATGTGGCTGCTGCCTCCATTTGCTGCCCACAGTACATGGATAGAATCAGGCTGTTGACACTGACAGACGTTGTTAATCATTCATTGAGTTTCCGCTTGAATGCAGCACAGCGGGTGATCCATGCTTAAATGCCAAGAATCGTTTGCTTTCTGACAGATTTCCAAGTTTTTTTTTTCCCTTTTATTTCAATGGGAAAAATGTTGTTGCATATGCACTTGAAGCATGCAAGAAGAATGAAGGAAACGTCGGCTGTAAATGGCCTAATAGGCCTTTTAAACACCCTGAGCTTGACAGTCATAGGAGTCATGAAAAAGTGAGTACGGTAGTCCTTTAAAAGAGCCGCTCCACATTTTGCTTAACTCCCTTAACAGAGGTCTCTGTGCCTCTGTCCTAGTCTCCTCCTATTCCACAGTCTGGTCTGTGGCGTGATACATTAGACAGAGAGCAGTAAATCACCAGATAGCAGAGGAAACTGTGCAGCTTGGATTGATCAGCCATGTTATTTTCCCATCTGCTTACAGGGAAATGATTAGCCAGACATGATTGATTCGTGGTATAATAGATTAAACCTGGCCTGCCTCCCTCGTCTAAACCAAAATACCAACACGACACTTGTGTTTGCCTGTAAAACTGTATATTTATGATAGTTTCCAGATGAAAAAATGATGTGTAATTTTTACAAAGGGGTACTTTTTAAATTCAATCATTTACAGAACGAAGACGGATTTTCTTTAATTAGAGACAATATCAACACATTCAAATTAAATTAAGTTTTTTACAAATGTGTATTTCAATGAAAGTAGTAAACAAATCTTCATTTAGACGTCTACATCTCAAATATCAGTGCAGAGCATTTCATATGTTGGTCTGTTTCTCAGCATTAGTGTCTCTTGAGACGTGTTTGCATTATGGTCATTAGCTCTGGTCAGTTCACTTGTGTCTGTGTGTGTAAAGAGAGAGAGACATAAACAGGCCAGTCAGTGTCTCTTATAACTGAAGAGCTTCTGTGTGTTTGTGGTGGTGCAGGGTGCGTGTTTGTATTGGCCACACATGTAGATTTGTCTGTTTTTCTGGGTTGTGTGTGTGTTTTCTGTACATATATGCATTGTGTGTGTGTGTGGGTGTGTGTGTGTGTGTGTCTCTGCTCCTACAGCAGAGGAACCGTCAGCTCAGGTTTCGGTGCCGGGAACAACATGCTGGCCATGGGGGAATGACAGGGGAAATTGGACGGCAGACAGTGTGATTTGTGTGTGTGCAGATCTCCTTATGTGTGTGTGTGTGTCCTCAGAAGCCTCCATGCATTCCTCCCATTCTCAGGCCATTGGAGGAACCATATTGAGACGCAAAACAACAAGGCAGAACTGAGCTGGGGATAATCCTATATGTCTGCACAATTATCACAGGCTAAATGCTGCTGGCTACTGTCTACATGATATTTATTATTAATGTCCCACATAGAAGAATAGATCTGGATCTGACTGTGAGGCACAAGAGAGGAGAGGTTTTTGTGCAGAGAGGATAAACGGCGTCTGAACTCTTCATGGAAAATATGTCTCAGTTCGCATTCAAATTCCCCCAAAAATCTGAGATCCTGATTCACAGAAAACTTCTTTTATTTTAATTTTTTTACCAGAGAGCTGTGTGAGGAGGCCATGACCAACTCAGCCAGCTCGGCCTCCAGCCTGGACAGCCATGCCCCGTCGGAGAGCAGCGGCCAGTCGCAGGGCGTGCGCTGGGAGGAGCAGCAGAAGGTGCTGGCTCTGGAGCAGTTGTGCGGAGTTTTCAGGGTGGACCTGGGTCACATGAGGTCGCTGAGACTCTTCTTCAGGTCAGTCCTGTTTTCCAAAGGTCACAGGGAGGTCAAGAGGTGTCACCTCATCTCGCTACTGTGCAATGCTCCACGCTGTGTTGCCGGGTGTGGGACGGTGTTGGTCTGGTTTATGATGATAATTTGAAAATAAGTGGAGGATATTATTATAAAGTAAGAAATACAGGCTGTGTCTTTGAATACATTAATAACATATTGCTTCGATGGGTCTTTCTGTTGTTTTCTTCATTGTGTTGCTGCAGTGACGAGGCATGTACCAGTGGCCAGCTGGTGATCGCCAGCAGAGAGAGCCAATATAAGATCCTGCACTTCCATCACGCTGGCCTGGACAAGCTGGCTGAGGTCTTCCAACAGTGGAAGTGCTGCAGGGAAACTCAGCTCAAAGACCAGGTCGGGTTACGATCCAAAATGGCTTAGAGTTTTTATTGGGAAGCAAATGAATTTTTCAGCCTTTCGTTTTTTGTGCCCAGAAATTTTACCCAGGTGATTTTTTTTTTGTCTTCTTAAGTCGGTTGTCTCTCTACCGTTCAGGTGTCAAATGAGAAATCCTGCATGCAGTTTTCCATCAAGAGGGCCACGCTACCGTCAGCGGAGAGCCACCCAGAGGAGAAGCTCTACCGGCGGCTGGACGTCACCACCTGGCTACGCCATCTCAACCACACTGGACAGGTTGAGGAGGAGTATAAGCTTCGTAAGGTATGTCTGTGCATACATTCATCTTTTTTTAAACGCTGTGGGATCAATTAGATAAACAAGTCATCCAATACATTTGTTTCTACTGCTGCTAACCACACAGTCAAGCTTCACATTTTCTGTTTCTTTTTTCTGAAAGTCATTTTGAAATTCAACTACACAGTCGGTAACTTTCAGTTTTAATCAGCTCCCCTATTCTGTAAATAATGACTGGGTGGGTCTCGGCCGATTCCTCCCTGTGAGTCACTTCACTTCTGTGAAATTGACTCTACTGAAGATTCACCATCTTACTGAAATGAGTCAGTGGCAGTTTGTCTGTGACCAGGACGTTTCCTCAGTAAACACAAGTGTAGAAACCTAACATTGCTGTATCTGCTGGACGGTGGTTTTTTCAGGAAGTTTCAGTTGTGCAACATTTTGCAGAACTCATGTAATAAAACATCTAAGCCGTTTTTTAGACGTGAACTCAGAGAATGCACAATGGGGTCTGGATATTCTCAGGAGTTTGCCTTTCACATATGACCAACACAGAAGGAGATAATCTGGTCAGACGCGTTCACAACAACACTGAAATCTCCGGAGCGTTCAGGTGATGGGTGGCGCAGCAGGCAGAACAAATTAATCTGTTTTTGTTTACAGCACATCTACGCCGGCGTCGGCCCTTATCACCAAAAGCTCATCTGCATCATTATTTCTGCACACGCCCACCACATGCTTTCAGTGAATCCTACACAGAATCGCCTGCTGTGTTCTCTCATGGGCTCATTCGGACATTATCTGGAGTTTTTACTGGGGGGGGGGCTCTGCCAGAGTTCAGTGCAAAAGCAGCTGTACCGTACCTTGGTGTGCTGACAGCTGAGTGCATGTGGCATTATCTACGTCTCATATGTGCTTGTCTTGTTTGCATGTTCCCTGTCATCCTTTTGAAGTGATCCCCACTGTGTGACCCCTGTTTGCCCGCTGGGTTTTTGAGAACACTCCCTTTTTTGCTCACCGTGTTTGTTCACCTCCCACTCCTCACCAGGCCATCTTCTTCGGTGGTATTGACCCATCCATCCGTGGCGAGGTGTGGCCCTTCCTGCTGCACTACTACAGCTACGACTCAACCTCCCAGGAGAGGGAGGCTTGGAGACTGCAGAAACGCACCCACTCTCATGACATCCAGCAGAGGAGGTGGGGAAGTGTGTGTATGCAGTGTAGAAATATGGCTGCCAGTGATCTGTGCCACAAAAATGAAATGCATCAAGGCATTCCAAGGGTTTATTTGATGTTATGGAAATCAATTTATGTTAAAGCGTCCGACCGAGACGCAGCAGTATTTTGACACGTGAAGCGGCAGATAAACTGTCACATGGCTGCAGTATCGGCTGCCAAATGCTCAGTCAGTCAAACATTAAACCATATGTGAGTCCATTGTGGCTTTTTCATCGCAGCCACTGAGCAATCAATAGGCACAATCAGGGAGGTGTTAAGGGGAGGTGCCGGGTGTGAAATAAAAGGTCTCTGGAGAAAAAACATGTCAGTGCTTATCAGATCATACTCTCTCATCAAACGCCGCTCTGGTACGCACATGCACACACGTCACCCACACCAGCACTTCCACAAGGCTTTATTTATCTCTGCCCAGCCATCAAAAGGGTGAGCGCGCACATATTCAAACACATTCTGCCGCTGTGTCTGAAATGAATAAGATAATTTGACCCGTTTCATCTGTATGGCCTATTAACATTTTGAGTACATGAGAAGGTCTTATTAAAGTCAGGTAATTACAGCCCCTTGTTCTGACTATGATATGGATTCCTTTAAAGACCACTTGACTAGAGCAGCCTCCAAGGCCACTGGTTGATCATTAGGAGTAAGGATACATGTCTGTGGTTTTCCTCCTCGTCTCCTAACCTCCTGTCCCTCCCTCAGCTCTGATCACTGAGCGGCTAGAAATGGAAGCAATGCAGCTCTGTAACAAAGACCAGCAGGCAAAAAGTGAACAGAGTGAGGAAAAGTGAAAGAGAAGAATAGTGAAGATAATGTCATTGTGGGAAAAATGCTACAGAAACACTCAATGACAGAGTTTTAAATGAGATTATCTTTCCTTTTTGTTTATTTAGGTGTATTTATTAGTTTTCCTGTAACAAACTCTACACAATCTGAATTTGTTGCATTTAATTGCTGGTGTATTAGAGAGTGAAATTCCAAAAAGCCCCATTTTTGGTTAAGATTTTTGGAGACGAGACGAGGACCTAAAATACACCTTGACACACTGTTTGTTCAGACAAATTACAACTGATTATTCTCATTATTGCTTATTTCACAGTCTTAAAATGTCCAAGATCTTCACATCTGAACACAACACAGAGTCGGATCCGAGCCTGCGGTCGCTGCAGGAAGTCGTGCCTCCGTAGGCGCTAACAGGGTTTTTCTGCTTAATCTTCTGCAGTTTGACTAATTACTTAACAGGTTTAGTTCAGACTGTCTTTTATTTTTGAGCTCGAACGTAATTAATCTCATTCGGCATCATGAATGGGATCATTTTAAACTCAAGCAGAAACATTTCTCTTAAAGAGGCATCAGTCACATTGATGATCTGGTGCTTCTTTTATATGCATTTCATTTTACAATTGATTGGGTTTTGTGCCGTTATATCTTTATTTCCTTGTTAATATTTCTACGGATGGACATCGCAAACAAACTCAGAATACTAATGCTGTGGTTTGCGGTATTAGTCCATGCTGTATATATTAGTAAGGGCCAGTGGTAGTTAAAAATTGACAATGTTCCTGTTTATTTTTCCCATGTTAACACCAACCTGAGCGGTGAAAACCAAACTCCAGAGCAGCATCCTCTAGAGAGAGAGAACCATAGAAATGAGGCCGGGCAGCGTCCAATGACACAAGCGCACGGTGCCGAAACTAAACAGTTGCGTGGCATTGCATCAGGTGTGCGCTCATTATTCCTGGTGGGGCCACATGGAAAACAAACAGTGTTAATTAAATCCCCTCTGCTTGTTAGGACTTGAGTACATTAGTGCCATACACAGAGTGCATTGCTAATACAGTCCCTAACATTTAGAGGGATGGTTGGGGGTTTTATGGTTGTGGTATTATCCTCAATGGAGTGCTTGATGGTGAAATAACCCTTCAGACTACTGCTCGCCCACCCCCGTGTTTTTCAGTTTGTTTTAGCAAGGTATTAGGTTTTTACACCAGAGTAACATTTAAGGTAAAGAATATTTGAAAGTGTTTGTAATCCTAATTAGAAGGCATTTCCTTGGAGATTGTGCTGTAAAACTTTCTTTTATCGCTCTTTACTTTCTAAGCAAGTTAACTTTGGACACCAGTTAAGAAAACAGCTGCAGTGTCTTTTTTATCTAACTTTTCTACCCGGTGTCTGCGTGTTTTCCTCAGACTGTCCATGAGCCCAGAGGAGCACAGTGAGTTCTGGAGAAAGGTCCAGTTCACAGTAGATAAAGATGTAGTGAGAACAGACCGCAGCAACCACTTCTTCAGAGGAGAGAATAACCCCAACGTGGAGATCATGAGGTTAGACCCACTTCTCTTTGCCCCCCACCCCCCTCTCCACTCCTGATCTCTATCTCTTTCGCCCTCTCCTCCTTTCACCTTCTCTCAAACCATCCTTATCATTCCAATTCCTCAGTCCAGTGCACAGGCGTACCTATTCATTTCATATTTCAAACTCTGGGGGAGCCACAAATGAGTTTCATGCTTTATTGACTCTGACTAAGCCGTCTGAGTACTTTTGATGCATACTCAGAGCTAATGGCTTTCTAAACGAGGAGCAAGAGGATTTAAATGGCATATTAGTTTAGTGACTCTCATCGAGGCTCCTTGTATTTGTCTAGGTAATATGTCTTCTTCTGTGTCTGTGGTGGGGTGATAGCTGTGCCCCACATGTCCAAATACAAAGCACTCATGCTTCCTCTGTTATCTCACATCTATTGTCCTGATGCTATCTTCAATATTCCAAATTCAAAACCACTGCAAAGTCCGCTTCCTCAAAAACTCTTCGTCCTTTTTCCAAATGACATCTATTCACGTCTCAGTTAATACCGCAGCAAAACAATAGAAACGTCCTCTGGGTTTTGACTTTGTTTATACAACACTTGCTAATGCATGAGGACTGCCAGGGAAGTCTCCTTCAAAGTAGTAACCATATAAAAAAAAAGGAACAAGAGAGATCATTAATTATCTCCCTAGTTACCAGAGGAGTTGGCATAGCAACCCCTAAGCAGGGCTCGTCATGTTTTTCTGGGCATCACCAGCAGTGCTGAAACACATGCTGGATCATTCAGAGTGTTTGGGTGGGACCGTACTTTGCAGTGGTTTGGCTGAGCTGTGGGGTCGTCAACATTTCTATAAAGGAGAGTCAAAATGTATGTGATGCTTTATTGCCCCGTCATGTCAGTGTGTTTTCTGCTGAGAGATGTAACGTCAGCACTAAGATGTTCGTGGCTGTTCTTGCCCCAGGCGGATTCTGCTCAACTATGCAGTCTTTAATCCAGACATGGGCTACTGCCAGGGCATGTCTGACCTGGTGGCCCCGCTGCTCACCGAGATCCAGGATGAAAGCGACACCTTCTGGTGCTTTGTCGGCCTCATGGAGAACACCATCTTCATCAGCTCCCCGCGGGATGAGGACATGGAGAGGCAGCTGGTAGGACGTTTCTGTGTGCGTCTTTGGTTTTGGTGAAATGTGCTGACGTGGAGATAAAGGGGCCAGTACACTTAGTCAGAAGTACACGAGGGATGGTCAAACAGCTTTGGAAACTCCCTCCCTTCACACCTTTCTGGTTTCAGAATTTGGAGGGTGGAGTGCGTCCAATCATTTCTATAAACCAAGAATCAGACAGTTACACCCACCTCTCGCTGTGCAATGCGGAGAAAGAGGGTGTAAATGTTTGCCTTATTCTTTATTCTTTGCACAATAGATTCTGTTCCTTTTTTATATGTGCAACCGACCAAAATGATTATTATATCTGCCCCTTTTTTATGAAATCTCCAGACTATAAGCACAATTGACTTATGACATGATCCTTCACTTAAGCATGACCCAAATGTCTGTGAGAAGCTAAGCAGAGAACAGTGGGTCACAGGAGGAGAGGCTCGCATCGAGCAAGCCGATTGGTGGATCCAACATCCTGTCTGGAAATTTTCTCAATTCTTTTTCTTTCAAAGTTTGGGCGTACATTTCAGCCTAATGCTGCCAGAAGCAAGTATATGAGGAAATGAACTCAGATTTATGTCGACCATCTTGTCGCGGTTTTGGGCATTTTCCATAAAATTTTAATTTCAAGCTCGTTTCACAGATGTAGTAGTTTATTTACGCTGCCACTGGGGAGATTGATTTCTAAGTCCTGATTTCTTTTAATGTTTCTGGACATAGTGGTTTGTTAAATGTGACTCTGCTTCCTAGTGGACACACACGTATAAAGAGAAACACATGCAGCCATGTCCTTATGACTAACGTTTGTAACATGGTGGGTACTGATCCTGACCTGCCTGCAGATGTACCTGCGGGAGCTGCTGCGCCTCATGCTGCCCCACTTCCACCAGCACCTGACCAGGCTCGGGGAGGACGGCCTCCAGCTGCTCTTCTGCCACCGCTGGATCCTGCTTTGCTTCAAGCGAGAGTTCCCCGACACCGAGGCTCTGCGCATGTGGGAGGCCTGCTGGGCACACTACCAGGTCAGGGCAAAGTCTGCACCGCTCCTTTGCATACACCAGTTCGTAAGAAAAAAACACTTTGCATATGTGAGTGGGCGTTTGGCAGCGTTTGGTTTCACTACAGGCATGTGAGGATTTTATCAGGACACAAACAAAAACGAATTGTTAGATCAGAAAGAGCTAATGTTATTCTTGTGTCACTACAAATGATTTTTAATCCTGCTTAATGCCTTTTATTACCTCTTTTAATTCAACAGTGATAAGATTTATAAAATTCATTAGAATCCAGTGACTTTTCAACCTCACACTGATGCAGTACATGTTTCATCCAGTGAACTCGTAACTGTGTCGTGTTCACTCTCAGGACACAGAGTTTAACACCTCTCCTTGCTGAGGTCAAATATCACTGCCATCTGTTCAGACTCTCTGCTCTCTCTCTAATTACTGTTACTTTTCGGTGTATTTTTATTATTATTGTATGATTTCGAATATGATTATCGTCTTTACCTATTTTTTTATTGCGTCCTATTGTATTAAATCTATGTTTTTCAGGTGAATATATGTATATATGTGCATTAAGGACAGAGGTCTGAGATCATGTTCTCAATGGACTCTAAGTGTAGATCTCTTCATCGCCCTCTTTCCTTCTCTTAACAGACGGACTATTTCCACTTGTTCCTGTGTGTGGCCATCATTGTTCTCTATGGGGAGGATGTGACCGAGCAGCAGCTTGCCACTGACCAAATGCTGCTCCACTTCAGCAACCTCTCCATGCACATGAATGGAGAACTGGTGCTAAGAAAGGTTACTTACTACTTTTTTACCCTCAGTCATGTCCCGACATCAGAGCGTGTTTAATTATTTATTTTGCACCTCTGTAGACCGAAAGTACACGAGTACCCATACATAAAGTATTAGAATAATCTGTGTTATGTTATTTCATGTTATTTTCAAGCTGTACTAGACGCTGTCATGTTTGCATCAGGTCCAATGCTGCAGCAGAGCAGCTCTGATGCACTGTAACCTGCCCACAGAGGCCGTGAGCTGCTGACTGGTCTGCTGCCAGACCATGCAGAGGATTTATGATCTGCATCTCTGCTATTGTGTCTGTGCCTTCGCCCTCATGTTTATGGATGCTGTGTTAGCACTGCTGCAACCACAGGCAGTGAGTTCATGTTAGCATGCAGAACACACAACTCCTTTTTGTTGTTGCCCGAGATTTTGCATCCAGCCTTTCCGAGAGCAGGCGGGGCAGCTTCTTAGCTCTAGGTAAAATAGTGCAACTGCAACCTTGACAGCAGTTTTTTGATTTAGCTGGAAGTCAAGGCTGTATTTCAATGTTTCAATCCACTAGGTCTGATATGTGCCACTGTTTTGTGTTTGTCTGTTTCTTCACTCTTCTACATTTAGCTATTTTAGTTAATGCTGCCCTCTCTCGCCCCACTCTCCCAGGCCCGCAGCCTCCTCTACCAGTTCCGCCTCCTACCCAGGATCCCATGCAGCCTTCACGACCTTTGTAAACTATGTGGCCCGGGGATGTGGGACAGCCGCTACATCCCCACTGTGGAGTGTTCGGGTGAACACCCAGACTCACAGAGCTGCCCCTATGGAGGCACGTCCACCCCACAGCCCTCCTCACCCTCCCCGTCATCTACACCCTCACCTTCTCCAAACCCCACCCCCACGCCTCCAGCGGAGGGCAAGAGAGGATCCAAAACCCGGGAGATTTTCACTTTCCGGAAACAGTCCTGAGGCGGAGGTTATGGGGAGTTAGTGCAGCCGAGTTTTGGATCCATCCTCTGGATTCCTGAACTATTTGCTGACCTCTGACTCCTCTCTCTCCACAGTCCCAGCTACTTGTTCCACTATCGTAATGTGGACTTTTTTGTCACTTGATCCTTTCCTGTGGTGCATTGTGGAGCAATGCCTTACCAGAATGTTATTTCAAACGTTGACTGAATATGCGATGAGGGTGGTTCGCTGTTCGACCGGCTGGAGGTCAAGGGGCTGCTTTCCCCTGGGAGCAGGATGGACAATCACCAGCCACTATGTTGGTCTGGAGCTACTTCAGGTTTTCAACTGCTGCTGGTCTGGCAAACTTCCATGGGCTTTGTGGGCAGTGGGTCACACAAGGGTCTGAGGCAACCGGCCCGATTTCTCTCTGACTCTGACCACGGGTCAAACCAAACTGGAGATTCATTCACAGGACTTGAACTTGAAGTATTGAAAATGTTGCTGTGTTCTCACAAAGGAATATTTGTGTGAATATTGAATCATATTATGTGCATATCTCCAGTCGGTCAGAACAGGACATTTTTAACATGAAATACAAACCCTTGGTGTTGACAAAGAAATGTTAACCCAGAAATAGGATTAATGACAAATTACTGGAACATTTAAGTTTTGTTTTATTTTTATTTTCCAACAAGTGAATGTTTGCGTTTATATCGACAGTAACAAAAATATTTAGCAATATTATATCCTTGCATGAAAGATAATTTCTATATAGAGGGCACTGTATGTTTTTTTTAAAAAACACATAAGCCCCAAACAGAGATTTGTTTACACGACAAACACTCATGTCGTGATAGGGCTCTGCATATTTCCTCATCCGATTGTGGTTGGGAACATTCTCATCTTTTGTTTTCTGACAAACGGGAGGAAGCTAGCCGTATGTTTCCTTCTGATAAACTCTGACGCAGATGTTCATGTTACCTGTCGTGCAATAGGAGCTTCACCATTTACACGTAAAGCATCGTAAGATATAAAATGACTTTCCTGTCACAGGATTGGACGGATACGACAGCACTGTCTGCCGCAGCGAGCATAGATCATGTTTTATCTTGACGGAGAAATTGATGGCCTCCTGTTTTACTTGAAGTTTTGTCGTCTACGTTGAACCATGTTTAGGCAGGGTTGTGAAAAATCTGTTTCTTTTTTCCCTCCTGCATCATCTCCACTCTCACCTGAAAATGAATGACACTATCAACACTAAGAATCAGTCCACCGGAATGTAACGTGTTTTTGCTTCTTCTCGCTCAAATAGAGAAGCGTGAAACTCTTCTGTATGTGTGTGTGTGTGTGTGTGTGTGTGTGTGTGTGTGTATAGAAACTGATGTGACCTCTAAACATCTGGTAATGAGTCGGAGAACAGCCGTAGAAGGCCTCCCCCTCTGACCAGTCTCTTTAATTATAGCAGTCGTCATGGGGAGAAGTAGGCAGAGTAAAGAAGAAAGAAAAAGTTGGCTCTTTGGACTCCTTAGAGAAAACAACACTCGAGAGAGAGAGATGGAGAGAAAAGGGACGATTTAGGCCTCGTACAAAGATGAATAGTGATCTGCATCTTGCTTCTGTGATTTGCAATTCCCAGATGTAAAGATGGCACCTGGAGGCTTTCGCCCCTGGGAGCTTCTGAGTCCTGGGGACAAAGACATCTTGAAATTGGTGTTAAAATGAAACATTAGGACCTTCAATCAGCCTCCCTCCACCCCTCTGTCTCACTCTCTCTATTTTTTTTGTCTCTTCCACTCTCACTCAGCAAGCAGTCGCTGCAAATGACATTCATAACTGCTCCTTTTTCCTATTACTTATCGCGTGCAGCTGCTCATTGGAAATGCCCGCAGAGTTTTGAAGATTGGGCGGCTGCATTGAAATGAGCATAGTCGGAGATGTACGATGGGATAATCAAAGTCCCTCTCTCTCTCTATCTCTCCATCAGTGTGTGTGTGTGTGTGTGTGTGTGTGTGTGTGTGTGTGTGTGTGTGTGTGTGTGTGTGTGTGTGTGTGTGTGTGTGTGTGTGTGTGTGTGTGTGTGTGTGTGTACGCCTCTATGATCTCATGAATTTGATTGAAGTCTTCATAGAAATCGCACTGTCTGCACAGGCACTGTAAGTCACATGCTTAATTATCAACGACTCCCATTTAAAGGGGTTGTAAACCAGTCACTACTGAATGTACAATGTTGCTGTTGAGCTCCAAGATATGCTGATATGTCTGAACTCATGTTCTCAGTAAAAATACAAAATACAATCATACTTTCATGAAACATTGGTAGAAAATGTTTTCACCAATACTTTTCTCATTAAACACTGCTGAAGTAATTGGATCAAGTCTATGTATTCATTGTATTTTTGGAACATACATAACAAACAACATGTAACAACAATATATGCATCAACTTTATTATATACGAGCTTATGAAATACATGATCATATATCGTAAATTCAGTGATGGAGAAATAATGATATATTATCCAGAGGTATATGTTTTAAAAAAAATCTAAATGATGAAAGACATTTTCTAATCTTATAAAAGATAAAATAGATCTTCTGACATCCATACAGTAATAAAATTAATACTCAAGGGATCATTGTGTCCATCCCATACATTATATATCTTTATTTCATCATATTTTTTAAATATTACTATTGATATTACTTTAATGTTAAAACCTTTTATTTCTTGATACATTCATTTACAAACTTTTAGAGGAAAATTCACTCAAGCACAGACTCAATAAAGACAATATCTTCTTAGAAAAACACAACAAAAAGACACAAAATAATAGCACAAAAAGATGCACGATTACCATAAATACATGTAAAATGATCAAAATGAAGAGGTTATATTATTCAAGGTCATTTTGTTCCTTTGTCCCTCCGGGGGTCCCATATGAGAGGAGCGGGGGGCCTCTTACTGGTTTGCCCCGGCCCATTTTCTCATAATCTGTCCATTAAGAGAAAATGGGCCTCATTTAAATGCAGGACAACTCAACCTGTGGTGAAGAGCGGCCACAGAAGCCACAAATACTGGATCATGTTAAATTGTAAAACGACAAAACAGTTGCTTTTGTGGAGAAGAATCATAAAAATCAGTGCAATGACTCTGTAGCAGTGTGGGAAAAACAGTGTTATAAACATATTTTTGTATTTAACTTTCTTCAATGTTTTACTTGTTCTTCCAGCAGCCCTCACATCAATAACTGGGCGCGAGAGAAGAGAACACCGCTGTGCTAATTAATTAACCAGACTAGCTCCGCATCAGCTGGCAAGAAGATTTAACTAAGTAGAAAAAAATCCAACAATTAAGCTTGTGTTTTTTCATTTGAAACAAGAGGAGACAAATTACCAGAGCACGCACAGGCACTGCAGATTGTGGAAAACCTTAAATAACCTCATATAGAGCACATAGGGCTTTATTTTTTATTTTCAATCTTTATTCAGCTCAATTTCTATGCCTGCCTCTGATCTCTAAGGCGAAACTGGGATATAAGCTGTGGTCCTTTGTAAAGTCTCCTCTGCAGTCCGTCGTGATTCATCTTTCAAACTGCTGCAGTGCTGATCAAATATAGTTGATAACGTTTCAGTGGCGTTTCTGTCTGCAGCTGCAGTTATCTCTGCTTGTGGAGAAATATTGGTTTCCCTTGCAAAGCGGCTCATTTGTTGGCCTTTTCTAGATTTTGTCAGCCACTGTGCAGAACGCTTTTCCTTTTGGGGGTTGCAGGGCTTTCTGGAGCCAATATCAGCTGAATCTAGGCAAGAGGCAGGGTCTCCCATAAAACCGTTTAATAAATTTGCAGTTACGTGTAATGCTTTTATCTCTTAACATCAGAATTACACCTGACGGGCTGTCGTCCTTCCACGCCAAAGCACAAAGACTCCTACGTTCCCCCGAACAGCTATAAAATATGATGTTGTTTTTAAGTGTGCTGCCTTTAAACTCTGCAAAGATGAAAAAGACGAGGTGTGAATTCTGGCACACGGGGGATTTCCTCTGCAGCTCTCTGACAAACAATACGAGGCCTCCCATGAGAAAAGGCAGCGGAGGCAGACGATGCGTTTCCCAGAGTTTAACCCTAAACGATCTGGCAGTCTTATCAGCCTCTGCTACTTGTTGTGGCTGTTTGAGGGTGTGTGTGTGTGTGTGTGTGTGTGTGTGTGTGTGTGTGTGTGTGTGTGTGTGTGTGTGTGTGTGTGTGTGTGTGTGTGTGTGTGTGCGACGGCGACGGCGGCTCAACCGCCTGACACGGCCAGCTGTGGAGATAGCATCAGACACCACAGTCAGGTGGCTGTTTCCTCGAAAATGAAAAGGAAAGACTTAGGGCTGTGAGTGGTCTTTGGGGAATATTGCTCCGGCAGCGCAGGTATTCAGATTTACTTGAGAGTTGTTCTGGGAAAACAATACCTCAAACCCTGTTTGTCTTGAAGTCCAGAGAAGATCCTGAATGTATGTTTTGGGCCACGGTCGACGCACTTCCACAGCATCCAGTGACTAAGTAGTGGTTTCATGGCCCTAAACCCCCTTTCTCTCCTCCTTGTCTCTCTGTTTTAACCACTCACTATATTACCACGATGATTAATGCAAGACATCACCGGGATGAGTATAATGGGTTTCAAAAGGAAAATGAGTTGGAAATTACCTCAACCTTTACCCCAGGGACCCAATCCATTGCAAGCAATTCTCTACTGTACGCGTGATTATTCCGCCATCCAGAGACCCTGTTGCCTCTGATGTGGGGGCCGGGCCTCCCTGCAATTACAACCCATTAGCCCCTGATTGATAGCCTCTCTCTGGGCTAATGCATTTCTATGGCCGAAAAACAAGATGGAGGGAAAATGACAATAAATACATAAATGAATAAAATGCCACTTCTCGTTACTCAAATCCGTGGCCTCCTTGAGTGACTAATAGAGTTTTTATCCACAGATTAAAAGAATGACTGTAAGTGTGGGGGGCAGTACGGACAGCTGGCGTCATAAAAACGGTATCATGTCGCTGTAAAGTCTACCTGACGGCCGCGGTGCTCGTTGGAGGCACTTTGCTTATTTCCACGCAGCATTAGATTAGACGACTTTTAGTGCGTCGTTAGGATTGATAAGAGCCGTGAGTCAAAAACGAGTGTGTGGAATGATACACCCGAACTGTTGTCCTCGGGATGTTACACCCTCACTAACGACGGTATCACATGCGCCACACGCACGCTATCAGTCGCCTAGGCAAAGCACTTGGAGGCTCTTTGTGGCGAGATACCCTTTCTCTGCTCTTTCAGCCTTTGCAGGTGCCGTGTACATGTCATTGCTTCCAAGAAAGCACCTATAAAAATAAGCCAACACTTAGCTCCCCTCGTTGGATTACGGCTCCTCCTCCTCCTCCCCCCCTCTCTCCTTTCCCCTCTGACTGAGCGACAGTGTGGGGGCCTGCGCCACTCGCCTGTTGTGAGGCCCTGCATCGAACGCCGGGTTATTGCCCCCTAATTTTCAATTACGGCGCTTGGCATCCACACCTGGAGCAGGCCAGGCTGGGAATGAGCTTTAGCCCATTAGGATGGACCTCCGGCTGGGCTGTTTATGGAGGGGGCTGGGGTCTCCCCTCTGGAGGTGTTAATGGACCTTCCAGGGGTACAGTCAGCAGCCTGATCCATCAGCGTTTAATGGGAGAATAAAACGACCGCTTCATGCATGCATTGCTGTTTGGATTTAGGCGTTTGATACAACAATATGGAAAGCCATATTCAGCATGCAGATTTCCATGTTTCCCCTTGCAAGTTCTGGCAGGAAATTTCTGAGAAAGAATTTACATTTTATTTTCCCAGAGGAGTTCTTGTCATGTACAGTGCAATGATAAATCAGTGTTATATATGAAAATCCATTTCGTACGATGGTTTACATTACACAGTAAGGAAAACTCCACCAGTTAAAGTTTTAGATTAGATTTATTTAGAAGACATCGAAAACATACAAAGAAAAATGACAAATACTAATATACACTGCAGCCCAGTGGGCTTATTTAAAAGCCTCTACCTAAGTATTTTTATAATTTCATGAAGCTAGACAATAATCACATGCAGATAATAATAAGACTAAACCCATGAGAGGCAACACAAATAACAACTATAGTCGAAAACAAAACACAGCAACACTATTATCAATCCAAAATAAAGGATAAACACCCGAATGTGAGTGTGTGAGTGTGTGTCGGGGGGAAGTATGATTTTATACGCATGCATTGATCCCTGAGCAATAGTAATCAAAAGTCATTCCATAATTTAGCTCTCTAATTGAAAATGGACCTCTGCTGCTGACGAATCTCGGCGGATGAAGATCTGAAGATTGTCGAGTTGTGCGTCAGAGTTGCATCAGATATCAGTGGAAAGCCTGTGATACAAACTGGAGACACGGAGAAACCAGATGAGAAACGTGGGGGTCGTCACCTATTGAATTTACTCAGGACGACATATTGTAAGTATGAAAAACCATGTGCTACTGCCGCCAAGATTTGTAACGGCTTAAGAAAGAATCTGCTCTCTTGAATTATTGCCTCACTGCTCTGTTAAAGTTCCCATCCTGCTCTGCTCGCACACGATCTCCCAGCTTCAGACTCTTAACGCAACGTGCACCGTGATATATTCAGAGAAGGTGCAGCACCGAAAGAAAACTACTACAGCTTGAATATTATTTGCTTGTACTGATACCTTTTCAATACGGTAAGTGATTGAGTGTGACAGCAGACATGCACAGGTCGCTGCCACCTGTATCCTCCACTCTCTTCTCTCCATTCATGTATGAAGGTGCCCAAGAATAGATGTCTTTTCACCCCTGAATGCAAATAGATTGACTTGGCCTCTTATCATTATAATAGTCGCTCTGACGCCGGTCTCATCACTGCTCTCTTCAACTGTTAGTGGCGTGTTAGGTGAGGAGTCGGTGCATACGGCAGCTGTGCGCTATATTGCACAGAAGATTGAAATGAAAATGAGGCGTTCAGAATAGCTGCAGGCAGACGTGGGGTGGGGGGGGGGAGGTGGTAGTTGACTCGGAGGATTGAGGGTGACGGGGGTGAAGATATATGTTGTGACGTTCTGTGTATTTTAGAGCTCCCGGCTTGTTGTGGAGTCTTTTCCATGCTGAACGCTTCGGAGATATGTCCCAGGTGTTATGATGGATTGACGAGTGTGGTGGATGTGCTGCATTAACTTTGTAATTGGTGAGAGAGACGCACACATAGAGTGCAGGTATATGGGTATGTGTGTGTGTGTGTGTGTGTGTGTGTGTGTGTGTGTGTGTGTGTGTGTGTGTGTGTGTGAGTGTGCGTGCGTGCGTGCGCGTGAATGCAAACACATATCATCATGTGTGTCTTTCAGATTCTCTCCCTCGCACCATTGGTCTTCATGCTGGCGTGTGTGTGTGTGTGTGTACTAGATTTTCCTACCTCTTTGGGACCTTTTCCAGTATAAATACCGCCCCTGTCAGGACCAATAAACCTCATGGGTACAAAGGCTCGGTCCTAATAAGCCAAACATCATTTCTGAGGTCCTGGTTAAGGTTAGAGGTCAGATGTGAATTGTGGTTAGGTTAACGTTAGGGTTAGGGTTAGGCATGAATTGGAGATGGTTAAAGTTAGGGGTAGGGTTTTGGTTAGGCTGTCCACAATGAATAGAAGTAAATGCAAATAGTCCCTAATATATGTATGTGTGTGTGTTTTCAGATTCTGGTAGAATAAATGATTCACTGAGACACAGCTTTGCATTTACTCACTATTATAATAATAAAAAAAAAACTATTATAAAAACTCCCTGATTCTTTGAACATTGAAAATTAACTTTTTCTGATATTTCATTTAATATTTCTCACAAAAAAACAAATAACTTATCAAACATTTTTAACTCGATGAAATCAGAAGTCACCTCAGTTCTTTTTGTTAACTAATGCTGATGTGTTCACCATGAATGTGATCACTGTGGTGTGTCATGAAGGTCACATTTTCATCAACATATGGCTACAACGAGTAAAAATGTAAGTTTTACAATGTGTATTATAAGAAGCGAAATAGAATAGAATAGAAAAAAAAGTTTTTTTTATCTTTCATCACTGTTTCCTGTCTTCACAACCGACCATCGATGATGAAATTCAAAAATCTCCAACTCCAAGTCTTCTTGGCAACCATTAGTAATGTTGCCATGATGTGTCCACACGCGGCATTAGGACTCCCCTGATGTCCCCTGTTGTGCTTCACTGGGGCCGTGGGACATGTGCACTGACGCAAGCTCCAGTCTCTCTCGGGCGGCCATGCATGTAAATAAACTGGTGATTGTGCGCCGAGGGAGGGCGTCACGTGCACAAAAAGCCTGTTGATCACTGAGCGGTTTGTGGAGCTAATAACGCTCCATGCCCTCGCTCTTAGCCTCGGGATGAGCTCTGGATCAATCGTTAATACAGCGGCCGAGATACGGATTCTGCCATTTACTTGTGTTCGGTCACATCCGTACCTGTGCTTGGCAGCCAGTACGTAGAAGGTGATATAAATTGCCTTTCGCCTTAATCACTGATCAATGTAAAGAAATTGAAAGCTTTTATTTAATATGTAATGACATCTGTACTCTCTACGTGTGGCGAGGATGACTTTTCCACTTCCATCTCATCTCACCTCAGAGGTTTGGGACATCTCTTTTGAGTTGGATCAATCGCAGTGTGACATGAATCATTTATTACTCATTACTAAGGTCTGGAGAATCTCTGCGGCCCATAACCTACAAAGTCTTTATCGTAACCTTAACTGTGAACATCTATGTTTTTTATTACTTGTTTATTTTTACACTGATTAAGGGCTGAAATATATTGAAATGTGTGTAAATAAGCTAAGTGTCATAACCATGAATTCTGTCTGCTCCTTTTGATCCTTTTAGGGTGAATGCAACCTTTATTTTTTCAGCCTTTTGCATTGATTCCTCGCTTGTGCCACAAATGTGTCTGAGAAACATTCTTCTCCCTAAAGAATACATGCGTCAAGGAAGGAAGTTTATGGTGGGCACACACACACACACACACACACACACACACACACACACACACACACACACACACACACACACACACACACACACACACACACACACACACACGTCAGGCTTCTCAATAAGACAATAGCTGCCATTTCCAACAATGCACCAATTAGGGTGTATCCTGTGCTAACAAAGTGCTTCGTTGGGGGCTCAATTCCTCGCATTCCTGATTCCATATCTTTGTCACCTCAAATGAAAAGCACTTGTAACATCACACGGCCTATCCACCATTATCCCTCTTTACCATTATTCATCTCTGGTAAGCAGCAGCTCCCCTCAGGGCGACAAGGCGAGGAGGTCTGATGCAATTCAATCCTAATCAGACACTATTTGCCTGTTTTTGGATTGGGTGTTACATTCTCTCCCGATGTGAAAAGGCGCTGCGCCTCAGGCACAGCTGACTGTGACGGGGGCCCCCATGAGGGACCCCATGGCCGCTCCACGAGGAGGAGTTCCCTAATCCAGGATTATTCCCCCAGACCCGCAGCCAGCTGGATTAGGGGATATTCGGCAGAAAAGGGCACCGTCAGCACTCTTTCCTTAGCAGCTCAGTGGATTAGAGCCGTGCAGACGCCGAGCTGCCTGTGAGGTGCAGAGACCGAGAGGAACAGTAAGCCTCGCCGGTCCCCTCACAGCTACACAGCAGCACCATACATGGAGATGGAAAAAAGGGGATGGTTGAGTGCACACTCATACGCGACTAAGAGTTGATTTTTCCGTTCTTGACTCGGTGTGTTCAAATATGGTGTCAGGAGATAATGGTTGTCTTTACGGTCGGATGGTGCTAAACTAAATTTAGGAAAAGAACATTTAAATAAAAAAAACTGCATACACACTTTATAAGTTAATTCTGTGGTGAAATCCATATCTGGCTGCCCTGTGTGTAGGCCGAACAGTCTGACAGATGACGGCTGCAGCCTCCCTAGCCCTCATTAGAGAGATTATCTACACTACAGTCAGTGTGGGCGTGCATTTGTACACCATTGTGTGTGTGAGAACGTCTGCATTTGAGAGCAGCTACCGCTTGTACCTTGTGTTTTTCACTGTGGTTTGTGTGTGTGAAAGAAAGCGGTCGCAGCAGCAGAGCTGTGTCAGATACCCCAGCCAGCTTCTCCAGCCAGTAATCAGCTGCCATTGATTGTGCAGTAGTCAATGAGAGTAAAGTCTCAATGTGCCCTCAGAGCTGCCGTGGGTGGATCGATCACGGCCTGCTGCTGAGCCTTTGTATCGCCGCCATAATGGAATGTGCATGGCAGCGTGCAGTGTTTGCTTTCCTTGATACGAGGAAAAGAACATCTCATTCTCACTTTCTGCTCAGTGTTGGTCATTTGTCTGCAAGATGCTGAAACAATAGGAATACAATTTTTCTTATTTTCTAAAATTGAATGCAATTTGTTTATCGCCGTGCAAACGAGTGCATGTGTTTGTCCAGGAGCCGGTGCGTGCATGCAAGCACACCGCCCCCCCCCCCCCCCCCCCCCCCCCCCCCCATCAAAACCACATCCTATCAACTTAATGCAGAGAAAGAGGCCATATTGAAATTGCCAGGTGCCTAATTTGGTCTTTGTCGCACATAATTGAAACCACTCATCCCCCCCCCCCCCCCAGCGGACAGGGAGAAAGAGAGATGAAGAGGGGAGAGAGAGAGGGAGAGATAACTGCCTTATAAGGCCGTCGGCTGTTATGAATGTGACGTCTCATTCCCAGCAGTGTGCTGGCAGATGATACGGTAAAGCCCACTTCTCAAATCCATCTGAAGGAGGCTGGCTCTCGCAGGCTTTGGTTTGATAGCTCCAGCTGTCTCATTTAGAACTGCATGTGTGTGTGTACGGGTGCACATATATGTATGTGTGTGTACTTGGAGGGGGGGGGGGGGGGGGGCTGATGTGTATAAGTGTGTTTTTAAGGAGCGGGAGCATTGTGTGTGAGTAGGTGTTGACTCCTGAGTTACTTCTCTGCAGGGGGATTTGGTTGGAATTCTGTGTGTGTGGCGGCAAGAAGGAGAACATGGATGATGAATAGAGGCGTGTGTGTGTGTGTGTGTGTGTGTGTGTGTGTGTGTGTGTGTGTGTGTGTGTGTGTGTGTGTGTGTGTGTGTGTGTGTGTGTGTGTGTGTGTGTGTGTGTGTGTGTGGGATGCTGCTGAGTCAGGTGGGTGATTTACAGTGTTAACATTGCAGTGCAGGTGGAGGCGTACACACACAGAGACGCCATGTGTAACATACATTTTCTCTTCCCCTTTTGTTGTTCTGTATCGCCTTCCCCTTCCTCTCCCTCTCTCCTCCTCTTCCTCTCTATTCCCTCTTTCTTCCTCAACCTCCGCATCTTTCCTTTCCTCCCCTCCCTGCTGCATCCTACTCCATCGCCCTCCTCTCCTTGCAGAGCCTCTCTTCCTCTCTCCATCACTATCCCTCGCCGTCTCCCTGCATCTCGGCGCTCCCCTCCCCCAACCAGACAGCCGGGCTGGATCTGGATGTATGTGTGTGTATGTGTGAGTGCACTCCCAGCTGGGGGCAGCAGTAGGGAGGGATGTTCTTTGGGGAAATGGAGGACGGCAGGCAGTCTGCTCCTCTTGGAAAACCGTCAGTATCATCGCCTCCAGTATGCTCCTCTCCATCTCGCTGTCTTTTGTCAATGGCGAATTCCCTCTCTGTTTAAATGGGTTTCTATATCTGATTTCTCAATCTGCTGAAAAAAGAATATTCCCCTCTACCTGTCACCCCTCCCCCCCCCCTCCGCTCTCTCTTGTCCTGCTTTCTCTCGTCTCTCTCCACATTGATGTGCCAGGATTCCCCCCCCCCCCCCCCCCTGTTGCTGGTGCCCTCTCAGCATGTGCTGCTCACCCCCACAGAGAGGGGTTTCTCCTGTCACCACACACTCCTCACGGGGTTCTCACTACCAACAGCCTCTTTAAAGTGCAGCCCTCCATTTATCTCAGCCCTCCATTTTTTTTTAATCTCCTTTTTTTTTTTTTTAGAAGTGCCGCAAGCTCCTTTCAATTATCTTCCCCTTCCACTCCGTGGTCGCTGGGAGACAGCTTTTCCGTGCAAATATTTGCTTTTCATGAATACGCCATCATTAAGCACCCTGCATAGGTGTGGGCGCAGCACCGACGAAATGTTAATTGCAGCTCGGCGAGGCCCTCTCGTGCATTCCTCCCCTTGCAGGAATCTGGCAGGAGCTCAGACAGGGAACAGACGTCTGGGTCGGGGCAGGCTCAGGCAGAGAGACGGAGAGCGAGAGGTGGGAGGAGGGCGAGAAGAGGGAGAAAATATGAGGAGGGTAAATTAGAGTGAAACTTAGTTGGACAGATGCAAACAGATGTAAACAAAAGGGGGAACATAACCTCTGTTTGCACCATCACGTTGAGCGCACGGTCAAATCCCCCCGGCCTCCAGGTCTAATAGGAATCACAGGGGGTTTGGACTTTGTACCTCTGCAACCCACTTCCCAACAGCACATCAGACGCTCGACTTATTAAAGAAATCCTTAAACATTATCACAGTATTTCGATGTCATTAAAAAGCCGACCTCTAATTCGCCCTCTGCTTCAGATTTTGCCTTCTCCCTGTTGTTTTACCTGCTTTTAATTACCTCGCGGCCTTATCCTTCCATTTCCCCTTTGAGTTTTGCATTTAATGAAACATGTGTTATTTATAAAATGCATTATCACTATTATTATTACGGCCAGAAAAAACAAGGGTGCGTATGCCCAGGGGAGATCGCTTGTCAATTCCAGCACAACTGGATGACGACCAAGAGGCCAGCATGAAAAGACGGATTAGAGTCTGTTTCAGCAAGGAGCTGGTATCTGTTGCATGATCGCCTTAATATGCTGAACAGCAACGGCTTTGTTTTAGGTGAGGAATGCAGCCAGTGCAGCTAATTTAGAAACAACCATTTCCGTTGGCATGGGGGGGCTTTGCTACGTTGGCAGGGCTCCTCGATGGGGAGAACGTGGACACTGTGACATGGGGTGAAGCGGTGAAAGGGAGCCGATCAGAGGCAGAGACGTTCAGGTGATACCAGGGATCGGTGAGAGATTCTCTCGCAAAGTCAGCAGATGTTTGGTCAGAATAAAATCTGATGGTTCCTGGCAGTAATGTGTTCAATCTCAGCCTCAGCTATCAATCAAGTTTTACCCCATATTTATATTTAACATCAAATAACAAAAAAAAAAACTAACCTTATCAGAAACATGAAAACTTGAACAAGCATCAGTGTGATAACAACGACCTAAAATGACAGAAACCATCTTTGACTTTTTAGTTTGGTCCATATCCCATTTACTAACATGGAGGAGGCTAGCTATCATGCAGCCAGCCCCCAGGGGGCGACTGAGACGCTTTGGCTTCACTTTTGAGGACCTGCCATGTCCTCCATGTTTAAATACAGTCTATGGTTCAAACACATGTCAGATGGATGCATTTGTCAACTGAAAGCAGCATCTAAGGTTTCACTTCACAACAAAAGATCAAATATTTCCTGTTATGATGGTGTTTTCTCTAGATGTGTGTTTTTGTCATTCGATACACTCGCCCTTCAAAGTCACACTTCTGAACAGGCAGACTGGAAAACAGACAGACAGACATGCATAATGAAAAGCCGAGCGACAGGAGGGACGGCAGCTTGGCCTTTAGATGCTGGGCAGATCGGTGAATATACAGTAAATGTATTTGAGGATTTCGATGTTGTTTCTCTCAGGGCGGAGTGTGAGGGTGTGTGTGAAATTGCTGATGCAGACAGGCTGTGGTCACACGGCTCACACACGTGACATGATTCTAGTTAGTCACACCAGGCCAACGTGACTGCTGCCACTGCTGAGTGAGGCTGCTCTGGTTTGTTGTGGCCCATCGCTTCAGCTCCGTATTGTGTCTGTCCGTAGCTTCGTCACATCACAAGTTTATTTTCACACTTTATGGCGCATGGGAAGATGCTCGTCCATATTTCTTTTGCACTGAAATACTGTACATCTGACAAATACGTCCCTTTTTTTTGTCACTCACTCCATCTTATCCAACCCCTTTCTGCGCCACTCTCCTCTCTCTCTCTCTCTCTCTCCATCGCTGTCACCCACAATCAGATGTGAAACTGTCGTGCGCTGGCAGGTGCAGGTGCACGTGGGCAGGGGGATGCTTCGCCTTTCGGCACAATCCTCTGTTCCGCCCGTTTGCTTCAACCCGAAAACATCCTCCTCTCCTTCCCAGCTCTGTTCTTTTCCTCTTCCACAGGTGAATTCTCCTGCACCCTCCCCTCCTTTGTCTCTTCGTCTATCCCCCCCCCCCCCCCTCCTCCTCCCTCTCTCCTGCTGCTTTCCCAGAGATGTCAACCTGTTATCGGCAGGGTCTATGAATAGCACAGGGTTGGAGCTGCGACCCACTCACCTCCCTAACATAGCTCATGCCTTATGCATTGCTCCCGAATCCCTCAAGCACCATTTCTACTGTTACTTGGCTGCAGCGCTGCTACGATACCTGGTTTCCAAAAAACTCTGTGCTAGAATAGAAAGATTGAAAAACCATGTGATGCATCGAATAATGCTTTGAATGTGCAGATTTAGGGGCACTACTCTACAGCGCTTAAATAATGCAAACACATCTTTCAGTTAATTAACCACTGACAGTTTATCGCAGGGTCTGAATGTGGGTGTCTCAGGTGATGTGCATCATCTTTCTGCTGCTCTCACGCTGATAAAGACAATAAAAATGTGTGAAACCGCTAATAAATAATTTTACGCACATTTGCATTCTGCAGACATCCTCTCCTACTTTTTCCCTGCACCAGACACCGGCGTACACTGTATGTTCTTCTAAGGATGGCAGCTCAGCAGTCATACGCAGATGCAGCTCAGAGATAAGAATCCGCGGCCGTCGATGCCATCATTCTTCCTACGTTTGCTCCTGGAAATTCAGTTGTGACAAGATGCTTATTTCCCAAACCTGTTTACATGCGGTGAGCAGCGGCATCATCATCCTCCCAGTGTTTCTCCTCCATGCCACAGCTCCAATAATACACCAGGGACAAGGAGCTTAGCGGTGACAGCCCCAAATCCCTCTTTCCACAGCACTGATTTCTGGATTAAGGAGGGGAGATTTTCACACCTCTGAATTGTATTGTGTTGTGGGGGCTCACGCATCTTTTCATGCATCTTTTCCTTTTGCGTCGTGCATCGAAATGGGAGCATTCCCTTATTTACACAGAT